>NC_048289.1:24774539-25127039 GCF_009762535.1 Notolabrus celidotus
GGTTAGGTTATGGGGTTAGGGTTAGGGTTTTGAATAGGCTTAGGGTTAGGGTTAGGGTTATGGGGTTAGGGTTAGGGTTATGGGGTTAGGGTTAGGGTTATGATTAGGGTTAGGGTTATGGGGTTAGGGTTAGGGTTTTGAATAGGGTTAGGGCTATGGGCTTAGGGTTAGGGTTATGATTAGGGTTAGGGTTATGGGGTTAGGGTTAGGGTTATAATTAGGGTTAGGGTTATGGGGTTAGGGTTAGGGTTATAATTAGGGTTAGGGCTAGGGTTAGGGTTTTGAATAGGGTTAGGGCTAGGGTTGGGGTTAGAGTTAGGTTATTATTAGGGTTAGGGCTAGGGTTAGGGTAAGGGTTATGAATAGGGTTAGGGTTATGTGGTTAGGGTAAGGGTTATGATAAGGGTTAGGGATAGGGTTAGGGTTATGAATAGGGTTAGGGTTAGCTTTATGAAAAGGGTTAGGAGATGGGGTTAGGGACCGTGTTAGGGTTAGGGTAAGGGTTATGATTAGGGTTAGGGTTAGTGTTACAGGGTTATGAATAGGTTCAGGGTTAGGGTTAGGGTTATGATTAGGGTTAGGGTTAGCGTTATGAATAGGTTTAGGGTTATGGGGTTATGATAAGGGTTAGCGTTACGGATATGGGGTTAGGGTTAGGGTTAGGGTTATGATTAGGGTTAAGGTTATGAATAGGGTTATGGCTGGGGTTAGGGTTAGGGTTATGATTAGGGTTAGGGTTACGGTTATGGGGTTAGGCTTAGGGTTATGATTAGGGTTAGGGTTAGCGTTATGAATAGGTTTAGGGTTATGGGGTTAGGGTTAGAGTTAGGGTTATGAATAGGGTTAGGGTTATGAATAGGTTAAGGGTTATGGGGTTAGGGTTAGGGTTATGATTAGGGTTAGGGTTATGAATAGGGTTAGCGTTATGAATAGGTTTAGGGTTAGGGTTATAGGGTTATGGGGTTAGGGTTAGGGTTATGATTAGGGTTAGCGTTATGAATAGGGTTAGCGTTATGAATAGGTTTAGGGTTAGGGTTATAGGGTTATGGGTTTAGGGTTAGCGTCATGAATAGGGTTAGGGTTATGGAGTTAGGGTTAGGGTTACAGGTTTAGGATTATGATTGGGGTTAGGGTTATGGTTAGCGTCATGAATAGGATCAAGGTTATGGGGTTAGGGTTAGCGTTATGAATAGGGTTAGGGTTATGATTAGGGTTATGGCTAGGGTTAAGTTAGGGTTAGGGTTATGTTTAGGGTTAGGCTTAGGGTTAGGGTTATAAATAGGGTTAGGGTTATGATTAGGGTCAGGGTTAGCGTTATAAATAGGGTTAGGGGTATGCGGTTTGGTTTAGGGTTATGTTCAAGGTTAGGCTTAGGGTTAGCGTTATGAAAAGGGTTAGGGTTATAGGGTTAGCGTTATGAATAGGGTTAAGGCTATGAATAGGGTAAGAGTTATGGAGTTCGGTTTAGGGTTATGTTCAGGGTTAGGGTTAGGGTTAGCGTTATGAAAAGGGTTAGGATTATGGGGTTAGGGTTATGAATAGGGTTAGGGTTAGTGTTATGATCAGGGTTAGGGTTATGAATAGGGTTAGGGTTATGGGGTAAGGGTTGAGGTCATGGGGTTAGGGTTAGGGTTATGATTAGGGTTAGGGATATGATCAGGGTTAAGGTTAGGATTAGGGTTAGTGTTAGGGCGTTAGGGTTAGGGTTAGGTCCATTATTAGGGTTAGGGGTAAGGGTTGGTGTTCAGGGGATACGGTGAAAAACGAATATTCCTACATTCTTTTTTTTCTTAAACATATGTATATTGGACTTATTCTCTGCTAGAGGATGATCAGGTTAACCTAAAGTAGTTGTGTGCATGCTTCTTGTCTACCTGTATATAATTTCAAAGTCTAGCCTCTATCCCATTGAATATTTAAGATGCTCTGGAGTTGTAAATTTAGGATTGAGTAGAGGACAGGGAGAAAAGGTAGAAAAAGAGAGAGTAGAAGGGTCACCTGTGTCTATCTTGCGTTTTCCAGATAAAGATTTTAGTTACACATGTACTTCCACAAAATCAACCAGGGAAAGTAAACCTATTAAATCTGTGTAAGTGTTCATTCATTCACTCAGATGTTGACTCAGGAAGGTTGCCCTTATGTAGTTCAGTCCATGTGTGATGGCTCGTGTCACAAACAGGTGTAGTATTTCTGTCCTATTACAATGTACAAAGAGAACAGAGGATTACAAAGCACATGAATGCCACCTAGTGTTGAACTCTGGTAATGCAAGGGTGCACATAGACAATCAAACTGAGTTCTGTATGTAAGGGGAGAAACAGACTGAGGCAACTGAGGACATTTGTGCACATTTGTAACATGAGGGGCATTTTGTAGATAAATTAACCCTAACCCTGTGTCATCACAACTTCAAAATAAGTCTTCCCTGAAGCCTACAGCACATGTAAACCTGATTTCTGAGTACAGTGAACACCAGGGAGGCCAAGACTTTAGACTTGTAGTTTTCAGAGGGCTGCTCAGCTTGTGGTCTTTGGTTACTCTGATGACTCAGGTCCTCCAGGGAATGATACCAGATGTACAGAATAACAACAAAACACTATGAAAAATGACGGGAAACACAACAAGCTTAAAAAATCAGTTTATTCAACACTAAACTTACAAAATGTTAATTCTCAAGTGGTGCAGGAAATAATGTGTATTTTTTTTTTTGAATGGAAGAGAAATATGTTTTCACATTAGTTGAGATTGTATACGAGAACAAAGCGGTCAAAAATTCATGCATATCACTTATTGGTGAGCACAAATAACTGAAACCATGTTTATTGGCTGTATGGACATGTAAACATGTTAAAATCAGTGTCTTTCATCATCTAAGGTAACTGTCAGAGATATCTGATTAATCAATATTGTTTAGTAAACCTGGATGGACTACAATGAAGTCTGATACTCAGCATCGAGGAAAAAACACGATCAATATTGCTGCCAAGGACGATTAATTCAAGCACTTGTGAACAAATCAACACTAATGACATCATCGCGGCATTCATTTTTAAGGTTGTCCTCTTCAGATACATAATTCTCAATGATTTATAGCTTTGTCCTATGACCCTGATTCACAAACAGCACTGTGGGGCATGGGAGCCCATAATTCCTGAATTTATGAAACAATCCATGACAGACTGTTTCCCTACAGCATGTGGTTTTAAAAGTTCTACTTTGGAGTCTTTTCCTAAGAAACAAACTACACAAAAATGCCAACAAACACACTCGCCTGCATAAATGTAAAGTTTAGGTTATAAGGGAATACACAAGAGGCATTAGGAAGCATTTGTTTGAATATCTCCATGTGTCTATGTCCAGGTTGATGCTGTTTAAACCACAGACTGTATAAAACATGGGTTTAATCTCAACGACATCACCTATTGTTTTCTGAGGCAGCTTTTTAAAACCCCAAAGGAACCCCTGACTGTTGATAAGTCTAATAACAGGCAAAGGGTGGAGCTGAGGGAGCCATAAGCTTCCAGGCAAACAGCTACAACGTAAACCTGTCGGGCAACTTAGTCACGCCCCAAATTATGCAATGTATGCGTAACATTTTAGTGCAGGACAATACTGTTTCTTGAACCAGGCTGTAAACATGTTAATCTCCTATTCCATTTTAACATGGGACCTAATGGGGCTTTCTTGGCTTTTGCTGCCTCAGATGTGCCTCAGTTGTTTTGGAATAGTGGTTGTAGTAATTCCACAAAAGTTCTTGGGCCACCATGTTTGTAGTTTTTCAGCTCTTAGAGTAAAGTATGGAAAACCCGAGACCTCAGGCTTTTAGTTCGAGGAATGTTCTTAGTGGAGAACTTGATCACCTTGTACAGGTTTGAGCAGCTGCCCAGGCTGGAGAACGGGAACCAGCTAGCTCCCTGTTTGTTCCCATGAAGGCTCCAAAAAGAGGAAGAGCAGCGCTGGAACACCTCGATTTTGACCGCGTACTGACCGGGTGCCCACTGAGACACACACACCAGAATCACAGAGGAGGCGAAACCACAGGTGTGAGGAGAGATGCCGTGATAAACCGATTCCCCCGGTCTCACAGATGCACCTCTCTCCCACACCATCCCGGCCTCTTCTGCCACTCCCATGCCACTGACATTGCAGAGGGCCTGAAGACACACCTCCTCC
The DNA here is from genome assembly GCF_009762535.1 of Notolabrus celidotus. NCBI lineage: Eukaryota > Metazoa > Chordata > Actinopteri > Labriformes > Labridae > Notolabrus > Notolabrus celidotus. The sequence goes on from NC_048289.1 coordinate 24,778,713, forward strand.
AGGGCCTCCTTATCGTGGAAACGGAGCAGGATGGCGACGAGACGAGGAACAGCACCTCGGCGGAGGAGCAGCTCCTGGAGTTTAGCTGGAGGAGACAGAGGGGAAGAGGGACGGGAAAGTGATTGTTCAGTGTGTGAAGAATTTGAAAACATCAATGCTGTCAAATTTAATCATTAGATTATCATTCCATTATCACCCCTCTGAGACTAGAGTTACAAAGTCTGTGTCTTACTATGGACACTATCTACCAATATGAACTTATTACTTCTATATTTGTATCCTCAGGTATGTTCTCCAACAGGCTAACATTATGTTTTCATAATATATAATGCATACAGAGTTATACATGCTTTTGTTTCGACTCGACTGGACTACTGTAACGCACTTTATGTAGGCGTTAACCAGGCCTCCCTGGCACGCCTCCAGTTAGTCCAAAATGTTGCCGCTCGGCTTTTAACTGGCACCCGTAAGCGAGAGCACATAACCCCAATCCTTGTCTCCCTCCACTGGCTCCCTGTTCATTTTAGGATTCATTTTAAGATTTTATTGTTTGTTTTTAAATCTTTAAATGGAATCGCTCCACAGTACATCACCGACCTCCTGCAAAGCTACACCCCCGCGAGGTCTTTGAAGTCTACAGGACAGCAGCTTCTTGTGGTCCCTAAGACCAGGCTGAAAACCAGGGGTGGCCGTGCCTTCTCGGCAGTGGCCCCCAAACTGTTAAACGAGCTACCCCCCCATGTTAGATTGTCCCTACATTGTCCCTCCTTAGCTTTTAACACAGTGTGAGAGTTGTGTGGTCTCTGTCTCTGTCTGTTCTTTTATTGGATTTTTATTTGTTCTTACAGTGTTTTATTCTTTTTAAGTGTTTTATTTGTTTTATCATGATTCTTTTACTTTATTCTATTTTATTTTTTGACAGTGTTTTTTGTTCTGTGTTTTTACTTATTTTACCTCACTGTGCAGCACTTTGCTAAACTTGATTATTTTTTAAATGTGCTATATAAATAAAGTGGATTGGATTGGATAAAATAATGCTAGGTGTGGATACTAATATTGGTAAAATAATGTGATTAAAATAGTCTTTCTTTAATCAAAAATTCTCAATATTGGGAACCCTATCAGTAACTGTTCATCAGTCCTCTCCAAAACAGACGTTAGTATCAGTTTCAAAAATTGTATTCTGGTTGGGTTTAGGATTCGTCACTTACAGCTGTCATAAGACATGCGTGAGATTGCTCTTGCAGCATAGAGGAGCACATCGTGGTCTGGACTGGTCAGCACAGACAGCAGAGCGGTTCCCAAACCTGCATCACCAAAACCTTTCCGAATCAAAGCTGCCAGAAAAGAAAAGAAAAAACTCAATGAATGACAGAAAAAATGACGAGCTGCCATCAGATAATGAACTATTAACACACATTAGAGAATCAAAGGCTCAGGAGACACCAATGTTTATACGTATGAATAACTTACAGTCCTTGGCCAGCTCAGCCACCAGCTTTGCGGTCAGCAAGGTAAGAGACCCTCTGGTCCTCAGAGACAGGGCCAGAATGGGCAGGATACCACTGATCACCACTTGCTCAGCAGCGCCTTTATCTGGACACAAGTGGAATTACAAATGTCACTGAAACAATGACACAACTTCACATTAAAGCTCCTGTGGGGAACTTTTGGTTTGAGGTGAATTCTGCTGATTTTGTGCTGTACATTCAAAGTTCTTTAAAGGTAAATGGACTTTATTAATCCCAATAGGGGAATTTCAATTTTTTCACTTGTGTTCTCTTTTGATCATGCTACACACACATACTTTGATAAACATGCACAAACATGCTATGGTCATGCACTTAGGATAGATGCCAGAGTGTGGAGGCTGCCATCAACCAGCAGTTTGGTGTTTGGTGCCTTGCTCAAGGGCACCTCGGCAAATGGACATGCACCACTCCAGCAACCAGTCTTCTTGACAAACTTTGTCCACTCTGGAACTTGAACCGGCCTTCCGGTTCCCATGGTAAGTCCCTTTGGACTGAACTACTGCTGCCCTAAAAGTGTCACAATTCGCTGCGAGCAGGGTTCGAACCTGCGCGGGGAGACCCCATTGGATTTCAAGTCCAACGCCTTAACCACTCGGCCATCGCAGCTTGATGGAAATTGCATCTTTCAAAAGGCTGTTTTCACAGTGTGCAGCTATTCACTATGATGGTGCCTACCCCACATTAGTAGTTTTGGACATTAAAATTGATTGTATAGAATTTGCTGATCTTTATGCTGATGTTTTGGTTTGCTTTTGTTGCTCATACAGAGGCAACAGTATTCATTTCAGCCTGCTAAATAAGCATCTAAAAACTCATCACAGGAGCTTTAATTATTATTTATCACACATTTTATTTCTCACATTTTATTTCTCATACAGATACAGTTTAGCAGTTATTTAAAATTTCAGGGCCCTGGTGGGCATTTTGGGTACTGCAGTTACTTCAGTAAATCTAGATTTCAGTTTTGTTTTTTTTCTGTTTTAGTGACATTTCAAACTTGTTTTGCAGACTTTACTTATAGCCATATTTTCACATAGAATTTCTTCTGTTTAAAAGAGAAGAAAAAAAGTGGAACTTCTTTGTTCTCGTGTCAATTGATGATCAGATTTGTGTGACTGAAGCTTTGGGTGGTTCCCCGTAGCTATATTTTTTGCAGCATCCTAAATTTTGTAATGGCTTTTTTATCAGGTTAAAGTTACAGAAACATTCAGTCCCCTTAAAATGATGTGCAGAATGTTCCAGAAATTGTTCCTAAGTTTGTTTCAGTCAGATCTTTCTAAACCTTCTTTACCTCTCCCGCCTCCTTGATCCCCCTGTTGCTCTCTTGCTAGAAGACACAAATGCAGCTTAACGTCTACGGAGGACTTACCTCTGCCACACTGTACCTGATCCCTTCACAGCTCCCCTTCCCCCACCTGTATGGTTTAGCTACATGTTTTATCATTCCAAATATGGAGTGTTTTTTAATGTGCTGCAACAAGGAGTGGGAGGTAAGATGTCTTAAGGTATACAAGTACAGAAACATAAATATTTAAATTGTGCGTGGCAATGGTAGTGTTATTTTGCAATTCAAATCATGTCAAGTGGAAAACCTACCATGACTCAAAATGTCACCCTGAATCCTGTTTTTATACCCCATATAATAAGCTGTGATTTATTTAATGTTGATCAGGGGGTAGCGCTATGGCTGTTAATGGAGGGATAACACAGTCTGACAGGAACAGTGTGAAAGTGTAAAAGAACTCACTTCTGTCCTTAATGTTGGTCAGCACTGTGTTCAGATGTGGTTTAAGTTCGTCCGCAATGAGCTCCAAACCAAGGACTCTGATGGCTCCTAACGCATTGTTCAGGTTATCTGTGGAGGATTGTGAGGAAAAAAAGATGTCAAGAGTAAAAAGGTTAAACTATCAAATACTGTCTGAGATTAGATAGTTGGCAACCTGAGGGAATCTCTGTTACAACAGCAGTGAAGCATTTTGAACAGCTGTAACATTTCTTTAAGTCTAAATTTTCTTAATCATGTAGATTCAGCACGGGAAGATAATTTTCTCAACTCATCCTGCTAGTATAAAAAACATGCTGTAAACATCTGCTCCTGATTTAAACCCAACATTCAGAAGTTTACTGGAAAGGCAGGTGATTCTACAAAGCTAATAGATAACACCAGCATGCTAATATTCTCACGTATCTTAAATGTACATGTTAAGGAGGATTTACATTTATAACCATTATAACCTTCAGGGCTCAAACTGAAACTGCAGTAGAAGTACCTAAAGCTATGTGTCCTAGAATGGATACTTAAGGCGGAATTTAAAAGCAATTCAATTCCCTCATGACCCCATTTTGAAAAATACATATTTACAAGTAAAATAATGATGTTACACTGTTGTAAAAACAAGGTTTTAGTCTCTATAGCCCATGATGTGGTCATGAAACCTCTTCAGGGTTTAATTCAATGAAATTGTCTCATTTTTAGTCAAAATGTCTTATCCCAATTGATTTAAGATACATTTACTTAACAAGTATCATTTGAGCAAGATAGAGGGACTTGCTTTAAGACATCTTAAATATCTTGTTAAGTCAAACAATCTTGAAATGATCTTGTTTTGAATTGTAATTTAGAAGAAACAAGGTTTATTTTACATTTCATACATTTTTCAAGCTGAGATCTTATTTGTAGAAGACGGATAATCTTCATTTAAGACAAACACTTTACTTGATATAAGTAAATGCATTTTATTACAGAATCTATCAGAAAACAGCTAAATTGATGAAAGAAAGAAAGAAAGAAAGAAAGAAAGAAAGAAAGAAAGAAAGAAAGAAAGAAAGAAAGAAAAGTTGTTTTTTTAAGGGTGGGTTACAGTTTTCAGACACTGTTTCTTCTAAATCAGATCAAAATATACATCCTCAAACTACATGCACACAATGAAACACCTGCTTTTGAGCATAGCTGGCTTATCCTAAAAACAACATGACTGAATATTAGTATATCCAGTTCACTATGAGAAGACATTATATCTCAAAATGCTCAAATTAAACTTTGTAATCTTATTTCAAGTACAAGATGGTCTTAAACCTAGAGAAGTGCTGCTATAATACAACTCAAATTAAGGTGAATATATCTCAAATGAAGAAGTTGACATGAAATGTATTAGTGCAAAAAACTTTTTTTGAGTAAAAAAATACTAATTGTTATAATTCCTAGCTTATTCTGAGACACTAAATTTTAAATACTGGTAAAATATTGCTTAAAAGAAGTTTTCTCTGCTAATTTTAGGATCACAGTTTTATAAATATTACGTCTTATTTTAAGAAATCTTACCAAGCAAATTTTCACTTGTTCTATTGGCAGATTTTTTTGATTATTTCAAGGTAAAAGTACCTTGAACACGTGTTTTTTTCTTGTTTTGGAGGGGCATTTTTCCCAGTGTACAAATTGAAGTAACAAGTCAAAAAGGGCAAGATGGCTGGTGCTAGCTTTTAGCTACGTGCTAGATTCTAGATGCATTTGTGTTGTTGGTGCAGACAGAACTGTGACTGGACAACTAAACAAATTGGATTAACCAACCACTTGTTTTTCCACTGCTCCAATTGACTAAATGTTGTTCCAGCTAAATACTTCTGGCTCCAAAAGACAAAACAAAGACAGCCAAATAAGTTTAATTTAGAAAGTGGCCGTTCACAAATTTTGCAACACACATTCTGAAAATGTCTTTGAGGCAAGTGAATCTGTGAGGCCAACACCAACAATAGGATGCTAACATATTCGCAATGCTGATATGTTGATGTTTAGCTGCTGGTACATCTTTCAGTTATTTGTCTAAGTTATAGATTTCTAAGAGAAATGTGCAAATAAACTCACTAAAGTTATATTTAATTTAAGAAATATAGCATTAATGTTATTTGGGATAACATTTTCAGCAAAAATTACATTTTTTGTATTTTCTTTTTTTATAAAAAAGGTGAAATATTGGCATTAGCCCTCAAAAAACATGGCAAAATGTCTAGATTTTAACCAAAGTTAGATATATGAAGTTGTATATTGAAAAAGGTTCAAGATGAAAGCCTGAGCTATCTTTCTGAGGGGTATGAATATCTGAACCAAATTTTACTACTAGTTCTTCAAGTAGTTGTTTGTAGACCGCACCTGAAATCACAGATAATTGATTTTTGATAGAGGTAAACAAGTTTGAATTTTATTGATCATGGCCAAAGACTGACCTCCTGACAGACCTCTCAATAATGCCTCCTGTTGACTTCTACTCCACAGTACCTTGTAAACAAAGTATCTGGTTCAGTTAAAGTCTTCCATAATTGACTCTGGCGCTCACTCAACCTATTAAACAGATATCAGAGGTTGAAATAATGAACTGAGATTGCATAACAGCTTCATGGGAGTGCCTGCCCACAATGGTGCAATATTGCCAGCCTGACTAAGTCCACAAAGAGCTGTCCTCAAGTCGTCCATGAGTCATACTGAAGCCACTCTCACACTGATTATGAGCTGAGAGAAATGTTTTGCCTGCATGTACTTAGGCTCATTAACTTCAGATACAAGCATGGGGAGGCATTTGACGGGACGGTTATCTATGTTGAATCCCACTTACTACAAATCAGGAGAACTTTTTAACACAATTTTGAATAATTTCTACCATTTTTTCTCAGTTTTTTCCATGTAATACTCAAGGCAATTCATTTTTAACCCTTTAAATTAGTCTAAATTATATATTTCTAAGAGAAAAGTGCAAATAAACACTAAAATTATATTTCATTTAAGAAATATGGCATTAATGTCATGTGGGATTCTCATTTTCAGCAAAAATAACATTTTTTTTGTAATTAAAAAAAAAAAAAAAGAAGTGAATTATTGGCATTAGCTCTCAAAAAATATGGCAAAAGTTTGACTCTCTTCAGTGGAAGTTAAAATGTGTAAAGAAGCATTTTTCCCCCTCCAACTAAACAACTACTACTGTGTTTTGGATCAAGACAGTTAACCCTTTACTTTTGCACTAAAGCTGATTGGTTGCCAGCAATTATCAGGTTTGTTGCATCCGCAGGTAACATGCATGAACGGGATGGATTCATGCAAATAGAGGTTTTAAAAACACAACATTTAAAGACACCAAAATCCAACATGTACAGCTAAAACATTCGTCATACCTCTGCACCACTCACCGTTTTGTGGGTAAGGTTCCTGTCGATTGGATTTGTGTTTCTTCCTCTGGGAATGTGTGTAAGTGTAAATGAGCGGCACATTCGGGTGTCCCATTCTGCTCAGTCCTCCTGTCTCCAAACAGCTGGTGGTAAAATGTTCCCAGGTTCACATCTTCATGCAAAACACACAAAACTTTACTCTCTTCCTTCCATATTTTTAAAGTCATTAGCTGTTGCTTTAAGGAAACCTACTTCATCAAAAACTACATGTGAACTTAATCCCTCTTCTGCCCTCCAAACTCATCCTGCACTATGTATTTTTTGTTTTTGGCATCATGCATCGCTGTCTGTGTATGCACTCTCTTTTCTAGCTGGTGCTCCAGCTGGCTCTGTGTCTCCTCCGGGGGTTAATGCGGGGCAAATCCTCACTAAAGCTGCTCTGTCTCTCTCTCTCTCAGTCCCACGTGTACCTATGCGTGTGTAGTAAAGGTATTACTTCTTGGCTGACTCTGCTGAACGTATGCTTACAGCTCTGAAATCTCCCACAGTCCCTTTCACTATCCAGAAAATCCCTGCCAAAACCACAACACAGACAGGTGAGCATCTGGTACATGTTTATCAGCAGTTCATGTTTGAATCATCTGTTTTAAATGGAAAAATCTTTTTTAACATTGTTTTAATATTTTTAAAGGATTAAAAATAATCTGATCCTGACTAGAGGGTGACACGGGAGTACACTCCTTTTCACTCCTGTCCCATCCCACTCCCAGAGAAATAAATCCTGTCCTATCCCACTCAATTTAGAATGACTCCCACTCCATTTAGAAAGACTCCCCTCACTTTTTTTTTTCAGTCTTTAGGCAATACATACCTCAACGAGCAAAAGTGCATAAACAGTGGCGGTTCTAGACCAATTTTACTGGGGGGGGGGGGGGGGGGGGGGGGGGGGGGCAGGCTGGAGCCAAGGGTGTTGTCAGTGGGACACATTCAACCCTGACAAAAGAGACTGAGAAGGGCGAGGACCTGCTGAGAACAAACTGGCAAAACATCAGTGCATCCCTTTATACTAGACATATATACTACTGTGTAATATATATACTACTGTGTAATATATCAACATGCAGACTGACAGCAGCTGTTTGGCTGTTTACACTCAACATGAGTCCCTCAGCGCTCTAAGGGACTGGAACCAAGTGCCACACGCATGTGTTCTGCCTGTAACATCGGCGCGATACCGAAGCTTTTTTAATTGTAGGCCTATAATATTATTTGGGTGTGGAGGGGGGGCCACAGGGGGGGTCCAGGTTCAGTTTTACTGGGGCACTGGCCCCTGTTGGCCCCTCCCCAGAACTGCCACTAGCATAAAGGCATTACCTTCAAAATTCACATACTGTACCTGGGTTTCTCGGGTTAGGTGTACACTTAACTTATGATTTTTGTCAGTACTTCTCTTTCACTTCACATCAGAAAACCTGTTCCTTTTTGCATTATTTGCGGACACAACACTGACGTGCTCCTCCGCTTTCAGCACACTGATCAGCAGTTTAGTTCTGCAGCTCCAAAGTCATAAAAATACAACTAAACTTAATAATGAGGGATTCTAACCACGCTGATGTCATGCCGTTTACTGTGGACACACGTGGACACCTTTATGAGCCGGAGTTTATAGAGGAAAAGGAGATTTAATGCACCGGAGGAAAAAAAGGACAAACTTCAGAGCTAAACTGGAGAGCAGGAGAGATTCACGTTACCTGGTGGAGCAGGTGTGTACACTGTGAGCTAATGTTTACAGTTCACACACAATGAACTGAGAAAACTTCTTGCTGTCACAAGTAAGACTTAACAACAGTCCCTCTAGACCAGGGGTTCCTAAACTTTTTAGTCCGCGACCCCCAAAATATAAGTGCCAAACACCCCCCAGCGGGTCCCGACCCACACTTTGGGAACCCCTGTGGCCAATCTGTCGTCTTTGATACATTTATTTTCGATATATATTCTTGTTGAAATTCTTGTATTGTACACCTTCTTGTTTGCTGCTGTAACTCCATGAATTTTCCTGTTGTGGGACAAATAAAGGAGTATCTTATCTTAACAGCAAATTTGACTCCCATCCCAACCCGTGGGCTTCCCCGAAAAAAATGTCAGCCTCTAAACCTGACTTCACTTTTCTGAAACCTCCTTCTCATTGGTCGAAATAATTCTCCTTTCTTCTCTTCAGAGCTCTGTAACGCCACAAAAGCAACAAGGTTAGATTCATTCAAGACAGAAACAAGCCAGTTACAAAAATTAATCTTTATATCGTACTCTACTCTCGAGGTTCAAGTAAATACAGACGACTTTTTTTAAACAATCTAGTACAGAACAACATTAACTGGGAATCTAAACATGAATTAAATACAAGGAGACATTTGAACACCATTAAAAATATCATCCATCCCAGCACTCACAGGTTATGTTAACATTTAAACATAGAGGTGATTTTTAAGTGTTTGCTGAAAACAGCATAGAAAAATATATGGCTGGATTCAGTCAGACAGCATTCATCATGAGATTTTCTTCGAGGGGAAAACAAAAATAGTTTGACATCCTGTGAAAAACTGCTGGAGTTTAACATGAAAAGGGACAAAATGTCATGTCTGTATCATCAGCTGGTTATACCCACTATACATTTCAACACTTTGAAGACTTTACTAATTTCTCAAGGGTTTAAGTCTGACCTAATCACATTTAAAGACATCAATCACAGCCGGTGAGATACTGCAAAGACTGGGAATCTTTCAGGTTCACTATGTGTAAGCCTACAACATGATACACTCCAGAGTACGCTGGGGGGGTTTGTTGGTCGCATTTGTTGACATCATATAAAGAGCTGGGTTAGCATGATGTGCTAGCAGGTGGTATACAAAAAGTTTTCTTCCTCCCTCCATATGTGTCTTCATATGGCATGTCCACATCCCACATAATTATTCACTCTTGTTTGTATACGCCGAGGGAGCTGATGTAATGTTGATGATAGATCATTTATTTTTACAACTTTATGTTTGTAGATGCCAAAACTTCAGACTTCTGAAAAATACAGGTGAGCCGGTTTGGCTGATCGCTTTCAGAGCTGACTCCGTGTACTAAAGGCTGATTTATATTTCTGCGTTGAATCGGCGTAGCCTACATCGGGGGTCCTCCTCCAAAATGTAACTACCCATAGAATCGACGCGGACTGCAAGCCCTGTGATTGGTCCGCTCGGCGGCATTGTGTTTCCCGCATTTATAGCACTTCCGGGATCCCAGACATCGGCTGCACATCGGCCATGTATTTCATCTCCTCCTCTTTATTCTTCATGTAATCATGTCTTTATGATAAACAGCAACATGTATCAGCTTTAGATTAACATAACACGCTCTGAATCACTGTGGAAAAGTAAAAGGAGATCGTAGCGGGGCCTGAAGCAGGCGACAGGCTATCAGAGAGACAGCACTGCCCTCAAGCGTTTCAGTGGAGAATTGCTGCGCGACACGGACACATCGACTCACAAGTATGTGTCGCTCATGTCTGAGTCAGAGCCCCTGCTGCGTAGGGGAGACGCCAAGTGACAACCTCCAGTCTCAAACAATGAAGCCCATGCGGAAGTGTTATAAACTGCAATACATCGAGAATCTGCTTGAGGCTGGCTGCAGAAACACCAGAAACCACAGCGACATGAATGGGGAAAAGACGATCTTTGCAGCATTGATAAACATGTTTACAGTCTGTTTCAAAAAACGGCTTGGCTACAGTCGCTAATCTCTCTATCGACACACCCTGTATGGGGGGGTGATTTTTTTCTAACGTGACGGTTCAGAAGATATTAAGATTACAAGTTTTTGCCCAAATAAGGACATGACTGACGTGACTCCCAATCAGGAACACAAAGCTGTTGGCTAGGAGGCTCACACTACGTCACACTCTGCCTGGTTGAGTTCTGCATTTCCAATATGGCTGCCGCTGTCGACTGGCTTCAAAACAGCTCTCAGGAACAGATGGGTGACGTCACGGATACTACGTCCATATTTTATACAGCCTATAGTCGACGCAGAAGTATAAATCAGCCTAAAGGGTAAAGCTCTTGTTGAAGCTGTCGCTGGTTCAACTCCCAGTCCTGACCCTTTGCTGCATGTCTCCTCCTGCTCTCTACTTCCTGTCACCCCAAACTTTATTTAAGAAAATATCCCAATATTCAAGATGACAGGATTGTGCCATAACTCCGGCTAAACGCTCAAATTTTAAACTAGTCCCATGATTTAGGCGTGATGATGTGACATTACACGTTGATGCCGAGTTGATCAAAGTTTTTTGAAGAGTCGAACCTTGTGTCTTCGTCCCATCAAGTTTCTCTTCTCGGGTATCAAACAGTTCCAGCTGCATTGAGCCCGCTGGATACAGTCTCATATCCAACAGAAACCAGAGTGAGGACGTTCCCCTCCACATCATCCGGTTTACACTGTTCCACCTGCGTTTCCACGGGAGCAGCAGATCCAGTCTCTTGTCTTTTTTTCTTCGGCGTTCTGCGTACCTTACCTTTCGCAATCATCTTCCCCTGCTCTTTAACCCCTCCGGACGCCTTGTGTTGCCGCTCGCTGTCGTTCAAACGGGTTTTGCGGTGCCGCCTGCGGATACGCCGCGTAGGAGGACCAGAGTCAGCCGGGTCTGATGCCGCTGCGCCAGACAGGACCCGAATTTGCTGATCTATGACCATGACGATCATGTCCAGCGCTACGTCCAACATTCCCAAACCCAGGCCATGAGTGACGTTATCAAATGCACCACTGTTGACCGGGTCCTTGAAACCCTTCCTCATATCCTCCAGGTGGTTCCTACGAGAAAGAGAGACATTAGTTCCTTTGAAAATCAGGCAGATCATATCATAAGGAAACAAGTGACTTACTTAGTTTCAATGATTTTGGACCAGTGTTGAACCGTATTTATCTCAGGGATGAGCTGCTTCGACATGTTGCTGTAGTCGATGTAGTCATGAGCAAAGTCCCTCATGTCATCACACAGAGCTCCAGTGTCGCCTGAGAACACAGAAAAAACATAGATCAGTCTCTTAAGTTCATTCTTGTGTCATCAAATATTAAAAGTTCTGCTCCTGAGTCACCTTCAGTGAGTTTGGAGAAAGACGAGGACACAGAGGTAGTCGTGCTGGGGGTCAGGCCGAGAACACTGAGAGACTCTAGGAGGGTTTTCTTGCTGGCTGGACCTCTGCTGACCCGGGTGTAGGCTGCCAGGGAGCGCAGCGACATCTTCTCCGGGGGCTGCAGCCGCCGTTTGATTTCATCGTATGAAATGAGATACTTTCCTATGAGGGGAGGAAGAACAAACAGCAGGGTTGGAGTTCAGTTGCATTTTATCACACCTGAAAAATCTAAATCCCTTTACCCCAAAATTCCTGATTTCCCAAACTCTCAAAATCCTTATTTACTGGAATTGAACTACAAAACCTTTTAATGACAAAATGTTTACAAGATTTTACTTGTCCAATGAACTAACTGGATTCCTTTAAGTTCATATCAATGTATATATTAGGGATGGGACAGGATTTTAGAATGCTGGAATCTTCGTTCACTTATCAAAAATCGAAGAGTTAATGCAATTATCTCATTTTAAAAAGGACAATGTTTCAGTGTTTTAACCGGTGCTTGGTTGTAATGTGGTATTCTGGCCAGACGGTGGCTGAAGAGCGTGTTAAAGCTGCTTGCTAACCGCTTTATGTTGCTAACCGCATTAAAGGGATATTTCAGTTTTTTTTTAAGTGGGGTTATATGAGTTGTATGAGAATCACTGTTCATTGTTGGGGCCACAATAGATGCTGCTCAGCTCGGCTCCTTTCATGAGAAACTGCTGGGAGAATCAGCACGCAAGCTAGGCTACCGTTTCTGGCAGCAAAGTAAAGTGCAGTGTAGTGGCTTGCTTTCACCAAACGAAACAAACACCTATAAGCCACTGAGGGGCTAATTAACCGGGACTCAGTTGACGCATCCTCCTCGTCAGGATGAATGAATGAATGAAGTCCGATCGTGCATTGACAACAACAGGGTTTATTTACACCAACATACAATAAACGCTCAGCCTATCAATCCACACTTGCATCTAATACGAACTTGTAGAATAGAGGTTTAAAGCTATTGTAGACGATACGATGACAAACATAACGAAGACGAGACGTGACTATGGTCAAACACTGTATGCCACCCGGTAGGCGGCTCACCTGCCACTGATTGGGACTTCTTCCCTATATGCTTTTTACACCTGGCTTGAAACACGTGCCACCTAGTGTCCACACAAGTGCATCAAACAAGTAAACAGTCCACACATAGTATTGCACCACACACATATGGCTCTAACATGCAGAAAAAAATCCAAGTAGAGCGTACAGCTAAACTGAAACTTGAAAGTCGGAAACTTTCAAAATTCGCCAAATCCCGTGGCAGAAATGACACCGTCTGCAGAGGTAGCCTAGCTTGCGTGCCGTTTCTCCCTGCAGTTTTTCAGAAAGGAGCCGAGCTGAGCAGCAGCTATTGTGGCCCCGTCAATTACGAGTGATTTAAGACTCATACAAACCCACTTCGAAAAAAACTGAAATATCCCTTTAAGTAGCTAACAGGAGGAGAAGAATATTAACTGCATTAAATAGCAAAAGAAGAAGAAAAACATTAGCGACAGTCACTGGAAATATGTGTAGTGCTGTGAGATTCAGAAACCGAGAACATTGCCTTAAAATGTAAACATACACGCCACGCGGCTGTGTCACAGAAACACACTGCCAGTTTCCGCTGCTAGCAGTACCTGGTGCTGGTTAACGCAACACAAACAGACCTTTGAAGGGACGGGTGTATCGTGGATTGTTTACTTTTACTGCCTACACCTGCAGCACAACAAGTTTTGTGTTAGTCGCTGTTGTCTCAACTTGACGTTTCAAACCTGCCGTCAGAGAGCTTGGTTATGAATAATCTCTGAATAAATGCCAGAGATTATCGAGTAGTATTTTGGCTTGAAATGCCCATCCCCAGTATAATGTGCAAATCTGGCGCCCAATCACTTTCTTCAAACGCTGCACTGTTTCCTGGATGACCTGTGATCTAGCTGGCAGTTCAGGGTCTTGGCTTTGTTTTCAGTTGAACTTTCTCACAATACATGCTAGAAAATGTTAACTCTCCTCCACCTGAAATCCACTGCCGACTTACTAGCTTTGGATCCTTTCATGTTTGGATCCAGGAGTGACGAAACCTCTGCGAAAGGCATCTGTGTAACCGACTCTGTATTTGTGCTCAGGTGCTGTGATGGGTCCTGATTGTGAGACACATCCTCCGTCTGTTCTGGGACAGAAACCTGCATCTGGGTCTGAATATGGGGCTGCATATGAGTCTGCATGGTTTCCATTTCCACCTGGTTTTGGTCCATATGAGTCTGACCTGGTGCTTGAGGGAGGATCAATGTGCTTTCTGACAAACCCTGCAGGCCCATGCTGCCCTGTGCAACACCAGCCGTTTGATCTGAAGACACCTGAAAGATGCTCATGACAGGTTTTACTACGGTGAAAACCATGTTCCCCTGGGCATCCAGACCCATCATCCTGGTGGATGGGTCCATGTCTTCTCTGGAACTCTCTTTTCCAGCTAAGGGAAGAGGCTCAGGAGGCTTTAATTATCAGATCAGGTCACCTCAGAAGCCCATGTGGTGTGACTGCGATGTTGTTAAACGGTTTTGCCTAGAGTTGACCCCACAAAAGGGGAACGTGAGCTGTCACTCAAGAGTTAAGGTAAAACCTTCAACGCAGGAGCTGTTGGGACGTCTCACTTCCTTTGGACTGTTTCACAAGCTTATAATGACACAGCAGATCCACGGCAGACGTTTTATCCTGAAAGAAAGAAAAAAATGGTTAGAAACAAAGATTAAACTTCATAACCAACACATTCTAACACTTCAACTAAAATAGAAATATAATGCAGTTTACTTAATAACTTGCTGTCTTGTTTGCAGGTGCAGAAGCCACAATTCAGCACTGTATTCACTAAATTGACAGTAATGACAGAAATCTGGATTCAAAAGGGTAAAATATAAGAAGGTTTATAAAAAAGCCATTGTCAGTGCTACCTATACATAAATGTACAGATAGCTTGCATAGCAAACGTAGAGTTCATGAAAATCTGTTAACATTTCATTTTATTAATCGTACGGATGCTGGGAAGTGCAATGCACCCCTCTGTAAACACTTTTACAAAGTTGAAGACAAAATAACATTTAAGAAAACAAATTTACAAAATCAGAAACACTTTTAAAGAGACAGAACTGGAGAAACAAAACTACAAACTGCAGATTCTGACTGAATTTCAAAATAAATGTTTATGCTAAATTTCTAATGGTTTTTATTTTGAAAATTGTATTTAGCTGTGATCGGCAGGAACACATTTTGAGATGTTCTCTTATCAATCTGAATCAAAATATTCAAGTGGAAACAGGGCTGTTAATGTCAAATATATATTAACTCCCTGGCTGTTGCACATTTTCATGTTACAGACATCTTTCATTTTGATAATTGTTGGTAGATTACCTTCCGTCAGAATCTGTTGTTTTTCAATTTTGTTTCAGGACTGGTAAAAATGTTCCGTCTCTTTAAAAGTATTTCTGATTTTGTCAATTTGTTTTCTTAAATTGTTTCGGCCTTGGTAAAAGTGTTTCATCCTTTGTAAATTTGCATTGCACTTCCCAGCTACCACAGAATCTGAGAATCAAAGAAAGCAAGTTGAGGGAAAAAAGCTTTTAACAGCTTTCTTTCCTTGGCTCCTTGAGATGCTTGTCTCATGCCTAAAGTGGGGAATTGTCATATTTTCACAGCATCAAGTGTGGCTGAATCTGAGTGAAAGTAAACTGTAGGTTTTAAGAGTTTTATTTGACTTCATGAGGTTAGATTATACCAAATAATGCCCCATTTTTGTTATTCAACAAGTCACTTGGCTTCAAATAATCTTGTTTAAAGAGGTGGACAGTCTGAAGGTCAATATTGTTCAGTTGCATTCGGAGAAATTCTAAAAAATAATAATAATATTGATATGTAGCTTAGATTTCAGATCCATTCCATCCCTGCATTGTCTGTCACACTCAATCATCTCATCCCAAACTGACTCTCTTGACTGCTGCTGGCATTATAATGCATAATATACTGTATTATAATTATCTTTGCCATATTATATTATGTTATATTACATTATTATTGTAACTACAACTCATGGTCACATTACATGCCTATATTTATTTTTATTTATTGCTTAATTTGTCATTACCAACCATAATCTCACCATGTCAACCTGTCACTACTGAAACATTTTTTAATACTGCCTGTAATTACTTCTATTTAATCTAAATTCCATTGTAACATTGTGTATATCTAAATTGTATTCTAGCTGCTTTATTTATCTTATTTTATTTTACTTATTGAAACTTCTTCTTGATTGTACTTATGTCTGGGTTGCTGTAACAACTGAATTTCCCCCCCAGGGGATCAATAAAGTAATATCTTCTCTTCTCTTCTCTTATTTGAGTCAGTTAACCAGGATAGTTTTAAGCAGATATTTTTGTTTAATGCAAATAAACCAGTATTATAGCAGCAGTGTTGTATTTTGTAGGGTTGGCTGTGGTGATGGGGCCCATTAAGATATCTTTTAAGGGGGCCCAGAATTCCTGGCAACGCCCCTGGACCTGGGTAACAATCAGTTCCTGGAGGTTTAAATTGCTGGGGTCAAATTGACTCCAAGGATTAAAGATGTTAGTAAATTTGAGGGTAACAGGAGGGTTAAAAAACTAAGATTACTAGTTGTCTTTCACACCTAAGAAACTACACCCAAAATAGTGTTTGTCTGCTCACTCAGTAACTAAACTCTCATTCACTTTTCTGATCTCAGCGTCAGTTGGCATCCCTCACGTGAACACTTCAAACTTTGTAAATAACATTATTAGGGATTAACGAAACAAGACTTCCTAGCCTCAATTTCAAAAGCATGTCATTAACTCAAAGGTGAGTTTTAACGTGTTGCTGTGGGTCAGAGGGGACAGGTCCGAGATCAAGCGAGAGGGGCAGTAAATAGAGGCAGGGGAAGCAGAGGCAGGGGACGGGGACTCGGAGTGCACGCCGGGGAAATGTACGCGCAGGAGGCGGGCAGAACGGCAGGACGGGATTTGATTGGTTTAAAATTTTGGGCACCCAAAAAACGCTGATTGGTTGGAGTTTTCCCAGGTTTACTCCGGCTGTAGATAGCAGCTTTTTTTCGCTCTTTTTAAAGAACACATTATGTATTGATTGCCATCAGGACATAAAGATAATTTTAACCAGTATAACAAAAAGTGTATCTAAATCTGACTACCAACCCCAGCTTTAACCAGGATATTTTTAAGCATATACTTTTGTATAATGCAAATAAACCAGTGTTACAGCAGCAATGTTATATTTTGTAAGGTTGGCTGTGGTGATGGGGCCCACTGAGATATCTTTTCAGGGGGCCCAGAATTCCTTGCGAAGCCCCTGGACCTGAATCAGTTTCTGGAGGTTTAAACTGCTGGGGTCAAATTGACTCAAATGATAAAGGATGTTAGTAAATTTGAGGGTAACAGGAGGGCTAAAAAAACTAAGATTACTAGTTGTCTTTCACACCTAAGAAACTACACCCAAAGCAGAGTTTGTCTGTTCACTCAGTAACTAAACTCTCATTCACTTTTAACAGCTGGGGGAGTCTCGAGCTCAACTCAGTGCGTCAGTTGGCATCCCTCACGTGAACACTTCAAACTTTGTAAATAACATTATTAGGGATTAACGAAACAAGACTTCCTAGCTTCTGTTTCTAAAACATGTCATTAACTCAAAGGTGAGTTTTAACGTGTTGCTGTGTGTCAAAAACGTTAAATTTGAGAACCGTTTTAATCCTAAATGTATCAACACTGCTGCTTTTATCAAACATCCATCATGGCTGCCAGGTTTCTCCCTAACAGCAGGCCTCGACCGTTACAGAAAGACGGTTAGAAACGGTAGCAGACCAACACAGGACACATTATACCGCTAACCTTCATGCAACTAGTGACGGCAGTCTCCCACTCACCGAATCGCAGTCAAATTTTTTACCAAAAGGACACTGATCCTAGAACGGTCCGCGTCGAAGGCAGCGACATTTTCCCTCCTTCTCTGCTGTTACTTCGGCGGGTTGCAAATCAGCCTTACATGCACCACCTCCCATTAGCTGTAATCCTTCCGCTCATTGGTCCGTTTACGTGTCAATCAAAGTGCACGTGTGCTGTGATTGGGCAAGAAGGCTGGCAGTAAAATGGAGGAGGCGGGACTTCCGTTTCAGTCACTGCTAGATAGTGGGGTGAAATCTTTTATATACAATCTATGGGTGATTCACATAGTTCATTTGAATGTGCTCTTTTTTTTGGTTTCTTTTCGGGGTGTTGGCGACTACATTTTATTATTATTTATTATTATTATTATTATTATTTTTATAATTTTTTTTAATCATTATTATTTGAATCATTGCTTCAACATATATCTATCTTATTTCATTATTTATTCATTTATCTATTTATTTCTGATCTTGTTAATGCTACCTTATTTTCAATTTTTCTTTCCACTATTACTTATTTCATTAATTTTACTGTTTTGATTTGATTTGATTTTTAAGTATTTTATTTATAATCCTGCCTTTTTATAATTTTACCATTGCTGTTGTTTTCTGTCTCTCTGTTATTCTATGAAGCACTTTGGACTACATGTTTTTTATGTATGAAAGGTGCTATATAAATAAAGTTGAGATGAGAGTTGAGAATTTTACTCATTTTTTTCTTAGATTTATCACTTTCACATGTTTTAAAATAAAAGTATTATTTTACAAAAGAGTGAGGACTGTTAGAGTGATCAATCAGTCAATCAGACTTTATTTGTAAAGCACTTCCATACAATGATATTGTAACACAAAGTGCTGTACATAAAAAATGATCAATTAAAAAATAACAATAATAATAAGTAACCCCATCCCACTATCCATATGTAAGGTTAAGAACATGATATATGCATAAAAAAATAGTAGGAATAAAAAAATTATAAATAAAAAAGGAGTTGCTGAACGAACTGAGGAAATGCTTACATGATATCCTAATAAATATAATATATAAGATGGAATAAGACTCAGTTAAAAGCTAGACTAAAAAAGTAGGTCTTGAGTTTGCTTTTAAAAATGTTTATGCTCTGTGCAGCCCTCAGATCTTCAGGTACGGTGTTCCACAGACGTGACAAGTCACTAGTCTTTAGTACCAATATTTTGGGGGTCGTGGGCTGAAAAGTTTGGGAACCCCTGATCTAGAAAACAAAACAGGCTGATCACTGTGATAGTCCAGACCACCACATGCCATGCTGGTATTGGCAACACTAATTAGGTAAATTAATTCCATATCTTTTTTATTTTTTATTTTGTAACTCTGGGTATATGTATTATGATGATCTGATATTTAATTGCTATCTTGTCAAAACAACTGAAAGTAGCTGTCACAACAAGAGACCTCAGTGTCTTTTTGATGAAACATGTTATGAGGGACATTGCCCATCAGATGGCGTGGTTGAGCTGTGATGCTGGATAGTTTTACTGCTGAATGTGCCCCCTGTGCATCAAGAGAACATTTAAGACATTCAGAGACATCTTGTGAGAGTCAAGCAATTCTCATGACATGAAAGAGTATTTCAGTCTGATGGATGAGTCTTATAAAGCTTTCAATGTATGGACTTCATGTGTAAAGTGATGTGCTGCCTACTACATACTGCGTTTGAATTTAGAATGCAGTATGACTGTTCTGTTGGATCTGTTCTGCAGTATGCTGGGCCAGACGTCACTGGATATCCGGTTTCGGAAAGCGGAAGTAAACAACGGCCAAGCTGATAGCGAAACTGCTTCTTTAGCATTGACTTATGATTTAAAAAGTTAAGAAGTGGAATCAGTACGACATCCGGGGAGTTTGGCATACTGCCGATTTTGCACTTGTTCACATACTGCTTACTACATACTGAATTTTGGCCAAATCAGTACGTACTACTAGTATAGGAGGCGGTTTCAAAAACAGGTTTGGTTGAGTTCAGCATTTCCAATATGGCTCCTGCCGACGATTGGCTTCAAATCAGGAACAGATGGGTGACATCACGGACACTACGTCCCTTATTTATACAGTCTATGGTATGAAGAAGAGAATAAAGACACGTTTCAGTTATCTCATTTAAATTTATTTTGGGTACAAATAAAAAAATGTACAAAAAAAGCATAGAAAGTATTAATTATGAAAACAATGCCAATGACAACAAAATAAAATAAAAGGCAACAGTTAAATAATTCCTTAAAAATACAGCAAGCTAATCTGTAAAAGCAACCTGTGGTACTATACATCTACACAAACAGACATGACAAACAGTCATGTTTGGGTAAGAAAAGGCATAGACCCGGGGTGTGTGAGAAAATAATATTAAGTGCAAATCCAGGAGTGCACTACAATCAAGATGATGAAGATTTGTGCCCAAATATCAGTGTGCATTTAAACTGAACGCATCTTTTAGAGATAAATTTGACAGCAGGCCTTTTTTCATTTACAGTTTGTACATGTTTATTGGGATCAAGAGGGAATACCTATTTCACAGAGCCCCACAAACATCCCCCATACCAATATTTTTTTTGTTTCTGGCCTCAACAACGAGCACTGAAAGCTACCGAACCCACAGTTAATCACAGACATTAGAACAGTGTTGCATTCATAGTGAGCTTCACACCATCCTGACTTGACGATAACTCCATTCAGCATGACAGCAAGCTAAAGTGGAAACACCTGACATCGCAGAACACGCACTGTACGCCCAGCAACCCACTCCGTCCACAGCTATGGAGACCAGTGGGGAGGCTTCCAGCTGCTGTGTGGTTTGTCTCTGTCACACTGGCTCACAATCATGCTGATGTCAGTCATTGAAGGGTTAACTGGTCATTTATCAGGGCTGACCATCCCCTCCAGGTTCGGCTGGTGTAGATGTTAGTGCTGGTGTTGAGGATTAGAGTGTGTAGTGGATCAGTGGATCAGTGTCTGCGTGTACGCTGGCCTCCGGTCCCCGTGGTGGTGATGTAGAGGAGGGGCTGGGGCTGCCGCAGCTGAGGCCCTCGCTTCAGGTGATTCATGTGGACTATGGAGGACTCTGTGTTTGAACCTGTAAGGGGACAAAAAAACAATAAAACTCAACTACATGATCTTGATAGAGGAACGTGGTTTAGTCAAGTGAGAGCAGCTTACCTGTTTGCTGGATGTAGTGTGGGGCCCTGACTTTGGCGAGAGGAGGGACCCCTCTGTACTGGGGGCGGAGCATGGGAGCCTGGGGCAGAGTGTTGTTGTGCAGATGGGTGTCTGATGTGCTGTCAAGAGGGCGAAACCTCTGAGCTGTGGCGGTCTTGGTTTGAGGCAGCTGAAAGCGAGAGGAAAAGAAAGTTCTAGAAAGAGGTGCTACTTTGTACTTTGTTTATTTTGGGGGTCTTCTAAAAAAAGATGAACAATCTTCATACATTTATGATTTATAATCATAAATGATTTGGTAAATCATAAAATGTTGTTAAAAAGCAGCAACAGAGGAGTTTCCTAAAATGGTTTATTTGGTGTTACTTGTTGTCTTTCTCTTACTGACCTATAATAACTGTCTTCAGCTAACTTGCAGCAGTAAGATTTATAATGAACTCATCCTGAGGAGTTTTTCCAAAACACTTACTGCTTGACCAGTGACCTCAAAAGAGCGTGAGCGCCTCTTCTTTCGCCGAGCCTCAAAGTCCACATCCCGTGGCGTCTGATTCTTGTTGACCTGGCGGTTACGTGGGCGAGTCCAGGTCACTTGGAGGCTGGACCCCTCGCCCGTGCTGCTGGACAGGTTGTCGTCGGAGGTGGCATGTCTGAGCTCGGGGCTGGGCTGCCTGCCGCGCCGCATCGGCAGACCTGCAGGGGGAGCCTCACTCAAGGAGAGGCTGCTCTTCTGCTTCTTTGGATCCAGCGGGGAGGGAGGGAGGTTCAAGCGCAGGGTATCACCCTCTAGGGCTTTGGAGCGTCGACGGGCTGCTTTCACTACGATGTTCTGGACCCCTTTGAGGATCTGCTGACGCTCTGTGGAGACACAGGAGAGGTTTGATTCATGACTGTGTTTGCTTTCTGCATATACTACCTCAGAATAAAGAGAATCATGCAGAATGTTGTTACAGGCACAGCTTACACCTGGCCAAAATCTATGATGGGGAAATAATCTAAGACACATTTTTTTTTTAACTATTTATTGTTTTATTCATCTGTTGTGAGTATTTAGAAGGAAAAAAAAAAAAGATAAAAGGCAATTAGTGGAAAATAAAATAATCTGTATTCACTTTTCTTTTCACAAAAAACAAAGTATTCCTCCACCACAAACGTTCCTCCATCACCGCACACGGCTTATGATCTCCTGCTTTCTCTTACCACGTCGTGAAAGGGGGATGTCAGCCCCGGCCTCGCTGCTCTCGGGCGATGAGTCCAGGTGACTGCTCAAACTGTGGCTGAGGTGGCTGTAGCTCAGAGAGCCCTCGGGAGCCAGAGGCTGCAGCTGCAAACACGAGATACAGAGAGTTAGGGCTGGGCAATAACGATAATTATCTGGATATTATTTTTCTCAATATAAATATGACAAATGTACGATAAAACGTTTATATATTAACGCTAGTTCCCACTCAACATTAAACAGAAGAAGAAGTTGGTATGGAACAGCCAATCATGTCACAGGGTTAGAGGAAGGAAGGCTTAAAGCTGTTTTGAGTGGAATGTAAACAGAGCTGAAACGAGCGACAGCGACACTGAAGAAAATGCAAAACCTCCTTAGTACCTCATTAACCTCCTCCAAACAAAAATACCCACCCAAGTCTCAGGTCCTCCTCTTCCATCCAACTCACCCTCCCACCTGCTCCCTTGACCACCATTGGGTCGAGAGCCTTCAGACACTCAGCCCCCCTGCCTCTAGAACTCTCTCCCCCTGGACGTACAAAATTCCACTTCTCCCACCACCTTCAAATCCCACCTAAAAACTCACCTTTTCCACCAAGCATACTCACTCCAATCTGTCTCATTGGGACTGGAATTACTACCTCCCCTTTTATTTTTCTAGTATTGTATCTTTATCCTAATGTATTTATTTACTGTTGAGTTTTGTTTTTATTATTGCTATGTTGTAAGGTGACCTTGAGTGTCCAGAAAGGCACCTATAAATAAAATTAATGATTATTATTATTATTATTATTATTATTATTATTATTATTTGGGCTATTTACTAGACTACGAAATCCCAGATACAAGCTAACAAACTTTCACTCAGGATAAAAAGTCTGCCTTTAAAATAATATGAAATAATTATTTGATATGCATTGTGAAAATTATTGACATCGACTGATATGAAAAATGTCATCGTGATAACATCTTTGTCAATATCGCCCAGCTCTACAGAGAGTCACAATGAAATCACACGTTCACATTTGAGTGTCATCTCCATCCTGATTCTGGCACCTTCATCTGAATTCACTCCTCTAAATTATTCACAAAGAGAGAAGATTCCATGAAGCTTATATAATCTGAAGGCTTAATAGAGAGTTATTCATGCTGTGTGGACATTCTAACTTTCAGAGCTGATGCAGAAAGCCTGCATGCAGGAGCTGAGAGTTTCTCCGGTGTCTTTGTCTGGAGCTGCGTGAGTTGAAATTTAAACAGCTCCAGCAGAGTGAATCATATTGCTTCAAGTGAAAAGCACCACCTGATGAGACTGTATTAATTCACAGCGTGAGGCTCCTCTCAGAGACGAGACTGTAGCAGAATGAATAAAGCCAAACACAGCATATTAGTGTTGTTCTCACCTCTCTGTTGCCCTTCCCGTTGATGTGGATAGGAGGCGGAGTCATTACTGCTGAGTTTTTCATCTGCCTGGCATGAGGGCTGTTCTTAAAAACCCTGTTACTGTCGCTGACACACACACACACACACACACAGACAGAACATGTTATTATTGCTGTTCAGACTCTTTGTGTATCATGAGTAGAGTAAGAACAAGACGTCCTCTTACAGCTCAGGCTCTGGTAGAATCGGGGGTAAAGTGTGTCTGCGGGTTTTGGTCGGTCCTTGTCTGTTATCGGAGCACATGTTGCGTACGCTCTCCTGGTCCGAGTCCACATCCTGCATGTTGTCGCGGCCCTGACCGGGTAGAGTGATGCGGGGTAAAGAGCCCTCCTGGAACAAGAGCACGACATTAGTAACTATATGTGTCACTACATATATATCTAGTCCACCTGATCAAAGTCTTTGTCCTGCAGGGTTTACCTTGATGGTGTGTCTGGTGGTGACTTTATCCAGGGCCATGGCTCGGTCCAGTTTCCTCTCATCCAGCTCCCTCATGTACATTTCATAGAGCTCCTGGAGATGTGGAGGCACTAAGAGACTGTGGTCTGAAACACACACATGCACACGTGTTGTTCAGTAAACCAGAAGCTCAGTGTACTTAAAACTAAGACAGCTCACTTTGCTCGGTTACGTGGTAGAAGAAGCTGACTGCATTAGAACTCACCGTCTATGAACTGTCTCTGCTGCTGGATGATCTCGTCACACAGGTGTCTGTGCTGCTCGAAGCGCTGCACCACAAAGTTCTTGTGTCGGATCACGTTGTCTTTGAGCAGCGCGTGAGACTGCATCTCTGCGTTCTCGATCTCCAGCTCGTGGACTTTACAGAGGAGGCCAAGCACCTCGCGCTGCTCCTCTGAGCTCACCCGCCGAGGGAGAAGCTCCTCCAGTCGCCGGGCCCGATCGCGGAGTTCCAGGAATCTGCGCTCCAGGAACGCCTTCAGGAACAGAAACAACGGTTAGGTTTTCAGGTTTTCAGTATTTAAAGTACCTTAAAAAGTAGATCAGTAGCCCTACCTTCTGTTTGTTGATGCGCTTCTGTTCAGTCATGAGAGTCACCAGGGTTTCTCGGGCCACTGCCACCTGCTGTGTCTCTGTGCTGTCCGGAGGAGACTCTGGGGAGTCAGAGTCCTTCTCGCTGTCGTCTTTATTCACGCTTTCCTTCCTCCTCTCACCTCGCCACTTCCTCCTGCGCCGACTCCGCTCCTGCTCCCAGCTATGGGACAAAAATACAAACATATTAAGTGATAGGAATACTTCTATATCATCTTGTTTAGCTTTGAGATTGCAATGATCAAGTATTTGCTGCTTGTTTTTAATGAACACAGCTCAAATAGTCTGATTAACTGAAGTCTTTTGAACGATAAGTAAGGCCAGTCTCAAATCAGACATCCTGTTGAACACTACTTTAGACTTGATTGGTGCTTAAACTGCTGCCCAGTTGGTTTTATTAATGTTCCCTGATTAACTTGAGTACAAGTTTCACTTAAAAAAAACACATTGTAAAACACTTAATCAACAAACTGGATCCCTGAACGTTACCTAAGAGAATAAAGATTGTGTATGTGTGGTATAATTTCATATAAGAGAGGAAACATGGGAACATACAAAGATATGAATCCTATGTTAATACTGACTCTGCAATGGTGAGCAGGTGTTTGGAGGTGTCGATCTGGACCTCCATGTTGCTGTTTTCCAGCTCCATCAGGCTCCTCCTGATGTCCATCTGTTCACGGAAAGCATCCAGGAGCTGCTCCCTCAGCTGGTCCATCTCCGCCCGGCTCTGCTGGCTGGAGTGGGCCTGGACCTCGGCTACAAGCAGAGAGGAGAACCAAACAGTCAGGATAAATATCATAGATATTACATAGATTTCTTGGAGTACGCATTGTGGACGAGGCTTTACCTTGAACGTGCCGGATGTCAGCTCGGTCAGCGTTGTGCTGGCGGCTCGCCTGATCTGCGATCTTCTTCTTGAGCCGCTGGATCTCGCTGCGCAGATCTGAGATGATGTTTGTGTACTGAGCAATGTGGTATGACACATTTATCAGGTTCCTTTTCACCTGGAACGGAAAGGAAGGAGACAGAGGATGAATGTTTTGATATCAACATTAGCGGCTAAGTTGATGACCTGTCTTATTAAAGGCTAATAAGAGGTTTGAAGATGAAGTGTGTCCTGAGCTCACCCGCGTTCGAATGCTTTTGGCACGGTCAGCGTACGTCAGCGTGTTGCGGGACTCCTCAAAAGCCATAGAGGCGGGGCTGATGTGGGCGATCATGACGGTCCGGCTGTTCCCTCCCAACGAGTCCTGTCAATCAAAGACATCAGAAGAAGGAACCCATGAACTCAGCTCTGATCTTAAACACAGCAGCTTGACTCAGTTTGCCTGTTTTGAAGTCACCTTACCTTTAAGAGTCGAGTCAGCTTGCTGTCTCGGTAATTGACGTACTTGTTGCCGTTTTTGTCGCTCAGAGCGTTGATGCAGTTGCCCAGAGCCAGCAGGGAGCGGTTGATGTGAGCTCCTTCTTTCAACCTCTGACCCCGATTCTGAGTCTGACAGAGACACAAACAAATAAAACTGAATACAAAAACATTTGGGCTTCTCGACAGATTTTAGTTGATTTAATATATATATGTTGTGTTGCATATTGTTGCCTTCTTGTACTTTTTAACTTGTGAAGCACTTTGGCAAACAATGGTTGTTTTTAAATGTGCAGTACAAATAAAGTTGACTTATTTAGTTATTTGGTGCCTCAGGACCTAAACTCATATCCCTGGTCAACATCTCCATATGATCCCTGAAACATTGCACTTTGACTTTAGGATTTCTGAATCCACTGCCAAAACCTGTAGACAGATAGAGGCTCTTTGCTTCTTCCTCCAGAGTATTTAACTTGTTTCCACTCTTCCCCAGCAGATGGCATTGCCTCCCATCTTAAGTCCGCCAACACCTGTCTGAACTAAACTTTCACTGATCACAGACATCCTTCTTCTTTGTACGGAGAGGAAATGTCTCCTGTTGTGTCGTTTGATAAACAGCTTTCTGTTCAGCTTGATTTCTAACGGAGGCTGTGACTGTGCAGTTCATCAATAGTTTGACTCTGAACCCTCCAGACGGTCTCCATGGTAAATAAGTGCTCTCTCTCACTCCCTCACTCACTCCATGTTTGCATTTTATTCATAGCAGTGAGAGCATGAGCGACAATGAGAAGCTTTTCATAAAAAAGACTGAAATTCAAGAGCGCTTCAAACAAATTGAACAAATGCTTTTTAATAAACTCGTTTGATGGATCGCTGATGAAAATAATTTCAAAGAAGAATAAAGTCACAGATTCTGTTCTCTTCTTGTCTGATAATACAGCTGCTGTTCTTCACATAAGTATTGATCACGCCTGCATGATACCAGAGACAATGTTCTGAACCGAGCAGCTGACAGCAGGTGACTGACTCTCCTGTTTGAGTATTAAGAGTGAAATCATGAATCTGCTTCTTCTTCACGTTTCCTTTTGGGTTTTTGTTTCTTAATTTTTTTCAAATCTTATTAGCCCCGACATACATTATTCTTTCTTTTCATTATTCCTTTATCTTTGTCTGTCACTTCTGAATCAATAAAGAAGAAAGAAATAGAAATCAACTCTAGCCTTATATAACTGTGCTTTGAAATGAATCCGTCTTCAAGAGAGAGGAAAGTAAAAACGTGATAGTAGAGGCAAAGAAGTTCAACTTTAAAAAAACAACACTATTAGGAAAGCAGTTAGTAAGGATGAAGACTGGAGTCTGATCATAACTTTCTTTATACTAACGTGCCATCTGTGGTCAGAATTGAAGAGTTGCTCTTTAGAAGCCTTCGTATATGAGATAAAGAGCACTCACTAAAATTATAGGCCTCTGTGTAAGTACGGGAGCTATGGGGACCTCAGGCATAGGCTACGTCGTTGATTTGACACAGAAGTATAAATCAGCCTTAAGCGGCAACCTCTAGTCTGTGGAAGTGCTGAAAGCTGCAGTTCATCAAGCGTCCACTCGAGGCTTGCTGCAGAAACACCAGAAACCACATACACACCCATTAAAAAAAATCAATCTTTACATCCATTTTTTAACATGTTTACAGCCTGGTTAAAAAAAACGGTTTAGGTCTGATTAGATAATTTTTCTTTTGGCAAACATTGTGCGGGGGGTGAATTTTTTCATAACTTGTTATTTTTTAAGATATCAAACTTACAAGTTTCGCCTAAATAAGGGCATGGCTGACTTGATTGACAGGCAGGCACCCTGTAGCTGTTAACAAGGAGGCTAAAGGCCTGCCAAAGTTAGGTTGAGTTCAGCATTTCAAAATGGCACATGATGACGATAGATATCAAAACAGCGCTTCAGAAACAGATAGGTGACGTCACGGATACTACGTCCATTAGTTATACAGTCTATGGGGATAACATGCAGCTATGAGCAGAGGTTGAAATCAAACCCATGGTGGCTGCTAAGCTAAACCAGCGCCTCTTTGCATCATATTTTAAATGTTAATCACGTCGCTTGTGTATGAAAATCTGAAAATTTATTGAATAACGAGTCACTTCAGCTTCATCTAACACAACCAATGTGGACTTATAAGGTGTAAACACTCATACAAAGTGAAAGTGTTTCCTATAAGAGTCATTACCTTGAGTTAAAGTTTGTATTTTCAAACCTGCAAAGTGTTGTGTTTCATAATAAAGTGATTCTATCTGCCAGCAGGGTTGGTGTGTTTCTTTAACAAACCACATTCTGTGTTATGGCAGCAGAAATGAAGAGGGTTTATATAAGTCTCCTGAGGCTTTTAAGAACTTTATCCTACAGTCTGTTGCAAAGATTCACTGCCAAGTATCCTCAGTGAGAGAACAGCCGAGTGCAGACCCACTCACAAAGCAGAGCAATGTCATTCAGTGTCTCTACATGTGTAATGTGTTGGTGTAGGATTTAAGTACATTGTGTATTCATCTTGAGCATTAACCAAGTCTTGAAGCTTCAGGGGACGCACCTGCCTTTATACACCGCCACAAATAACTACCCCACCTGTGCAACCACCAAACATCCTCTCTTCCATTTCAACACCTCCTGACTGACACTCACCTGAGCTGCTCGTTCAGAGCCGGCGAGGTCAATCATGAAGAGGCGTGCAAAGCGGACCTCCTGCATAACATCACGACATCGGCTCTGCTGCTTGACGGCCACCTGCAGCACAGCGTGGGAGCGAGAAGACGTCTGATTGGCGGCTGTCGGCTCCTGGGTGCGCTGCTTGTTGCCCTTCATGAGCAACTCCATGATCTATAAAAGACACAGATGGGGTTTCTGTAGTCACAGTTAAGCACGTGAGAAATCATGTTTTGCACGGTGAGGTAGCTGGTCTTACCTCTTGTGCATTGATGGTGGACACTTCTGTAATGCCAGCAACCTGAATCTCTCCTTTACAGTCTTCTCTCAGGTCCAAGAAACCTGACGATGGATTCAGCAGGTCCCGGATCATCTCGTTGTAGATCTAAAAGACACAGATGTACAGAAAGTTGTCAGCTCAAGTGTGATTATGTATCTGCTTGACATCCTTTCTCCTTGTGCTTAGACGTGAATCAAATGGTAGGTAGTTCATGTGCATTGAAAGGCTCCATTCAGTTCTCCAGGCCACCTACACAGACCCAAACATGCTACAAAAACATCAAGTGCTATATTTTCAGCAGCCTGTCTTTTAGAAACCACAGCTTGTTGGGTGGTGAGCCGTCATGAACTGGTGTCAGTGCTCTCCTTTCTCTAAAGGAAAACTCAGGTGACTTCTCTGGGCTAAGACTGATGGTGCCGTTAGAGACCCCAGTCCCACATTAAAGCTCAGAGCAGGAAGTGACATCCTGGAAAAGTGACCATTACATGACAAACCACAGGGAGGTTTGAGTCGTAATGACAGTTTGTGTTTGTCGAACACAAAAAGCCACAAACCCTGAGAGGGAGAAGCTTTTACTGACCCTGACAGGGGGATATTTGTCGTATTATTTTTTCCATTTGAACTCTTTCACGGCGAGGGAAGTTTAAACAAGATCACTCTGTCTTAGGGCCTGGTCATCCTTACTTACACTTACTATTTTGAGCGTTTAAGTGCGTTCACAGTGACAGCTATGGCAAAATGCAGTGTACTGTGAAGATCAACATGATGTACTCAATACGGAAGGTTCTGTGTGGAAACACTGGGACATATTTTCTGCTTGTGTGACATACAGCAGGACCACACATGCAAGTAAAAGATGAAGCACATTCATTTTTTGCAATTACTATATAAATGAAGTGTAGTCATAAGCCCCTTTTACACAGCCTGTTCAGTGTAACTTTTATATAGACAGCAAGGTGTATAAGAGGCATTAGCAGTTCCAGAGGTGGAATAGTGGGACAGGTTTTTCTGCAGCTTAAGGTGCTTTTCGACCGCAGGAACTTTACCCAGGAAAT
This sequence comes from Notolabrus celidotus, assembly GCF_009762535.1. NCBI lineage: Eukaryota > Metazoa > Chordata > Actinopteri > Labriformes > Labridae > Notolabrus > Notolabrus celidotus. The sequence continues at coordinate 24,808,840 of NC_048289.1, forward strand.
AAGGATCTTTTGGGGTAACTATGTGCTTTTTGACTGCAGGAACATTTCCCAAGAACTAGGAACTTTTGGGGGGAAATTGTGTACTTTTTGACTGCAGGAACATTCCCCAGGAACTAAGGATTTTTTTTGGGAACTACGTTCCTTTCGACTGCAGGAACTTTTCCCAGGAACTAAGGACTTTTTTGGGAAACTATGTGCTTTTCAACCGCAGTGACTTTCCCCAGGAACAAGGGACTTTTTTGACTGCAGGAACATTCCCTAGGAACAAAGGACTTGTTTGGGGAACTATGTGCTTTTTGACCGCAGTAACCAGGGTCTAAATTTAGTTCTGGGGTCGTTAATCTCCCCCCTGAAACGCCCCTGCTTGGGGGGTAGCACTTTTCAAAGGTCCATGAACTATGAGAGGTGGGGCCTGCAATGCTGAATGTTTCTGATTGGTAGAGTAACCGCAGAAGTGAGACTGTGTGATCAAACATTGGTGCTGACAGGACATAACGATGATTAAAGCTTGACCTTTGAAGCTGGCGCTGTTTCTTTAAACTTCGTGCCAGATTTCCTTTTGTCATGCCAGAATAACAAGTGATCAAACACTGGGACTGAAATATGATGGCATTGTTTTGTACATTGAAGCATCAAAAGGCAGTGATAGTGTAGCTTTGTGATGGCACTTGTAATCCATCCATCCATCCATCCATTTTCTTCCGTTTATCCGGGTCGGGTCGCGGGGGTAGCAGTCCAAGCAAATTGACCCAGACATCCCTCTTCCCGGCGACACTTTCCAGCTCCTCCTGGGGAATCCCGAGGCGTTCCCAGACCGGGCGGGAGATATAATCCCTCCACCGCGTTCTGGGTCTACCCCGGGGCCTTCTCCCAGTTGGACGTGCCCGGAACACCTCTGAAGGGAGGCGTCCGGGAGGCATCCTTATCAGATGCCCGAACCACCTCAGCTGACTCCTTTCGACGCGGAGGAGCAGTGCCTCTACTCCGAGCTCCCTCCGGATGTCCGAGCTCCTGACCCTATCTCTAAGGCCGAGCCCAGACACCCTTCGCAGAAAACTAATTTCAGCCGCTTGTATCCTTGATCTTATCCTTTCAGTCATGACCCACAGCTCATGACCACAGGTGAGGGTTGGCACTTGTAATGATTTTGTTTTATTTTTCAGTGTCTCATATTACTATCCACTATTTTGTTTCAGCCTTGTATCTTTTTATCTATTGCTTCTATTTTCTTTCTCTCTGTTCTTTAGAGAAGCACTTTGGGCTGCATGCTTGAATGTATGAAATGTCATATAAATAAAAATGAGTTGAGTTAATATTTAGTCAGGTCAAAGTTGGCGGTAATGCAACATCTGGCTGCAATTTATCTTCAAAAGAAGAGGTGGTTCAAAGTAGTGGAAGTAAACTACCTAAAGAGTTTGAAGGACATTTCTATCCATGAAGCTAGCACAAACAAGCTAAAAAACTTGATTCCATTGAGGTTCCTAAGTGTGACAAGAACGAGGAAATAAAACCAAATGAAACACAAAAGGAAAAGGGGGAGGTATGTGTGTGCATGCGAGGCATTAATACTAACTAAAGATAGCTCCATTATCCATAAAGAGTCTATTTATTTGGATTTCCTGTTTGTGTTTGCGTGCATGTGCCGTAGAGATTGCATGTGTAAAAGAGAGTGATATTTCAGCAGTCAAAGGAGCAGATGTGTGCTCATCGCTCCATCAGGCTGTAAAATGGAGTTTAACCTCTTTGTGGCGAGGCGGTGGTGGCAACCGATTACTCCCCTGGAAACAGCAAACACACACGTCACACACAGCTTTATGTCAGGACTCATTCTGAAGAGTTCAAAACAGGCCAGAAAACATCTAGACTCCGGGATTGGCAACTTAATAGGACAATTTTCAATTCCATCCACCCACGGTTCCATTTAAGAGTAAGGCTTTAATAACATTGTCAATCATTGGACATAATTACAGTGTTTGGTACCAAAAAACACAAAACTTACTCTGAATGTTAACCGTCCTCCTCCCTCTGTACCCAAAAAGAGCCATCTTCACTTGAAGATTTAATGTTCTTTTTTTATTTCTTCATACAAGGTTATATTCATCGTCTACCTCAATACTCATTTCCCATCCTCACATAATAAATCTGACTCACTCCTCTTCACGCTGCAATCTTTTCTAGAGGATAGCGAGGTTGGACAAATTTTCACTTAAAATCAAAAAGATCTTCAAAAAACATAAAAGATCTCGACTCAAGTGTTTGTTCCAAGGTTCAACATGTTTGTCTCCTGTACTTGAAAAAAAAGAAGTGTCTCTTATTTTGAAGGTCAAAAGTGTAAAGAGATTATTTAAGAAGCATTTTAAAGAAACATTCCATCCGGATTTAGAAATAATAAATCCACCAATCAATTTCTTTACATCGACTCATTTAAAATTGAACAGAGTATGTACAGTGAACAATTATCTTTAAGATTGAAATGTGGAGTCACATTGGTAAAGATCTAATAATACGTGAATACTGTTTTGTTCTCCAAAGAAAACCTTGGAGAGAAAACAAAACAAACATGATAATAACTTGTTTGCTAAATATGAATTCTACATGGAACACTGCTGTTTTGAGCTTATTATACTTTGTCTGTAGAAGAAGGAAAGAAGACACAAACAAAACAAGTAAAAAAAAAGAGAAATCAAACAAGCAAGGAGGCTAAAATCCTTCCAAAAAAGGCCACACTGTGTGAAAAAATAAAAAATAAAGCGGTTTCATTTTATTTCTTGACACCTCTTGACACAAACTGACAACAGAACACGTCAGAGCGGCCAAATGACAAGAGATATGGGCTTTTCAAAAAGGAAGAGCAGAAAAAGAACAGTGTTTCTCAGGGTTTGTAGCACCTGTTTACTTTCTTTTGGAACATTGCACCAATCAACAAAAAAAAAGGGGCGTGTCATCTGATGCCAGCCTTGTCAGAAACAATAGTAAAGGTCTTTACAAAGGAAAAACCAGCCTTACTAATTTTTTGAAGTACAATTTCCAGGTTTAGAGCTGCTGCTAATGGTTTCTATCAATTGTTTGACATTTCATTCTCAGTGCAAATCCACTAAATAAAAGCAAATATGAAGCAGACAGAGCATTTTAAACAGACTTTACAGTCACTGCTAGGGGCAGCAGAACTGTGCAGGTCAAATATTGTAACCTCACAAAGCTAGCTGTGAGAAGAGCTGGGTGTAGGTATGGGGCACTGCCAGTGCACAAAATAGTGTAAATGGACACAGGCCCTAATTATGGTTCTTTTATAATATGTGGAAGATTTTTAGAAAAAAAAGTTTTCCATGTTTTGTAAGTGTATTTGTGAAGCACCTTCAAACAGTTATAAAGATTATTTCAAATGCTTTACATAAAAAAAAACAAAAAAACATCAAGACAGCATAAAAAAAAAAAAACCCAAGGCCAAAAACTCACAAATACAAGTGTGGAAGGGATAGGTTCTGCTTGAGTCTGTGAATTTCCTAAGAGCTGAAGTTGATGATGCCAGCTCTGCTTATTTCAGATGCGAAACAAACGCTGGCAGAAGTAAAAGGACACCAGCCGTGTCTGCCTGCAATTGGCATCAGCTAACAACCTCAGATCTTATCAGTGTAAAGAGACCATGGCTAAATCAGGAGTTTTAACCGTGGTGCTGACAGACAAAGAAAACAAAGACAATTGCAGTTGCAGAACTACATGAATAAATATAGAGGCAAGTTGTAGAAAAATAAAGTACTAACCTCGAGATAGGACATGGAGACACTGTAGGACATGTCGTCGCTGGTCTCCTCGATGGCACGAAACAGGTCGTTCAGTGTCCTGACGTAGATGCCCGGCTCCTTGTCCGTCCCCAACATGGTGTATGTTTTCCCACAACCTGAAAAGAGACAAAAAAGTTTAGCAGGAAATCAGGCAAGAGAAATAAAAACCCTGAGACACAAAAAAAGAAAAGATGTTGAACTATTTTTGTGGAACATTTCCTTTAAGGGTCATTCTCATTATAGCTGAAAACACAGTGTAAATTCTACATAATTAAGGGCCTGTGTCCATTTACAGCCTTTTTTATTCTGACAGCGCCTATTTATTTCAAAACAAATTCAGTTCAGGGTTTTCAGAGCTCTGCGTCCTTGCCGCACAAAAAGCCTTATGTGAGCTGTTTTTGTTTCTGTGCTCTCAGCCTTCACTGCTGAAAATAGTTTTAACTACTAGAACATTTATCAAAGTCAGTTCTCCATCAAATACCAATCAAAACCCAGAAAGGGAATGACTCTTGATATCAACTTTGTTAACAATGGTAGAGGTCCAAATGGAGGATTAACTAACCAAATTTTTGGGGGTATAATTTCCAGGTTTAGAGCTGCTGCTAATGCTGCGTCACAATTTCTATCAGTTGTTTGATGTTTTCTTTGTTAAATTTCGTTGACTAAAAGCAAATATGGAACGTACAGAGCATTTTAAAACAGATGTGGTGACTGATATGCAAAGTGGAAGAGCTGCAGGTCAACTTTGGTAACCTTGCCACATTAAGTGCAGGTGAGAAGCTCTCTGAAACTGAGGTTGTGGGCACTGCCAGTGGAAGGAAAGTCATTAGTGGACACGGGCCCTAATTCTTATAGTTGTAAAATTAATAATTTAAATTGTGTTCCTTGTTTTTTAAGACAACCCTCAACAGATACAGAGAACATTGTGTAATAGTTTTAAATAAAACAATAGTATGTCTACATTTTTTTTTTAAGATGTCATAAATTACATAAATTTATTCTTGGCTAGCCTGATTGCACTGTCCCATGGCGTACAAATAAACCCAGTGACACACACACTGAAAATCCTGTGTTTACTTCAACACATGAGGCAAAAGACAAAGCGATGTGATTCTGTGATGTGAACAGGTGAGTAACTTGATGAGTTACCCCGCCCACTGAAAACATGGATGACTCATTTTATAATCACACCCTGACTTAAATTAGAACCAAAACAGATGAGAGTAAGATGTCTCACTGTTTGCCAAAAGTGTGCTGCACGGCTGACTCAGAGAATGACTGATGACAGATAACACACACACACACACACACACACACACACACACACACACACACACACACACACACACACACACACACACACACACACACACACACACACCTGTGGGTCCGTAGGCAAACACGGTGGCATTGTAGCCTGATATGAGGCCCTCGATCAGCCCTTTGGTTGTAGCTCGGTACACCTCCTCCTGCACGGGCAGCACAAAAACCGGATTAAATAAGCACATTCTACAAAAACAATCGATGCAACTTTTGGTCAGATGTTGTTTAATTTGATCTCCTATTCTCCACTGACCTGACTGGCTAAGTAGTCGAACGCGACGTCAAACATGTAGGTCTTCTCTCTGGAGCGGTTGGCACGCAGGATGTCGTCAGGGTCCTCCATGGGGTCCATCAGAACCACCATCTGATCATGAAAAGGGATGCAAAGAAAGGCAGAGAGAAGAAAAGATAGGCATTTAGTGTGAGAGTGTTCAGTTCCTTTATGAATAAAATAACAACGTGATGATATACTGCTGGTCGGTCATTAATGAACAACTGATCTGTAGATTCACGAGCAGCTTGAACAAACATTGAGGAAAGGAAATGATCAAAGGGTAAGAAACTTAACAAAATACAGAATTACTACTTCAAATAAATTCCTCTTGGATTGGATGAGTCTGAAATTTCCCCTGAGAGCTTCTGTGACTGTATACTTATTTGAGATGATCATGTTTTACACACAGCTGTTGAAGGGAAATAAAATGATGGTAAAAAACCTGCACAGCTGGAGCATCAGGAGGCAGATGGCACTCTGATACAGATGTTTTAAAAGAAGTCATTAACAGTATGAGTTATAGAGTCTATATATGTGTGTATTTTATTCATACTTGATGTATCAGCCACCTCAGATTGTTATGTTTAGCTAGGGGTTATTTTTGTTCCTTTTTTTGGATGTTTCGTGAAGATGGCATTCAGACAAACTCTGGTGACAGGAAGTTACAAGTCTCTGCGTACTTGTTTACTTGCTTTTATGCCCAATTAAGCTGGGTGGTGTTAATTGAACACATTAACTGAATTGGGTCAGTGGGGTGGCTAGTTCTGTGAATTCAGCTAAGCCTACCTGGCACTTCATTTGCTATTGTGACAAGAAATACGATCAAGATCAGCCTGACTCTGCAGTTTGGAATCGCATTTAGTGCGTTAATACTTCCCGCTCGAATTACAAACATGGCTGAAGTCCCAGATATCTACCGTTAAGGAACACTGAAAAAACAACAAAAAGGACATTTTCAAACATCAAATAAAAAACACAAGAAGATAGAAAATAACTGAAACTTGAAAATAAAATAAAAATGTCTAACATTTCATCCATGACAGTTTGTTTTTTTCTCCTCTCTTTGTGGACAGTTGCAGTTTTTCATCTGTGGTATTTAAAGCTCCAGTGAGAAACTTTTTTATTGTGCAATTTTGGTGCCCCCTTTGGCAAAAGTGGTACATCTTATCATTTTGCTGATCTTTTCCTACATATGTACAGTAAGTGGTGTTTTTATTCAACAATCAAACCTACCACTCATTATGAACATTTGCTCTGGAAATAGAAACAAACAAAGGCTGTTTCTTGAAGCTGCTGTTAATCGTCTAATCTGACACCTACCTCCCCATGGCAGCTTTTACAGGTGTTGAAAATAATCTAGAAAATGTATATCTTGTCACCGAATGTTTTGTTTGCTTTTATGGGTCATAAAGAGGCATCAGTATTTATTTCAGTGTGTTTCATAACTATCAAAAAATCGCTCACATTATCTTTAAATTTTGTTTTTAATGATGTTTTAAGTTTTATTAGATTATACTTCTTCTGGACTTTTAGGTCTGTATCTCAAATTGCAAATTTCTTTTTAAAATAACACTAAATCTAATAAAAACTAAATTCAAACTAAGCATTAAAGAATAAGAACAAAAAAAGCAGCATGAAAAACTAAATCTACCCTGAAAATGAAAATACAAAACATCATAAAGATTAAAAAAAACAATATGTGGGGCGCTGGTGGCCTAGCGGTCTAAGTGCCCCACATACAGAGGCTACAGTCCTCGTCTCAGAGGTCACCAGTTCGACTCCCGGCCGGTCGACCATTTGCTGCATGTCCTCCCCCACTCTCTACTCCCCACATTTCCTGTCTCTCTTCAGCTGTCCTATAATAAAAGGCAAAAATGCCCAAAAACATAACAAAAACATAGCAGGAAACCTGCTTCACTCTTTTAAATGAGTTGTAAACATTACAATGATAAAATGACTGGTCGCTCTAGATGGAGAGGATGTGTCTATTTTACATCAAGGACAGGGAGACACTAGCAATTTGTGTGCAGTTTTTAAATCAACAATAATAGGTGTCAAAATAATTTTAGGTTCATGTCCCTCCTCTGGGTATTAATTAGTTCCTCAAACGTTTCATTATCTGTAATTATATAAGTATCATCACTAAAGGGAGAACATCAACACAAGCTGATTTCATCACTATACAACAGACTGTCCTTATTACAAGAACAGCTCACGGATACTTCATAGTATGTATTCATGTATGCAAACGGGCAGCCACTCAGGCCATCTGCCTTCCTGAGACCTACATGTCAAGGACGTCCACACTGGAGGAGAGAAAGACTGAGAGCAGCATCTCTTGAAAACGTGTTTGCATCTCTCTGTATGAGCGATCAATGAGAGTGAAACGTCTCATTGTTGCAGTCGTGCTGGTTGACAGAGTTTAAGCTGAGCTGACAATCACGTGTAGATCGCCGCTCTCTACGATGAACATTTCAGGGACATGGTCTGAAAAGAAAACCTGACAGCAGAGGAGAGTATTATAATTTTGTTGACAAAGCACTGAATTAGAGTGGGTGAAATCAGCTTGACAGGCTGTCAAAGGGAAGTGATGCCCATCACAGGCTTGTGGGTTTGATTTCTGTCGTTTGCATATGACAGAGAAGACAAGTCGGTAAAACAAAGCAAGAAGAAGAATGCTGCAGTGAACAATGAAAGGGTTTAGAGATGGGTCGGGGACTTCACACATATTCTTAGGTGATTGCCTGAAGCTAAAAGATCTTATAAAGTGCATCATAATGGGGATTAGACAGGTTTTGGACATTCCTTTTAGTGGATCCAGATGTTTTGGAAGATACAAATTTGATCAGGGCTGCATAATAAAACACAACTGGGTCACTGCAGTATGAGCATACACACTACACTGTGTTCCAAATTATTATGTATCCTTTTCTTAAAAATCTGGAAGACAGATGTTCAGAAAAAAAATTGATTTTAGTATGATTTAAGGCCTTGTGTCTACAAATCTACAAAGCTTTCTAGTATTCTTTATCACAGACCACATGTATATAGGCGTACCACATTATTATGCAAGTCCTATTCAACTTTGACCGTGGGCAAGAAAAGTGACCTGCCAAAAGAGGAAAAGAGTCAAATTGTCAAGAGTCTGAGTAAGGGGGAATCTACCAATGATATAGCCAAGAAATGACAACATGACCACCGAACCATAAAAAGATACGTTCAAAATAGTGAGAATGGGAGAAAACCCAGAGTAAAAAAGCCTGTCGATCAATATCAAAGTGAGAACTGTCAAGAATCAAACGAGAGGTTGCTAAAAGACCCTTAGCTACCAGTCAGGCCATTTTTGAAGCTGTGGGGCTCGATGGTGTACCCAGGTCGACTCTACCTAGGATGCTAAGACGAGTGGCAAAGGTCCAAAAGGTAAAGAAAAGACCTCCATTGAAGAAAATACATCATGAAAAACAACTGGAATGGGCTCAACAATACATGAAGGCCCACTTCTCCAAAGTTACATTCACCGATGAGTGCTGGGCAACCCTTAAAAGGACCAGATAGGTGGGCCTGTGATTGGATTTCAAGTGGCCATGCTGCTCCAACTCGACTACGATGTCTAGATGACGTTGGTGGTGTTACGTTCTGGGCTGTCATTGTTAATGATGAACTTGTTGGTCCTTTCTGGGTTCAGGATGGTGTAAAAGTTTCCTTCCATGGAGGAAAAGTCAATCAGCTAAAGTGAAGAAGACGCTGATGTTCATGCAGGACAATGCACCATCGCATGCCTCACTTTATTCCCAGGAATAACAGGATGGCATCTCAGGGCTTTAAAGATGATCTTCTCATGAATTGGCTGGCCTGCTCACCCGATCTAAACCCGATTGAGAACTTGTGGCGATGGGAAATGGGAAAAGAGTTATGGGCGAAGTGATCTGGTTTCCCACAGGGCAATGAATGCATCGAAGTATATATTGATATATGACATTTGAAGCTCATGTTTATGTACAACAAAATCATTGCAACTCTTTTTAAACCCTTGTTGAAAACAGCCTTGAAAAGACCAAGTGTAGGTCTTTGAGCAAATCAAACAAATTGTTGGTTCTCTTTTTTTTAATTGTTGAATACAAAATAAGTTCAAGAAAAAAAAGTGACAGTAGATTTATAAACTCTAAGCAGATGTGACCATGATAAAGCTGTCTTTGTGCCAGGTTTTTCAGCTGATCAGTCCAGTTCAGCACTGAGTCTGGAGAGTCCTCTGACGCCTGTGCTCGGCTTGTTTGATGACCCCCTCAACCAGTGAGCCGCTCACTTTGAAGCCTCTCAATTGAAATTCAAGAGGGGAGAGAGCAAAGATAGGAAAAGAGGGAGAGGCTGCAGAGATAGATGCAGCTGATTTGTTCTTCAGTTTTACCGGGCTCATAGTCGGTGTACTCATGCTCTTTTCCAAGAAGAATTTAATCTAGCGAGTATCAAGAAAGCGTGGCATGTGCAGCACTTGATCCCCTCCCTTTCCTCCTCCCCATCCTCTTAGCTTCCTGCCTCTCTTCTAACTGCATACCGTCCTGACGTACGACTTCTGATCGCATTTCACAGGAAAGATATTGTGAACAACCGGTTCCTTCTCTTTCTATTAGAAGCACTCGAGGTCAGACGCATTAAGCCAGTTACGCTCAGTCATTCTGATGACCTCCACCAACAAAAAGTCAGAAAAACTCATTTGTCTAGAAAAGGTGAAGGGTCAGAGTGATGAGCACATAAGACCAGGTCTTTTAGGCTGAAGTAGGATAAGAAGCAGAACCAGGACTGTGGACACTGAGGTGGATTTATCTGGAAGTCAGTCTAAATAAAGTTCAGAGGATGTAAGCTTCAGTTTGTCTTCATTTCAGTATAATCCATGCCTTCTCTTGCAGCCCCATCGTGATTTAATGTTAAATCTTGGAGTATTTTTAGCATTCTTAAATAAGCTCCTCCTTCAAGCTCCATTGAGCCCCTTTTAAACCCATGAAAAGTCATGAAAATCTCATGGTTAAGAGATTTTTTTCACCGTTTTTAAACTTTTAAGTCAAGTAATAATAATTCTAATATTGATAATAATAATAATACAATCAATATGAAATAATAATAATAATAATAATAATAATAATAAATCAATACATAATAATGATAATAATAATAATTCTAATAATGATAATAATACAATCAATACGTAATAATAATAATAACAATAATAATAATAATAATACAATCAATATACAATAATAATAATAATAATAATAATAATAATAATAATAATAATTCTAAAAATGATAATATACAATCAATACGTAATAATAATAATAATAATAATAATACAATCAATATATAATAATAATAATAATGGTAATGATAATAATAATAAAAATGATACAATCAATACATAATAATAATAATAATAATAATAATAATAATACAATCAATACGTAATAATGATAATAATAATAATAATTCTAATAATGATAATAATACAATCAATACGTAATAATAATACTAATACAAATACTACTACTACTACTACTACTACTACTACTAATAATAATAATACAATCAATATATAATAATAATAATAATATTAATAATAATAATAATAATATAATCAATACGTAATATTCTCTGTTAAGTGTCCTTGAGCGCTTGGAAAGGCGCTTTAAATAAATGTATTATTATTATCATTATTAATAATGATAATAATAATGATAATAATAATACAATCAATATGTAATAATAATAATAATAATAATAATAATAATACATTTTATTTATAACCCACTTTACATTAATGGCAAATCTCAAAGTGCTGATTAAGTTAATATTTGTATTTTTTAAATCACATTTATCAATAATACAGAAACACCTGACAACACCTACACTGAAATGGAATCTGATCACTTAACATCCAACCATTTCTGTGGTATCATACATTAAAGTTTTGAAAACTTTACCTTGAAAAAGAGAGGACAGGTGTTTTTCTAATTTATCAACAGCACAATTAACTAGAGAAAAATTAACTAGAGAGAAAATGATGTAAGCTTAGTGTGAACATCACCTGCTGGAATCCATAGTGTTCGCATGCATTGACTGTGTTCCTTGAGAAAGCAGATTACCATGCAACACTACTCTTACATAATTGCATGTATAGTAGGTATCAAATAGTGTGTTCATCCATGCATGGTTTTGTTATGTGTGCATGCACTTTGGAAAATCATTAAGGCTTAGGGGTGTTGATAACACCTCTTGTCCCATCTGTCATCTGCGTTTCTTGAGTTACATTATAACGTCCACACCCAGCAGCTGCTGCCCGAGGAGATTCTGCACCTCTAATTTTCTTTATGTCTCAAGATAAGACTGTACGCTGCTGGCTCCAATGACAGCACCCCGTTGGGTGTCTGGGCATGCGCCTTGGCTGGTGTTTTGATGCCAGCGTTGGACTACAGGTAACCCTCATGACCAAAGACTGTGCCAGCAGGGACTGTCCACTGTCTGTCCAGGTTAATTAAGAGTTCAGGTCAGTCTGAGCTGTTAAGTGTTGATGTTTACCGTATACAGAAGAGGTTAAGGAGCATTTGGCAGTCTCGTGAATACCATTAAATCTCCCCCACATCCTCTCTTTGCACGGTTGCGTGGAAACATGGAGTCACATACATAGCAACTAAGAAAGCAGCATTTCATGTCCTCTGTGCCAAGCAGGTCTATGCAGGCAGGGTAGCAGAAGGTGTGACTGACCACAGGAGCTGAGGCCAGAACACTGAATCCTACTCTGTGTGCTGTGGTACATGTATGAAAAACATTCAGGCAGATCTCTTGATGTATGTTTATTAACTGATGATAGCGTGATTTAATTCTAAAACCATGACGTGACTTTATTGCAATCACAGATAATTTAGATATCAAAAGTATCAGTTTGTACAGTGGTGCAATAATAAGATGTTCAACAAGAAATATATCAAAAACTAACTTATTGATCAATTCATTTGTTCTGTTATTTGTCATGCAAAGATGTCACTCTCTTGTTGATGTATGGTCAAATTTGCCTTTTTTTTTCATCTTATATTAACATAAACACACTCTTTCAATTTTTGACTGTTTAATCGGACAAGACAAGCTTTTTGATTTTGTCATGTTTGGCTGACAAGATGGTCTTGAACATTATTTCCTTATACCGTTTAAAGTGACAGTAGAACCTTACAGCAAAAGACACAAAAATCAATGAATTACTTATAAAATTGTAAGCACATTGATTGCTTCAGTCATTTCTCAAGTAAAATGTTAAAAAATTGATAACTTCAAAAATTTAGATCATTTTTGAAAATTGATCTTTGTCTGACATAGCAAATTTAGTTGTTGAAAAGTTGCTGAATAAACATCTAAGGGCTCCATGCCTTTTTTTTAATTTCAAATACTAATCTTTATCTGTTTAATTTTTATTGAACAGCAAAAAGTGTGTTAAAAAATAACTGATGAAAAGTCCCTGGTTTAACATTTTTTCTGTGTTGCCATTAGCTTTTATCTTCTACTTAAAACCAATGCAGTTCAGCTCTCGCAGCGCTCAGCGTCCTGAGCTAAAAAAAGCCTTCAGCATCAGTTATGTCACAACGTTTACAGCGCTCTCAGATGACGATGGTTAGAAAAGAACACAGGCTTGTCCATGTCAGTGTTTTCTTTTAAATCACAGCTGAAAACATATTTTTATCAAAAGGCCTTCTTGTAATATTGTTTTATCCACGATGCTACATTTATATATAATTTACTGTTATTCATGTTTTTCTAATGTTCACTCATTGTTTTTATTTGTTTTAAATCTTTTCACTTTTAGTAGTTTCTCTTTTACTCTTTTATTCAACTGTTCCTCTTAAATTGTCTTGCTAGCTCTATATGCCCCCCCTGCTTTGTTTATTATTGTGGGTTTAATGATGTAAAGCACTTTGTAACGTCTGTTTTGATAAGTGCTATATAAATAAACTTTATTATTATTATTATCATTTTTAGTATTATTATTATTATTATTATTATTATTAGTAGTAGTATTAGTTTTAGTATTATTATTATTAATGTCATTACTGCCTCACCGACTAATCAAAAACAAGAAGTTGTGGGACTTTTAACTAACAAAATAGAAGTAAAAGAAACTATAAAAGCATACAGAGTAATTTAGAACAGACTCAAAGGTCACTACAGAGGGAAGTGGAAAGGTCACGGGGTCAACTTTCATAACCTTGTAACAGTAAGCACTCTGAAATTAAGGTTGTGTGCACAAAAAGAAAGCCGTCAGTGGACACAGGCCTTTACTCTCAGAATAATATTTCTCTCGGTACAGGACTGTTTAAACAGAATTATATTTCTTGTTTTTGAAATCAGAAGAATATTTTTGTCAGCACCACTAGCTCTGTGTATGCACTATAAACTCATCCAATGTTGAAATGTTGTTTATGCACTGAAGGCATCAAAAGGCATGTCACACTGCTGCAAGTTCCTGTCAAGCACAGATCTGCTGATCAAACTGTTAGCCATCCAGGAGCTGTAATCTACAGAAACATCCTCTGAAAAGCTGCAAAGCAAATGGATCCATCTCTCTTAATGTGCTGTAGTTGAATCATGAATCAGGCTCAAACTGGGCTGTGAGTCAGTGCACAGCTGCGCAGCAACAAAAACCACAAACACAAGCGGTACAAAACAGCAACCAGATAAAACCTGATCAGATCATTATGAATGTTTGACCGGTTCTGGAGTAGCTGTTAATGAAGCGGTAGTGGGTAAGCTGTTACTATGACAATGGTAATTAATAAGTAGGACATTTTGCTTCCAATAACTAGATTCTGACTCACTCATTTATCAGCTATCAGTGTATCTGACAATCCTTTTAGCGTTAATGGTCCAATCTTTTGATGTCAAAATTCAGCAGGTGGAGTCATTAATCAAATCAAGATGCTGGGATTAGATAGGAAATGGAAACAGTTTGTGTGGAGTCCAAACATAGCCTGTATAAATAATGGACGTAGTATCCGTGACGTCACCCGTCTGTTTCTGAAGCGTTGTTTTGAGGCAAATCAGCGGCGGGAGCCATATTGGAAATGCTGAACTCAACCAAACTGCTGTCGAGCTAGTGTGAGGTAAAGAGGCGGGCTTTGAACCTCCTCTCCAACAGCTACAGTGTTCCCGCCTGTGAATCAAGTCAGCAGTGCCTCTCATAATGGAAAACTCGTAATCTTATCATCTTCGAAATTGCTGCGTTCTGAAAAATTCCCCCCCCCCCCCCCCGTACAGTGTGTGCCAATCGAGAAATGAGCTATCCAGATTACACTTGTTTTTTTGTACCAGGCTTTAAACATGTTTATTTCTGATGGATTAAGGTGGGGTAAGACTGAGACTTACCCTGTCTTGAAGTTGGGTCTCTGTTCATAATTTGACATAGAGTGGTCTAGACCCCCTGTGTTTGTAAAAGCGTCATACAAATAAAGATTGATTGATTGATTGATTGATTGATTGATTGATTGATTGATTGATTGATTGATTGATTGATTGATTGATTGATTGATTGATTGATTGATTGATTGCTGTAAAGATCGGCAGTTTTGAATTGTGTGTATGTGGATTGCGGTACTTCCTGAGCCAGCCTCAAGCATACACTCGAGAAACTGCAGTTTTTAACACTTATGCATTTGCTTCAATTCTCACAGATGGAGGTTGCCGCTTGAGTCCTCAGCATGATGTTATTAATTCTGTGTCACCTTTAGCTTCCTTACCTGCTCGACTATCAGAAAAGAAGGGGGCTGGTTCACCGAGATCAGAGGGATTAAGACATGTGAGCCAAGGAGCTCCCTCAACTATAGCCCTCTTCAAAAACACATCATGCGTTGAGTGATGCCACAGTCCAAGTTTCCACTGCCGTCTGACTTGGATCTTGTTGCTCCTTCTTCTGGGACCCATAAGCTCTTTTTCAAATTCATGGCCCACCACTAAAGGAGACGTCAATTTTGAAAACAAACTGAACAGCGGCCCAATAAGAACAGCATGAGGTCAAAAGGAAAGCAATTTCCTGGTTGACAGGGCCTGTAAATGTGGTGTCATTTTTAGCGGTTTTAATCATGCTGTCCCCTCAACAATGGGCTCAACAAGCTACCACCACTTTTCATCTGGATGCGGGTCTTGAATCTATTCAACTTGACCCCGGGAGCTGACAAAACAAACGACCACAGCGTGAATTTACACACTGTGGTTATGAAAAAAGGAGCCTCCTAAAATATTCATATCCTCAGTAGGATCAGCCAAAGTCACAACAACAGCTTGCTTATGCAGCGACATGAAACCAATTAGTTTGATGGAGTTATCTAAACACCATAAAAAAGCAGCGGGGTGTGATGGAGCACCACTGACCGCCGCCCCTCTTGGCTGATGGCTTCTCTAATCAACAGGACCTGCTGTTGTGGTCGTTAGAGCAGCAGGGTTGACTCGGTTGGCCATCTTGCTGATTATGGTGCTGCTAGCTCCCACCATGGATCCATAATTCAAAGCCTGGATGTGGTACTGTTTCACAAGCCAGCCTGCCGTGGTTGGATCTTGCTGACTTGCTCCATTTCAGCGTGCCAAGTGGCAAATGCTGCCAAGACGGGCAGCAAAAGTCAGCAGCTGTGTAGACATCAACCGGCTGTATAGGCAGTGGTTTCATTACATCCAGATAGTGGCTTGAATAACTAATAAAATGACAAAAGAGCAATTAGGAATCACAATCATAGAAAGGGAACAGATAAGCGTCTGTCGCTCAAACTGTTCTCTTTGTCGAGAGACAAGACGTCTTCTCCATAATCATCGCAAACAAAAACAGACTGAATGAGGATTTTAAGTGTAAATAACAAGATAAACAGACTTGATCGTATGTATTGAGCAGCAGCTACAAACAAAGGCAGAAAAACAGAAGAGATGGTCTCTTTTCAAACATGATCACACACATGTGGGGTCTGAACCTGAGTGATAGGGTCAAAGCACCAAAAGCCACGTGTGTATAGCATTCTCACGTGTTACTGCTTACGTCAGTGCTTTGTTATTATTGCTCTTGTCGTAGAGGTCACGAGGTTACGTCCTTTTTTTATTGAGCTCCTAGGTTTGACCACACATGTATGGGAGAGATTACGAGAAGAGCTTTTATGCTAGCAGAGTGTCTTATCTAGAGTGCATGAACATCAATGAATCCTGTTGTTTCCCAGAGACACTGTACTCATTCAACGCTCATGTCCATGTCACAGTTGTTTTTGTGGGAGGAGGTTTTCAGTTCAAATGTTTTGTGGACTTATGAGCATCTGAGGATATTCATTCAGGCTTAATTAAGACTAGAGCTGGGCGGTATTGAAAATGTTATCACAATAAAATATTTCATATCAGTCGATATCGATAATTATCACGATAAATATCAAATCATTATTTCCTTTAAACTTAAAGGCAGATTTCAACTGAGTGAAAGTTGAAGAAACCAGACATTTTGTCATCTTGTATCTGGATTTAGTTTTCTGATAAGCTTCTTGAATCCATCATTTCTGATGGTGCTAACAGGACGCAGGTTTTTTGTGTAAGACAAGATTTTTTTCAGTGGTTGGGGGGTGTAATTACAGGTTTATTTTTATAGATTTTAATATCGAACATTTGTTATATCTATATTGAGAAGAATTATATCACGATAATTATCAATATCGAATTATCGCCCAGCCCTAATCAAGACTATCATTCCATCTCCCATTCCATTCCAATCTGCATTCTCTGTTTAATTTCCACTGCTTCATTTTAACTCGGTTACTTTGCATTTATTTATTTTATTGTTTTTATGTTGTATTTGTTGTGTTTTAATCCCCCTGTAAAGTAGCCTTGAGTGCTGTAGAAGATAAATAAAAGAAATAAAATTATTATTATCTTAGAACATTTTGAAAATTTCACAAGAAATCTCAGCCTGGATGAAAATTTTCATTAAAGTGTTTCTGGATACTGGTAATTGTTTTTTTTTTTGCCTCTGACAGCAGTCTGAAAAGTAGTGGGTGACTTTGTTAAAATTTTCCTTCTCAGTGTTTGTAAATCCTGTTTATACCCCAAATAATTGGATTAACAATGGAATTTAACATTTGATCTTTGGGCAAGTAGCTTAACTTTCAACAAAAGTCACCATTATTATAGACGTGCTGGAGTGTGAAAAATGATCTTGCTATAGGCAAGCCATCCAATTTTGTCTGACTTAAATATCCTAACAGCTTGAGGGCCTCTCTGATAAATTTGTTAGAGCAATTCATGGTCCCAGTCGGATGAGTCCTACTGAACTTGATACAACCATGTTGGTTGAAAGGCCTCAACAACAATTACAATCCATCCAATAGTTAATGGTCTCCATGGGAATAGTAGTAATCTAGATATCGCTTAATGTTTCAGCAGACCAAACTTATAATAATTTAGTTTCTGATTAGGTTACTGGGGGGGAAATGACTTTGTACTAACTACGTATAGCTATTGTGAAAAAAAGATCTGGTTAACATGATGATTGACATCAGCACTTTAGCATTGAGTAAATTAGCATGATAATTTAGCACCAAGTTTAACTAAATATATGTCTGTTGGTCTAATGAAAACCCTGATATCTGGGACTATGACTAACAAAAAAGAAAGGGCTATAAAAATTATGCATCATCACCATAATTTGGTGTAGGGCCTACCTACACCAAACCTTGAATCCTTTTTTTTCATTTTGAGCAAATATTCATCTCTAACGCAATGATTGGCCACAAAGTATCAACAATAAAAAAAGACAGCAGTGAGGTGTGTTTGTGTTGATGTGTTTGAGTGTGAAAATAGCCAGACACCCTTCCCTTATCTTTGGGTTACACACTGACATAACCAGACAGCTGTTTAACAATGACACCTGTGTGCCGCGTCAAGAATGAAGCAAAGAACAAAGTATCAAGATCACAGAAAGAAAAGCAATCAGGTCTGAGCCGTGACCTTTACGGGGCGACCTTTCAAGCTGCTCTTTCAGAAACGCAACCGAAGCTTTGGAAAATCCAACCGGTACAATTGAGTCTGGTTATCTGATAGAAAACCTCAGAGCTGCCCTCCCTGCACCCCGACAATGCTGCTAAAGATCCGCTTTCAAAGGCTCTGGATGATCGTAGGTGTGTTCTGGATCACAGTGTACTTGATACAGGGTGCTTGATAGCAAGGCAAGGTCTGCTCTTCATTCGACGTTACATAATACGTCTGGTTGAATGCAAGATCTATACAGTCAGACGAAGGTGGCTTTAATTCCGACAGAGAGGCTCATACAGCACCTGCAGACAAACACACCTGCGGGTCCTTGCAAGAAGAATAATGGTATATTACGTGACAAGACGTCTTGAGTGATCTTTCAAAAGAATCAAAGGTTGTTCCACCTTGGCACCTGGCAATTTTTCTCCAAAGCTAATTTCCTTGGGCCCTTCTAGCTTTGAGGCAGCACAGATGTATTTTATTGGGTAGCACAGGCACAGATGGTCACAAAGGATAAGAGGAACAATACAGCAATTTGTCATCTATGAAAGAGATTCACTGAAACCTCAGATCTCAATTAAAATGAAGAGGGAGAAGGGTGCGTAGTGTAACTGTTCATGTCACCCACAACATCAGCAAAATAATGTAAGTGTCCATGTACCAGATTTGACCCATTTAGAAAAGTCACTGAAACCAAACTTGACCCCCTTTTTGTTGGTGGTATTGTTGATAGTCTTCATTACGCACAGGTTTTTGAGATCAGCAGTGAAGTAGCCAAAGACAGCGCCAAAAGCACAACAAAATAACCAGGGGGTCATCAGGTCCATTACCAGCAAAGCTAAAACCTATCCTCTTGGCACCATCACCATCCAAACATTTAAGGGTACATCAACATGCAGCAAAGCTCAGTCGCTGGATGCCAGAAGCTGTTTAAGGTCAGGGGTAGCCCAGAGGCTGTAGGTCAGAGGTTCGTCACAGCACAAAAGGGGACAGTCTCAAATTACCCGGACAACAACCCACACAGACGGGCAATCACGGTAAGACATAAAGCCACCGCCTGATGGATCTGTATGCGATCATCTAGCAGCAGTCCAACTGTTTCAGCGCCAGACCAAAGCCTTAAGAGTTAAGTGGAAATTGTCCAGTGGAGATTTTGGCATAAAAAATCAGGTCAAAGAGGTAAATCTCAGGATTAAAATCAGGTCAAGTGGAAAGTTGAAGAGAAGCCTGACATTGCACAGAACCATGCCTTTGTGTTAGTGTTCAAGAATAAGCTTGCAATATTGAATTCCTCTCTTAATAATTTATAATTTCATGTCAGCAGTGATAATAGTCACACAACATCTTTCTACTAGCACAGCCGAGTTACTGAGAGGTTGGCATCCATTTCCAAAGGCATGTATGGTGTCGTGGACAATATTGCTGCTCTTCAGTGAAGTATGTAAAGGTTACGTTTAGGGATGGGATTTATTCTATTTGTTGTTTGGGAAGTTGAAGTCTTCAGAACAGGTTAGATTAATGAAAATGTAGATGTAAGTGTTGCTGTTTTTTCAACCCATCAGCTTACTTCTGGACTCATATAGTTAGAGCTAAGGTATCAAAGCAATGAGAGTATCCTACTACCTATAACTTGACCAACATGGATATGACTATAGTTACAAAGAGTAGCAGGATATTGAGGATAATGAAAATCCCTCTTGTTTCAGGAGTTCGTAAGTTGTAAGTTTAGAATATTCACACATATGGCCAAATGCATGTTTGTTTTGGTGCCTTCAATTAGGGCTGGGAGATAATACGATAACAATAATTATCGCAATATACTTTTTCTCAATGTAAATAAACAAATGTTCGATAAAAATTGGATATGAATAAACCTGTAATTACACCCCCCAACCACTGGGAAAAAGCTTGTCTTACACAAAAGACCTGTGTCCTGTTAGCACCATCAGAAATGATGGATTCAAGAACTTTCAATCAGGACCAAAAACTTACCTTTAAATTTAAATTAAACAATTATTTGATATTTATCGTGATAATTATCAATATCGACTGATATGAAATGTTTTATCATGATAACATAATTTTCAATATTGCCCAGCTCTACCTTCAATTTATGGAAAAGATAACATACCCTTTAATATAGTTTAAACATGAGTTCAACCTTATTTCAACTCAAGCTGTGCTAGAATTGCTCCATTTATGAAGTTGCCCTGTTGGTCATTCCCATGTTCCACAAAGTAACATAACAGAAAATCATCTTGAAATCCTCCAACCATCAGAGGACATAAAAATCAGGGGAGATAGATCATCCATAATAGATACTTCAGTCATATTTGCCTCTTTTTAAGAGAGGACAGAATGTCCAGTTCCAAACCAGCCTCAGTGCTCAGCATCTCCTTTTGTTGTTATTTCCCCGCTGTACTGATTGTACTAGTATTATTATTATTATGACTAGTCGTATCATAATCACATAGTCTAAGCTTTTGTAGGTCGTGTCATTTTTCAGAGGGAGGAGCTGTGCAAGGCTTCATTCAGTTTTATGTCAAGTTAACTTCACGCCAGCGCTCCCATGTAATGACAGCAGTTATAGAAGCTATTTCATGCCCTTTTGGTCCATTTTGCTTTTATCAGACACGACAGACTAGGAGTGTTGTCCATGTCAAACACAAAAGCAGCCATCAGGGTTTTAGAGTACTCTTCTGTGTGGAACTGTCTACAGGATTTGAAGATGCACTGTGCTTAGTTTCCTGTGAATGAAAGATAATAAAAACCACTAAAGACCGACACAAGAAAAGTGGTAGCAGCAACCTGAGACATGATTAAATATTTCTTGATGAAAATACAGAAACATAAAGTTCCAAAAAGGACTCCTCTTTCTTCTATCATTGTCAATAAGGTCTGGAAAGTTAATTTATTTTCTTTCAAAGATACTGTGTCTCACGACTTCCTTTATTTCCAGCTTGAACTGATGCTGTCATTTCTTTTAGAAGCAGTCTCAAGGATGAGCTTAGCAGACAAACAACATGCTGTTGTGACTGCTGTCTTACGCAGAATAGATCCTCAGAGACTTACTGCTTCTAGTTCCTCAGAGCACAAGACATATGGGAGATGTTTTCTGTGTAAACGCTCTTCAAATCGCTTGCTGCAA
The DNA here is from genome assembly GCF_009762535.1 of Notolabrus celidotus. Lineage (NCBI taxonomy): Eukaryota > Metazoa > Chordata > Actinopteri > Labriformes > Labridae > Notolabrus > Notolabrus celidotus. The sequence continues at coordinate 24,830,390 of NC_048289.1, forward strand.
ATCTTTCCGTCCTCAGTGCTACCTCTTTCCTCTGTCCTTATTTCCCCTCGCCTCTTGTTTATCCATCTGTAGGTCTCCCAGCTCACACGTTCTGTTTATGTCAGCTCTGACAGAAGAAGACTGGCCTTTGGTTGTTGTGGGAATCGACTCGTGACCTTAAAGCTATGTTACATGGACCAATTCCATGTCTGTATTTCCTGCCAGGCTCATTATAAGAGGACACAATGAACTGCTTTCTGAACTTCCTGCTTGTCTAAGAGGAATTAGATGGCAAGCAATACTGATACTGACACTCAACACACAAATCCACACATACAAACGCACGCACACAGCATTTAACACCAATAACACTACTACTACTACAACTACTATTAATACTACTACTACTACCACTACTAATCATCATCATCATCATCATCATCATCATCATGATCATCATCATCATCATCATCATCAACAACAATTATAATAATCATAAGGAGGAAAAGCTACTACAAGAACAAAAACATGAAGACATGATACAAATATCTTTCTTTTTAACATAAGGACAGGAAGAAGAGGTGAAATGAATAGGAGGAGGAAAATGAAGAAGGAGGAGAAGTGGAAGAGGATAAGTAGGAAGTAGAAAAGGAAGAAAAATAAAGAGAAGTTGAGGAGGAAAGGGAAGAAGGAGAAGTTGAAGAGGAAAGGGAATAAGAAGGTGGAGAAGTGGAAGAGGGAAAGGAAGAATAAGGAAGAGAAGACAAAGAGGAAGAAGAGGGAGAAGTGGAAGAGGAAAAGGAAGAAGGAAGAGAAGACAAAGCAAGCGGAAGAACAAGGAGGAGAATAGGAAAAGGAAAAAGGAGCATGAGAAGTGGAAGAAGTAAAGGAAGAGAAAGGAGGAGAAGTGGAAGAGGAAAGGGAATAAAAAGGAGGAAAATGAAGATGAGGGAAGAGAAGTGGAAGAGGGAAAGGGAGAAGGAGGAGAAGTGGAAGAGGAAAAGCAAGAAGAAAGAGAAGGAGGAGGGGTAAGGGAAGAAGAATGAAGAGAAGGAGAAGTGGAAGAGGAAAAGGAAGAAAGAAGAGAAGACAAAGAGCAAGCGGAAGAACAAGGAGGAGAAGAGGAAAAGAATAAAGGAGCATGAGAAGTGGAAGAAGTAAAGGAAGAGAAAGGAGGAGAAGTGAAAGAGGAAAGGGAATAAAAAGGAGGAAAATTAAGATGAGGGAAGAGAAGTGGAAGATGGAAAGGGAGAAGGAGGAGAAGTGGAAGAGGAAAAGCAAGAAGAAAGAGAAGGAGTAGAGGTAAGGGAAGAAGAATGAAGAGAAGGAGAAGTGGAAGAGGAAAAGGAAGAAGGAAGAGAAGACAGAGAGCAAGCGGAAGAACAAGGAGGAGAAGAGGAAAAGGAAAAAGGAGCATGAGAAGTGGAAGAAGTAAAGGAAGAGAAAGGAGGAGAAGTGGAAGAGGAAAGGGAATAAAAAGGAGGAAAATGAAGATGAGGGAAGAGAAGTGGAAGAGGGAAAGGGAGAAGGAGGATAAGTGGAAGAGGAAAAGCAAGAAGAAAGAGAAGGAGTAGAGGTAAGGGAAGACGAATGAAGAGAAGGAGAAGTGGAAGAGGATAAGGAAGCAAAAGTTAGAGAAGAAAAAGAGGACGAATGTAGAGAGGATGTGGAAGAAGGAGAATTAAAAAGAGGAAAAATAAGTAAAATGAGGAGAAGAAGAAAAAACCCACACATGCACAGGGAGAACATGCAACCTTAGACAGGAACCTTCTGTGCAGACTGAATGTGGAATCAAAGTTAAACTGTTAATCTGATATCATCACAGATTAAACCCAAAGAAATGTATCATGTGAGAATAACAAACAACAATACTGAGGTGCTGGCAGAGTGTGACATGTGTTAAACTAAGAAAAATGTCAGCAATAAGCGCCAATACCAATATTCTTTTGATCAACCTAGTACTGAAGGGGTTCTTGCTAGCTCAATTGGTACCTGGAAGGACACATATAAATGTATGAAAGCAACAAAAGTGAATAAAATGAAAAGCAGTAAATGTTACTCATAATTCTGAAGTACTTCCTCGTTTTTCCTGACCAGAAGATGCCTCATCACTGTGTGAGTAAACGACACCTGCTGCTTTACCTCCTACATGATGTAACAGATGGTTTAATGCTGTATTTCAATACACTTGCATAATGAACTCATTGTGATTCCTATGCCACCGCAGATCCTCCTAAGAGGCTCGCGTAACTGAAATAAGTGTTTACTGGAGCACCAGGAGCGTCTTGAAAACAACAAACAGTGGAGCACTTTCGCATCTAATCTCCTTCAGAGGCCTCTTGTGGTGAGCTGCCACGCCCTGCCCTCCTCTCATGCGGCCCAGGAGCGGGAGAGCTCATACAAACATGCACAGACCCACCTACAATAACCCTTGTTACAGAAGAGCCTCAAAAGAGGGAGGGAGGGAGGGCTGAGGAGGATTCAGAGAGAGAGTAACACTCGGAAGCCGTGAAGGAGAAGTGAAGTCACAGTAAAACAAGGAAAGCAAAGATTATCCACTTCCCGGGGTCAGACTGTCCTATTTATGCTTACATATTAACCTAGCTTTGCAGAAGTAGGTCTACCTTTCTGTTTGTGTGGCCTAAAATAAACTCAGCCGGGCTTCTCGAAACATGCCTGCGGCTAAGTTGTGGTTAAATCTTCTCAGCTCAAACAGAAACATGAGCTGACGGTGCAGTTTCCCCCTCTCTCTTGTCCCACCGTGAAGCTGTTCAAACACCCTACCCTCATAAAAAACGACTCTGGATGTACAAAGTGTGCCCTTTTTTTTTTTTAGGTCTACCCTCTGAATTTCAACGAGGCCCTTCCTGTAGTTTGGTGTTGGATGGAGCGACTCTGAGGGTGGAGGAATTTTAAGACAGTGAGAAAAAAAAAGATTCATTTTAATGCAGATTTGAATCATTTCAGATGCATGTGACTTACGTTTCTTAACTCTCAGGGAGGCAGTCATTTACACCCAAAATAGCTGTTGTTTTGGTGCATTTTGAATGAAGAGGAATCACCTTATCTGTTCTTTATTTATTTCTCCACCTTCTGTCATTATCTTCCTGAAATTGTCATAGATTTTTTAAGTGATATTTTTGGGCATGTTTAGCCTTTATTGATAGGACAGCTGTGGAGAGACAGGAAATGGGGGAGCAGAGAGTGGAGGAAGACATGCAGCAAATGGTCATGGCATGGTTGAACCGGCGACCTCTGCATTCAGGACTATAGCCTCTGTATGTCTCGGGGCTTTTCAAGCTTCCTTCAAAATAAAATTCTACACTTGCTCAAAAAAAGGGATTTTTTTTTCTTGAAGTTCATCCAGTGATTTTGAAAAGGAGAAACAAAGATGCCTACAGCCTAGTATAAATATAGTTTTAGTCTGAATAGCCAATTTCTCTATTCATACACACTGTGTGGGGGATACACTTTTCCTCAACTCATTCGTTTTGAAGCTTTTAAAGATACAAGTTACCAAGCGGGGACGTTACAGCTGTTAGCCAGGAGCAGGGCTGGCCTGTCGCATGGGCAGTACAGGCAAATGCTAAGGGCTCCGGACGTCCATAGGGGGCGCCACTTGCACCCTAAATGGGTGAGGAAGAAAATTCAAAGATAATAGGAAAAATAATATTGTTTTATCTGATATAATTAGGGGTTAAATTGCTGAGTGATGCCAGTAAACATTTAAAAACTTGTGATTCACTTTTTGTTTTTTGTTTTTTAAAAAAGGTTTGAAAAGCAGTTTTTGAAGTCTATAAGTGATCATGATTTATTGATTGATTGATTGATTGATTGATGATTTAGTTGTTTTGTTTAGTGGTTTTTTTTTTACACTTTGAAAGCTTTTAGCTTAATTAGATAGAAAATGTAGGCTAGGCTTAAATAAGCATTTTGCTTCTGCCTTTTCAGTCATCACTGAATAAATTACTGTAGCTTTGTTAAAAGTATCTGCACTGTGAAAATGAATGTGTTATATAATGACTGAATAAATTCTACTACTTTTACATGATGTATTTTGAAATTGTATACTTTTTTCCCTGCTAAATATCAGTGTTATTACCATTTTATTAATGTTCTTTTAGAGGTCATTTTTATTTTTATTTTTAAAGAAAACCTGTAAAACATAAAGCTGTATGTCAGTTGTCTTTAAGTGTATATGTGATGTGATTGTTGGTAGAGTTGGTTACAAGTTGAAATCTTGCCTAGGGCACCAAGTTGGTTAGGGCTGGCTCTGACCAGGAGGCTAAAGGCAGATGTGTGTCTAACATGAGTCTGGTCCTGCTCGAGGTTTCTGCCTGTTAAAGGAAGTTTGTCCTTGCCACTGTGACTAGCTAAATGCTGCAAAGTGCTCTGCTCATGGTGGATTAAGATGAGATCAGACTGATTCCTGTCTGTAAGATGGGACGGAATCTTACCCTGTCTTTGTTAATAATTTAACATAAAGAACGGTCTAGATATTCATATTTTACAGCCAGTGGTTTTTGATCCAGACTACCAGAGTAATTCACTTGTTTTTGCGTCTTGGTCAACTTGTTTTGAACAGGTAGTAAAAGTCATGCAATTTTACATCAGTTTTTAAATGTACCACACTGAGGCGGGGTTAGAATTTAACAACAGTTTGAACATTTCTAATTAGATTAAGTTTGAGGTATATCCACTTTTCTGGTTCACAGTAGTTTGTTTTCCTGTCAGAGCTGGTTTTGCAGATTCCGGTGAACAACCACGCAGCCCTCTGAGGTGAAGCCAATTTGAATCTGCTTTCCCTCACAGCGCTGTGGAGATAGAATAGGAAACTGTACACTGAGCCCTCGAGGTCAGCTGCTTTGTAGTCCACAGAGGCCGAAAATTTGCCCATTCATGACACACTGTAATCAAGTAGACTTGTACTTGGACCGGGCTGAATGCTGCGTATTGTTTTAAAAAGACTTGACCTTTACAAAGACACTGAGAGGTAGAATGCTACATCTTTGTTTGCTCTGTGGTTAACATTTTCCTCTCTCGGGGGTCAGCGTGACCCACCTGGCTCAGAGTTTAAAAAACGTGAATGAATGAACAGCGGGGGATTCTTCTTTCTGAGACTCTGCTCCTGTTGTTGTTATGAAGAACAGCTTTAGAGTGCTCCATTATCTGCACACAAGAGGACCTTTCTCTGACAGGATGACCATGAAGTGCCTTCTTCACTCTTTTTTTGTGATTCATTTATTGCCACTAAACCAGCAGTCCACCCTAAATTGTCTCCCAACAAATGGGTCGAGCAAATGTTCCATCAAAGAGCGTGTTTATAAAAACCAATTCATCTGACAAATAGAAAACAAACAAATGGGGTCTTCTTGCCTTGCTGGTTTTCATTTTGCCTCTATACTACCGAGGAAGTGGAAGAAGAAGAAAAAAAACAATGGCCCTGACCTTGTCTAGGTGTCTCCATGGAGACAAGGCCTCACTATAAAGCATTCCCCACTGTGTGCGAATGACAGGCCAGCCCTGCCGGAGACGTGCTCAACGAGTCTGAGGGCTGAGTGAGACACATCCTGCAGGTTGTAAACACATTTCTAACAGGACATTTACATAAACAAAAAAAGCTAGCTTAATTACTGCACTGACTTAATCGTGACTGGTGGGGCCCAGAAATAGACGAACGGGGCAAAGATCCTGAGATGTGTCTACATGAATTAAAGCTTCTACCTGGTTTAGAAGTATTCAATGTCGACAGTCGTGTGTGTCAATAGTGTTTTGAGTGTAGAGCCCATGGTGGGATAAAATAGAGCTCTCAGGTGTCTCATTTACGGGTAGAGCGACCATCTTTATCCCCCTGGGGATAAAAATAGTGTTCCCATGAGCCTCTTAAGGAGGGATGATATCACCTCTCTGGGTCTTTTACTCCAGTGTGTTGCCGTAAACAACGTGCAAAGCTACGATCGCTTTGATCCGAGGTCAGTTTGTTACGTGAATGGAGACAGTAGCATGTTTATTAACAAACATCCTATCCTTTAGTTTATTGAATTTTATTCTATTTTTCCTCTTGTTGATTGTACCTTGTTTAAGGTTGTACCACTGACTGTATAAAATATGGACGTAGTATCCGTGACGTCACCCATCTGTTTCTGAAGCGCTGTTTTGAGGCCAATCGTCAGCAGCAGCCATATTGGAAATGTTGAACTCAACCTAACTGCTATCAAGCGAGTGTGAGGTAAAGAGGCGGGCTTTGAGCCTCCTAGCCAACAACTACAGTGTTCCTGCCTGTCAATCAAGTCAGCTGTGCCTCTCGTAATGGAAAACTTGTAATCTTAATATCTTTGAAATTTCAGCGTTATGAAAAAAATCACCCCCTGTACAGTGTGTGCCGATCAAGAAATTAGCTATCCAGACTACACTTGTTTTTGTACCAGGCTGTAAACATGTTTATTTCTGCTGTAAAGATTGTATTTTTTGAATTTGTATTTATGTGGTTTACACTACTTCTGGAGAAAGCCTCAAGTGGACACTTCCGCATTGGCTTCAATTCTTGCGGCTGGAGGTTGCCACTTGGGTTGCACCAACCCCTCCTTTGTTTTTCTTATTGTGTTTGTCGTCAAGTTGGTTGTCTGTCTGATTGTCCGTTTTGAATTATTCGTGTTTTGTAGTATATTTTGTATTGTTCTGTTTTCTATTTGTGATTGTCTGTTTGGGACCCCTCTAAAACGAGATGATATGTCTCAAGGTGTTTATCCCACTTAAAAAATGTCTTCAGATATTTGGTCTAATTTCAAATAAAACACAAAAGGTGAACAACATTTTTCCCCTGAGAGTCCATGAATCCAATCACAAGTTGAAAAAAACAGGAGCTGTCTTGCATGTTTTGAGTCAAATCTCCATATATATCCATACACACGTCACAAGCCAAGACTCAAACTAACCCTCTATGTTCATAAATCTAAGAGTTATTATAACTAAGACACAATTTATCCGGAAAAGTGGTTAGAAAGGGTAAAAAAATGTAAAAAGCCAGTTTCATGTTAAGGATCTGTGTTTCTGTTTGATGTACTTTGATGCTTGATGAGCGTCATCAGGAGGGCTTTAGTTTGCTTTTAGTTTGGATTCTTCCTGTATTCATCATGTGAGAGGTTTTTCATAAAAGATAAAATATGCACAGAGATCTCTCCTTCTCATAAACAAATAGGCCTGCTAATTAAAAAGGTAGAAAAACGCTGAATTAAGCATTTCCATGTTAAAAAGAAGCGACTCTTTAACAACCTCCAGTTGGGCTTTAGGGGCTGCTAACTCAGCTGATGCTAACTTTAGCTCAGTTTGTTTTTCTGCAGACTTTTGATGACTCATTCCTCCTGTGAATCCTCATAGTTAAAAGCGATGGTTACGTGACTTAGATTACCATGAGTGTGATAAGCTTATAAAGTCTGACAGGTTATAATGTCTGGCTGAGAGATACTGTCTAGTGAAATCTCTGATCGGTGTACCTCTCAAAGGTGAGGTACAATATATGACTCATGCAGCCTGAAATAGGAGTTTGAGGATACTGATCAGAAAATACGGAGCAATTAGTCAAATCTTGTTATTAAACTGCCAAATCCAATTTGACGGCCACAACTCTTATTGGTTAAAGCATTACAAAGTGTTCTTATATTCAGGGCCAGAGTTTGAAATGAGCGGGAGCCATTATGTGTTCTCACGCTGATGCTATTTTTACTGTTCACATCAATACAGTATCCGGTCTCCCAGGGAGTTTTGTTGTTTTCTCTGTCCGAAGTGACCAGGACAACACCGGTTGGGCCAGTTTCTTAAGTTCTTTAACCTTGGACACCGAAAATCTGGCGGGAACAATTTGTCTCCATCCAGCACCAATGACGTTCTTCTACATTCTAAAACATGAAGAAAAAACTTTTATTTTAAAATCAGTTTACAAAAGCACGAGTTTCGCATTTGGAATCACACTATGATGCCACTTTAATTTTTACTTTAACAGTTTTAAGTTCAAGCCCCTTTCCTTTGCTGCTTACACTAGTTCAAAATCATAATAGTTCATCCCGGGCCATTTCATATCTCATTCACAAATCCACCTCACTACACCTCTGACCCTTACACTACTCACTAATGGGCAAAGAAAGTCCATTGAGCATACCATGCAACAGGTGGTCACTGAAAGGCATTGGCTGACTCCGCCGGGACTGTCTATCAGTGGGGGAAGAGAGAGAGGAAGGGAGCAGGTGGCAGGAAGCTTAACCTGAGCTAAAACCCCTCCAATGAGCTCATCTCCTCGGACTTAGCCAGTTTCTGAGATGTCTGCTTTCTGCAAGAAGAGCCAGATCTACAAACAGCCACCCAGTCGGCCAAGTCAGCCCCACAGCATCCCGCTAATCCGTCTGAGCGCTACCTCTTAGCCATATGGTCGTGAACTGTCTGCCTTGGAAGCTAAGACCCCCCCGTTGAAAGTATTTATGGAGTGGCAGTGTGTGAAAGGGATTTTATTTTTGTTGAGTCTATTTTTTCTTCTGCATGTTAGAGTTGTCTCAGTACTAATACCAGTATTGGTACCCATATCAGTTTTGATAGTCTCCTTTATTGATATACATACAGACATCAATACAGATACCAGTGTCGATACTACTATACAGATTCCAGTTACAAAACCTATAAAAATACAGCTACTAGAACCAATACCAAGATACGCGAACCAATGCCAAGGTACCAGTACCAAACACCAATACAAATACAGATACCAGTGTCGATACTGCTATAAATACAGATACCAGAACCAATACCAAGGTATCAGTACCAATCAATAAAAATAGATACCAGAACCAACCGAGATACCAGTACCAATAAATACAGATACCAGAACCAATACCAAGGTATCAGTACCAATCAATACAAATACAGATACCAGAACTAATACCAAGATACCTGAACCAATAAATAAAAACCCAGATACCAGAACCAATACTATGGTACCAGTACCAATATGAATAAACAGATACCAGTGCTGATACTGCTACAGATACAGATACCAGTACCAATTAAAATACATAGATACAAGAACAGTTCCAAGATATCATTACCATTGAACTTCAGATACAAGAACCAATATTAAGATACCAATACCAATAAAAATAATAATATAGATACCAGAACCAACAAGATAACAATACAAATACAGATACAAGAACCAGTACCAAGGTGTCAATACCAATGAAATACTGATACCAAGACCAATACCAAAGTACCAGTACCAATACCAATAAAAATACAGATGCCAGTACTGATAGTGCTATAAATACAGATGCAAGTACCAATATCTATAAAAATAAAAATACCAGAACCAATACCAAGATACCAGTGCCGATACTGCAATGAATACTGATACCAGTACCGTTAATGATACCAATGCAGACACAAGTACTGATACTGATATAGTACCAATATTGCTTTATGAGGTAAAAATATATATGTGTATGATTTGTGTGGATGTTAGAGTAGTGCCTTTCACAGGTAAACAGATTCAGCCATGCCGTGCTTTGTAATCTCATTCCTGTGTTGATGTGACCAACCTCACTTTATCCCCTGCATTCATGTGAGGGCAACCCCTTGTAAGTCCGTCTCAAGACATGGGTAAACAGATTCCCTCTGTCCTACTGTCTGAATAACAAGCGTGTATTGTAAGCTCTGCTAATCCTGCACTGTGAATGTGTCTGAGTGGACCTTAAACAACCTCAATCAACAGATCTGTCAGTTTTAATGCTCACACAATGAAGAATTAACTCTCGTTTTCAGGATTGAAATCAACTGGTTGGTTGAGTCGGTTTAGTTGAACAGGTAAAACAAAAACAGTCTCTTTGTGGCTGAAGTTTCGTTGAATTGAGGACAATAACAAAGCCTAGTTATGGTGGCTGTGTCAGCAACATTTCTACCTGCTTGCTACTATGCTCTAATCCCCTGTGTCCAAGCCTGCTTTAATGATGTCATGGCAGACAGAAGTGCTGATGTTGTCCCTAACACAGGATATAATTGAATTACTTCTGAGGAGACAGAAAAACAAGTAAGCCCTCTGTGTTGTGAAATATCTGTTTCAGGAAGTGTTGTCTTTAGCTGGAGCACAAACATACTCTCTTGTATGAGTATAATGTTTCCCTCAAGCACTGACACAAAACTAAAGCCATGTTTCTATGTCAGCTGTTGCTATGCTGTTACTTTTCTCTGCTTCGTTGTGGTTAATTAACAAAACCTGCCTGCTGCTGCTGCGCCCACTCCAGCGTCAATCAGCCGTGGGCACCTCAGTGGGGAGACACCTCAGCAGGATCACAGTCAAGATGCTCATTATCATTTGCACTACCTTCATCATCGTCGCACTCTCACCGCTGGTCCTGCTAAATGGTCTCCAAGAGGGACTGATTCAAAGAGGGGACTGCTTGGAAACGGGGTCCACATGGAGATGATACTTGCTCTTTCTTTTTTGGTAATAACATGTTCTGTTTTCTTAGATACTTGATCAAAAAATACAAAAAACTCTGTTTCTTGGTGTCCATGTATCAGTCTGTGTCAGTGTTGCATTGTGGGATATGCAGGCAGCAGATTTTAACATGGAAAAAAACAACTCAATGGATGTAAAGTAGAATATCTCTGGCTTTGCTGCGGTAACTGTATTAAATGCTGAATGAATGAAGCAACCATTTAACCACAAAATGATGACATTACTGTGAGATGAATAATCCTCAGCGGAAATAATTACTACTTTCACTCACTGAGACTGATGCACCACCAAGCCTGACACAGCCTTGCAAATGTGAATGTCCAATTAAACCCCTCGACATTCACTGTGGCAAAGCTCTCAGCCTCCCGCTAACAAAAAAATGTGATGCTTTCTGCGAGAGGTTAAGAGGTTCAGTCTTCTTGCTCCAGGTCTTGAGTCATGCAGCACTCATTTACAAATGAAACGTGACATTTGAGCTTCTAAACGAGTTTGTTTTTAAAAAGAGCTGCAGAGGTCCTTGCAGATACCTTATCTGTGCAGCCTCCTGACAGGCAGGAAGAGGCTCCCTGAAACAGAGACAACAGACCTCTCCCACAGGAGCACACACACACTGACCCCATCACTCACTCACTCACATGCATGCATAGTACATGCGCACAGAGGTAAACAGTTTACCGGTGAACACACAGGGGGGACTCACCTGCTCGTCCACTCTGTGGGCCACGGTTGTAGCCGCTTCCTCAAGCTCTGCATCGCTCAGGGGTCGGATCCTCAACGCAACCTGCAGCACATGGAATGAAATCAATTAAGTGGTTTGAATCACACATACAGATTCCATTTAGTGAAATAAAGGTTAGAAAATGAATTTAACTTTGTATTAAAGAGGTAAAAACAAGTGACACCACAGACCTTTCCTTTCTTTGTACATAAATGAGCTCTTATTGTGTTTGGAGTCAGCATTGACGCACTTCTATCTAGAATGGTAATCGAATTCCTGACACTATTTTCAGCCCGGATGTATGAGGTGTGATAAAAAGACTGCATGAGTAATCTTTGAAATGATGAGCAAAGGCTGTCAGATTTTTTCCCCACAAATCAGATAAAAAGGAACACTCACTTTTAGATGTCGCCTGTGTAATTTGGCACAATATTCCCATTTTCACAAGTTTGTTTGCCTCCATTCCGAGGTGTAACGGAGACTTTGACATATCCACTGTGAATCTGTCAATGTGTTTGATTGACTCTGTGTGTGTTAATGGTGATCAACCTATGATGTATCCTACCCTGATTGCGTGCCGTCACCAGCCCGACATTGATAAACACATGGTGGAATCAATTAATTAACATTTTCAATCGCATATTCAGCTCTTAATGACTCCACAGCCTGATTTATGATCCATTCAGACACAAATTAGAGTGATGAAGACATTTTCACCACAATCAGGAGCACTCATCTCAAATGTAAAACTAACACCTGTAGGTTTAGGTGGATTATGCTCCCCTAATGAGCACTAGGTATCAAGCCACATTTTTACCAGTCCCGAAACAAATTTACAAATGACAGATTCTGACAGAAAATGTTTTTTTTCAAATTTTCAAAAGGCTGATATCTTAAAATTACACATCAGATCAAGCTGTGATTGGCTGGATTACACTATGTGGTTGTCTACTATTAATCTGAATTATAATAAATTAGTGGAAACTGAGATTTGTTCATAATCTCTGATTGAAAATATCTAGGATTATCGCTCTTTTTCAAATTTAGTTTGGCTTTTACTTTGAAAGGACACATCAGAACGATCTGTGATTGGCAGTCCATTTCTCTCAGCTAAAACAAACCACTCACTCGATCACTTCCGGACCACTTCCGGTATTTGGTACATTCCTTTTCTGTCAAAATCTGCCGTTTGTACATTTGTTTCAGGATGGGTAAAACTGTTCCGTCGCTTCGAAAAGAGTTTCTGATTTTGTTATAATGTTTTCCAAAATGTACATTTGTCTCCAACTTTGTAAAAGTTTTTCATCCTTTGTAAATTTGCATTGCACTTCCCAGCCACCGTACTGTCACACTGCAGTAAGAATAACAACAGCCAGCAATTCTGCAGTTTCTGCTGATGATCCATCAAAATCATTAAGTTGTTGTTGACAAAAACTGGTAACATGACATCAATTATATGGATATTAGGGGCAGCTCAGCTTGCAGCCCTCTCACTGGTAGCCTGTGTTCGCTATCGTGTTGATTTTTCACCTTTAACTGTTTTCTTTTACTAGCTCTTACTTGACTAAGACCCTGTAACTGATGACCCCTTAATTAATTCCAAACCACAGTGGAGCTGATTCGATGTTACCGGCGGTTCAGCTAGCAGCCCCCTCACTGTTAGCTTGTGTTTGCTAAATAGTGTTACAATCCCCTTGATTCTAAGCCTTTAACTGCTTTCATAAGAGAGGAATTCCAAACTAAAATTGAGCTGACATGACAGGGGCAGCTCAGCTAGCAGCCCCTCACGGCGCTCTCTGAAGAGCACTCATTTTGAATCTGAAACAGCTTGATTTAGTGTTGACATGTTGGGATTATCTTGAATTAAGGCTTCAAAAACTGAGCACAGCCTTTAAAATGTGTGAAGGAAAATGTGTCACTTGTTATTCAACATTATTCTGATGTTTAGCAGAGCAGTTTGGTTTCTGTATGCTTCTTTTTTACGTGGACTATCAAAGCATGAGACGACCCATTGCAGCAAGAGTTAATAATAATAATAGGACAATAATAATAATAATAATGCTATTGTTTCAATGCTCCAACTTAGTTCCAGAGGGAATTAATAAAACACTCTCTCTGTCAACACCCTGTAGAAAGTGTATTACATGCTGGACAAGAGAGAGGCCAGGCAACTGAAACAGCCACTTCAATTATTCAGATATGAGCGGTGGCCGTGCAGGCGGTGTAAGGCGGGGAAATCATATATGCAGTAACACACTTGCAGTAAATGCTGTCAGGAGGATTAGAGGAAACATATAGCCATTTAAAAACAAACAGAAACACACTTGATGGAGTCGGCTTGTGTTGCCTGCAGCAATCTGATGCACCTGTTCTGCTGTGAATTCTAAGTTTGTGCTGTGTTGAATGGTCAGGTTTTTTGATTGATGATTTGAGTACTGGCTGAATTTTTAGGAGACTGCATTTCATCCTGAGGTGCTGCTTGCCTCAAATAGTAACAACCTGAAGTGTATCAGGTCAATTCAATTCAGCAGGTTATCAGAATCAGAATTAGAAATACTTTATTTAGGAAGGAAGGGGAGGAAATTCAGTTACAGTATGCTATTACACAGTATGCAAGAATGTCAAAACATTAAAAGAAAATAATAATAAAATAAATATGATAAATATGAATAATTAAAATAAATTAAATAAAAAATTAAAAAATAAAAAATAATAATATGATAATTATAAAGTATACTGAAGCTGATGTATACAAGGATGTTAAAGTGGTAGGGATACATTTGGTATTGGTATCAATTTAGGCTGTTAGAGACAATATTGCCAAAGTGTCAAATGATAATTAGTTTAAGATTCAATGGTTCAATTTATTTCAATTATTTTCAACATTGTAGGTTAATACTGAAGACATCAAAACTATGAAATAATCTGGTTTTACCATTATATGGATTACATCAGTAGTCAAATAGGGCTATCCCCTGTGTAATAATCCTACCTCTGAACAACACAACTGATGGTCTCAAACACATTAAGAAGGCAAGTCATTCTACTAATGAACTCTTGACAAGGCTCATGTTAATTAGAAACCATTCCAGGAGACCACTTCATGAAGCAGACGGAGAGAGACTAAGAGTGTGCAAAGCTGTCATGAAGGAAAAAGGGGAATACTTTACAGAATCTAAAATATAAAACATATTCTGATTTGTTTCACATTGTTTTGTTAATTAAATAATTCAATATATGTTCTTTCATAGTTTTGATGTATTTGGTACTAATCTACAGTGTTTCAAATAATTAAAATAAATACAAACCCTTGAATGAGAAGGTGTTTCCAAACTTTTAAGTGGTACTGTAGTTTAATATAGATTTTTTTTAATAAATGTTGTACTTAATGAGATTGTAATAGTGTCTACCGCTTGATTAAGTGTGTTTTACGTGTTGGAATTATCTTGAATTAACACTCAAAACTGAACACAGCCTTTAAAATGTGTAATGGAAAATGTGGCATTTGTTATTCAACATGATTCTGAGGTTTAACAGTGAAGTTTGGTTTCTTTATGCTCCTTTTTTTTATGTGGACTATCAAAGCATGAGATGACCCATTGCAGCAAGACTTAATTATAATAATAAGAACACCTGCTAGGTGTGCAAACTTGTGACTGGTAGTGTATATTGTAAACTAATTATCACTTGACACTATTGCAATATTGTCTCTAACAGCCTAAATGTTGGACTCAATGAGATTGTAATAGTGTCTACAAAATGATCAATTTGTGCACTTTGCAGCAGATTTCTGATTTAGTCTCAATAAGACATGCTGAAGTTTCCCTAAATGCTAAAAAGCATACACATTTTAATGCATTAAGAAATCCAGTAAACCCAGGACTAGCTAGAAACACAAGGAGAGCAGTGTGTTAGTTGAACTTACAGTAAGTTGGTGGTCCTTTGATTCCCCTGTGTCCTTCATGATCACTTTCAGTCCGACTGAGGGATAAGGAGAGTCAACAGCAGACAGGACACTGCACCATCCTCCTCACCTGCATGCTACCTCCTTTCTTCGATACACACAGGAAGCTCTTTTGCTCACAACACCTCGATGACTCGTTTCTGCTCCTCTGTAATCGTCTCAAACTGTCACCTCAGCACCTCAGTTCGTCTCTGCCAACCGTTACCCAGCTACTCTACCTTTTTCTGTCCTTTAAATTACGTCGACGTTTCTTCTTCTTCTGTGTCCACTCGGCAGCAGGTTAGCAACACGAACACTAGAATCATTCACAAAGAGAGAAAGAGAGAGAGGTGGGTGACAGCAGCGACTCCAGCCCACCTGCTCGCTTCACTTCCCTGTCTGTCTCTCTCCTGAGTCTGCAGCTCGCGCCTCTCCGCTGCACTGCTGCTTCTGTGTGTGAGAGCCGAGAGCGCGTGAGCGTGCGTTGCCCTCATGTTGCCCCTGGAGATGCACGAACACCGGTGTTGCTAATCAAGCTAGCTACTGTAAAACTAGCTAAAAATGCTAATTATATTTAAAAAATAACACAAGCACATATTTTGTTTTAACAAAACGGAAACACTGCACCAGAAAAAATAAGACACATTTATGGACATGTTTTCTAATGTTTACTTTTTTTGTAACTGGAAATATACAGGTGGAAACACACTTTAGCCGTTGCAGTTGGTGATTTATTAGACTTTTTTTTTCAACTGTTTTGGGGTGTCAAACATACGGCAAGAGGTTCCAATGCGCCCGTGGATGACTTCCCAAAGTGAAACAATTACAGAGAAGATAGTAGCTACAATTTTCAATAAAAGTAACTGCTTTTTCAGGTTTGTCCTCTGGGGGTCGCATACAATCATACAGTGTTGCCAACTTAGTGACTTTGTTGCTTTATTTAGCGATTTTTCAGACCCCTCTAGCGACTCTTTTTCAAAAAAGCGACTAGCGACATATCTGGCGACTTTTTCTGGTGTTAAATGGAGACTTTTGGAGACTGACGTGAAAGCATGCATTGTTCTTAGGCTGTTTCCGAAATCGTCTACTATACTAGCAGTATGTACTGATATGTCCAAAATTCAGTATGTAGTAAGTAGTATGTGAACAAGAGCAAAAATCTGCAGTATGCCAAAACTCCCCGGATGTCTACTGATTCGGGAAAATATCTCAGTGGGCATCGGACCAGTCTTCCTCGCGTACTGTTTCCCATAATGCACAGCGCTCGTTCTGCTTTTTCTTTTTCCTCATTTTTGACGGGAGGAAATTCGTTTTTGGGTGCTGTGAAAGTTATAAAATTACATATAAACCACTTCCTAACTTTTTAAATCATAAATGGATGCTAAATAAGCTTTTTATTTATCGGCTTCGCCGTTGTTTACTTCCGCTTTCCGAAACCGGAAATCCAGCGAAGTCTGGCTCAGCATGCTGCATGACAGATCGAACAGATCAGTCATACTACATACTAAATTCAAATGCAGTATGTAGTAGGCAATACCTACTGCCTACTACATTAGTAAGTAGTATGTAGCAGGCCGTTTCGGAAACAGCCTTACTCTTCTCAACCAGGGGAGCATCCGGCTCGGCTGCTGGTGAAGCTTTGAGAGGAGTGTCTGCCTCCTGGTGGCTGGCTGCAGTATAGGTCAAAAACTCTGTCTCCCCCATTCATTTGAATGGGGGAACAGTCAAACTTTAAAAAATAAATACAGGGCGTACAAATGTTTCTCACACCCGTATGCTGTGGTGATATGTAGTTATTATTTGACTGTTTTGTGTTCAAGGCCTCTTTTTTCTGAAAAGTTTCTTTTTCATTAGTTATTAGAGTTTAAAAAACGGGGTTTTACTTCAGGGTTTGCTTTGATTCACAGCCGCCGTAGAGGGAAACTTCAAAGGACACACAGCATCTTGTGACGCTCGCTGTAGGGCGGAGCTCGTTACAGTGGCTTCACAGGCTCTGGCTGCAAAATGGTTGCGCCCAGGAGCGGGATTTTTTGGCTTCAGAACCGTACAACGGGAAGAGGCGGAGCAACGCTGTCCATTTTTATTTACAATCTATGGCCAAAACCAGCCGCAAGAGGTTCCGATCCGGCCCCTGGATGACCTCCTAAAGTGAAACAATTACAGAGAAGTAGTGTTGCCAACTCCTCAGTGAGGAAAGTAGCTATTGACTGTCCTAAAAGTCGCTACAAGTCGCTAAATGAAGTCATCATTTAATTTGCATAATTTAAATTATAATGGACGCTGCAGGAGAGACGTGTAACGTTGAAGGAGAGACAGAAAGAGAGAAAAAAACATCCTAAATATGTTTATAATTACACTTAGGAGCGTACAATAAATGAAAGTAAAACATGAAAGTTTTCAACCATAACATTTTCAGAATTTTTATTGTATACAAATGGACCAAAAAGATAGAGTAGGTGGGATCAGCCAATGGTGATATGTTTGCAGTCTGAATGCTGAGGGATTAACGCTGCCTGCTCTGAATGCAGCTACGAGGGACACACAGCAGCATCCACTGCTCGTTGAGAACGATACATGCTTTCACGTCAGTCTCAAAAAGTCTCCATTTAAAACCAGAAAAAGTTGCTAGATTTGTCGTTAGTTGCTTTTTTGAAAAAGAGTCGCTACAGGGGTCTGAAAACTTGCTAAATATAGCGACAGAGTTGCTAAGTTGGCAACACTGCAGAGAAGACTTTAGCTACAGTTTTTTAATAGAAGTAACTGCTATTTCAGATTTGTCCTATGGGGTCGCATACAATCATAGTGCTGATGGAGCACAGCTGAACGGCGCTCTGGGAGAATATTTGCAGTTTGCATAAACCAGTGAAAATTCATAGATTTTTTTAGAGTACTTCAAGATCCAATCAACACTAAAGTTTTCCTATATGTAAGCTTGTCACAGCAGGAGCGGTGGATCCACCTTTTTCGAAAAAAGGAGCCACATATCGTACACATGCTTACCATACATGTGCACGTCATAGGTCCCTCTCTGAGACCCATCATGGCAAAGAATACAACAGCTGTTTTTCTAAAAAGATAGTTCATGTAATGTGGACACAATGTACTTGTACTTTTTTGCACTAAAACAAAGGGACAACTTTTGAGTTCTCCTTCTCTGTAGGTTATTAGGATTTTACTGGTCCAGCCCACTTCAGATCAAATTGGGCTGTATGTGGCCCCATGAACTGCAATGCGTTTGACACCCCTGGTTTACATTGTTCCTTTCTGACCCAACAAACACTGTTAACTGTATGCAGTTGAACACAACATTTTCTGTTCACAGGGTAAGTACAGCCTCCCCTAAGTAGCCTTTTTATTTTGCCATGACTATACTGACATCTACTGGAACAATTCAAAACCACCACAGACAAAGTGTTGACCTATGTTTGGTATAAACTACAAACTTGGATATAGGATTTTGGGGTATTTTGCAACATATAAGATACAAAATACATCTTTAGGAAGAAATAAGTGAGATTTTTAAAAAATTTCAGTACAGTAGGCTACTTCATAAACAGATTCAACCATCACTGCATTGTCTGTAACACTCCATTATCTCACCCTGTACTGACTCTCTAATTATTATATTATACTATGTCAAATTATAGTATTATTGTTTATTAAAACTGATCATGTAAGTATTATATAGTGGGTTTTTTTACCATTATCTTTGTCTTCATACAGTCATATTACATAGCCATATAGATGTAATGATATTTTCCTACTGCCTGTAATTACAACTATTTGCACCATGCTGCTGCTTGACTTTTAACTGGCACCCATCCTCCATTCCCTCTGGGGATCAATACAGAATTATATTATCTTATCTTTATACAGTTTATATACATTTTAGGTACATTAACTCCTCTCAACCAGGAAGTAGTGTAATAATAGCACAATAGAATATCTTGATTAAAATGGTATTGGTGCACAAAAAGTCTGTTCTGCCACAGTGTCAAATATATCTCTATTCATCCCATTGTATATTCCAACAAAAATAATCAGTTTTACCTTTAAAATAGGCTACTGTATTATGTATGTGAAAAGCTAAGATTTTCCTTACAATTTTTGGGTGCAGGGTACAATTAACAAGTTCTGGCTCTGAAGAGTGCTTAATGAAAAAAAGTATTGAAACATCAGGGGCTCTATGGTGAGTGTTGATGTCAGTTTTAGGCATTGTTGTAGTAAATGAGAACAATAACTAATTTTATATTGATTTTAATGTTGTTTTATTATTTTATTTATTTGTTTTTTTTATTTATCTACTCAGTTTTATTTTTTAAAATTTTTTAGCCTTCATTTTATTTTCAACTCTCATCCTTACCCTTTTTTATTTATTTATTTAAACTATTTATATTCTTGATTTTAATTTGATGCTTTAACATATTTAATTACACATATTGTATTGTTGTTGGTATATATGTGCATTAGTCTCTATTTTAATCAAAAAAAAATATTTAATATGTCTTGCCATTATTTTATTCCTGCTTTTTTCTTTGCTGTAAGGCACTTTGAATTACATTTGATTTGTGTGAAAGGTGCTATATAAATAAAACTTGAAGAAGTTCTCAAGTAGACTCTCTTGTCTGTTTTTCCTTGAAATGCTTTCCCTTTTGTCATAGCCAATCCAAAGGAAACAAACACATCAAGTTATACTCAAAACTGATTTATTCAACTCACAGTTAGACCTCAAAGTTTCAGGTCACACACAAAATTAAGCACCACCAATAGTGCCTGTACAATGTAACATGCTGAAAGAAATGAAAGTTAAAAAAATAATTAACAAAACCGCATGTATTTAATACTCTACAGAAAATCATGGTTAGTCAATGCAAACATGTCATGTTTAAATGGTTTGAATTCATAGAAATATTGCCAGAATATTCTAATTATCACTGTTAGAGGAGCACAGCTTCCCGAGTTATGACAGAAACTACCTTTTTATTATTAGCAGGGTTAGATATGCAAAACATGTATTATTTGCCCTTTAGGATATACCAGAAAAACAGTGATCCTATGTGAAATCGACACTCAAATCTAGGAGAAAACAAAAGTATAAAAATGGCACATTTTTCCAACAAAATCAAAATGAACCACATCAGAATGCAACAACAGTCTGTTATTGTACATCATATATACAGAAGCCTTGGTCTCAATGTAGTGCCATCTCCAGAAACACAAAGCTTCACTCGAGGCATGCCTGTGTGTGAATGTAAATAAATTATACCTCAACAAAGCCTCTTCCGCCTGCTGTGTGCTGCCACTGCTGGCTTTGTGCCTCATAAATAAAAAGCCTGGAGCACAAAACATAGAAATAATATGCCGTGTTTACACCAGCTGTCACGCTCACATTTTGTTTCTTCGGAGGCCTGAATTTGAATTTTTAAAAATGTGCTATAGCAGGAGAGGCGGGTCATTTCAAAATTGTCTTTTTATTTTTGATTCTATTGAGAACTCCTCAAGCTGCTTTCATCACCTATTTGATCAGTCATTAATTATCTGATTTATTTCAAAATTTAAACTAAATAACTAAGGTAAAAGTCACATATTTGCCATCTCACCTTTTTTCCCACAATGCTTCAGCAATTGATGACAGCATGTCAAGCAGAATAACACAACACGTTGAGAGCAGGTTAAAGTTGACAGCACGTCAGAAGTATTAAGCGAGTTGCTCCACACATGACTTTGGACAGAAAAGTGTGATTAATCATTTACGAGCACACAGAAGTGGTTCCTCTGTCTCTGGCACTGCACCATCCAGGACCAACAACATGTTACACACGGTCCACTCTTTGTCTGTTGAGTGTGAATGTGTCTTTGTGATGCTGTTTCCATCCTCACACAGCTAAAGAAGTCTATGCTTGGAAGTCGTTCCCAAAGTGTCTTCTCTGTTCCTCGGTCATGGACAGATAGGTGGCCCTCATACTGGGGGAGTACTGTGGAAGAAAAGTAAACACAGACACACACAGAAAGGACATTACAAGCTAATTCTGAGAGCTGAAGGTGAGGTTTAGTTAAAGCCTGGAGCTAATCATCAGCTTTAAAGGAAACACTGTGTAATAGGGGGTTTAAAGGAATAGTCCACAGAAAATGTAACCTTATAGTATCAATATCACACCACGTGTGGGATTGTAAGGTGGATCTGTAGAGATTAAAGCTAAGTAAGGAACAGCAGCTGTATTCAGCTTTGATTCAAAGAAGTTGCAATCCTTTTCAGTGGCAACCTTGGCTGTAAGATTTGTGCGAGGATTATGTTTTTGTAGGCATACCTAGAAGGTGCCCCCTCCCTCTACCTTGACAATACCTGTTGTTTTTGGAGGGTATTTTGATGGCGACTTAATTCAATATCAAACAGAAGTTTAAAGTGTTAGGGGGATTTGTTCATCAAGGTAGTTGTTACAAACAAACACTGCTTTCTGAGAGCTTTAAATGTTAATGCTAGACAGAAGTAATACACAGGGGTATAAACTAGTATATTAACTATTACTACAAGACAATGTACTCCTGTATAAACTAATAAACCTAGACCAAGGTTTCCATTATTATCATCCAGGTTGACATGATGACATTTAATCTCCTCAGCCTCTGTAATATCCTTTAGCCACATGTTGGCAAAACCATTTTGAAGATGCATGGAAGCTTGAAAACTCACGATTGGGCTTTTTACTCAACATTTTCAAATTGTACAGCCTAATGTACGACTATTCATCAACTCAACATAAAACAAGTTGTAAAAAAAGTCAGTGACTTTGAGATAAGTGAACAGAAGTTTGAAAAATGCTGACTCATGTCCTAGCTTGGCACATTCCTGTGGTGCTCTTTGGCAGTCATATCGTTATACCAAGACATTGCTCAATGTCCTATTAATTTTTTATTTTTCTTGAGTCAGGGTTAGGGTGAGATGAAAACCATGACACTCTTTAAAAGACCATGTAATTGGATTTGAGGGTGGCCCCAGGCCATGTTTAGCTTAGCCTAGCAGACTCAAGGTAACAGCTACTTAGCTAGCAGTGAAGTGGAAGTATAAAGTGGCATGAGGAAGAAAGACTTGGGATAATTCACGATAACTTTAATAATTTATTTAATTTTGTATTCAAGTGCAGTACTTGATTTATCTACATACTTATTTTCCAGATAGGGACTGCTCCCAGCCAACAAATTATCACATAACCCTCAGTGAAACTTCAACTTAGACTACTGCTAATGTAACAATTCAATCTAAATAACTTTTAATAACTTGAGCTTGAGATACTGATAGACATATGTTAATTACAGACCAAGCAAAGCTAACTGTTTCCTAGCTTTAGCTTCATACTCAAAGGATAAGACAGTGGTATCATTCTTGCTATCTCATGTTCAGAGACAGCAAAGAAAGAGGTTTGCCCAAAATGTCAAACTACATCTTAGGATTTTTCCTAATTTAATATCCTGCCATAACTCTCATATGCTTTCTTTTATCACAATATGCTACAATGAGTTTTTTGCTTCCACCCAAACACATGTTCCCAATTCTCTTATCAGCATAGCTGTTTCCTTTATCAGCTATGCTGATCATCATAGCTGACAAGGGAAACTATTTTTACTTGCCCTTTCCTATGTAGCTTTTATAAAGAAAGGGCAAGCATTGTGTTGTGCCTTCCTGACAGACTTATCCACCTTTTTTCAGTACCTGCTTCTTTGTTTTTGATGCCCTTCTAGTTATTCCTCCATGGACTTGTTTTCTTGTCCAGGTATAAGCTGCTTTTTTTTTTTTTTACAACCCCTGCTTTGTACGTGAGTAACAATGTAAGTCTTTGCTTTATCTGTGTTGTTACAAAACCATTTTTAAGAAAAGTGCATGCTGCTGGAGAGGTTTGAGAAGTAGTTATGGATTTTTTTTTATACACTTTCATCTTGATCTCCTTTGAATGCTGTTGTAACTGCTTTAAATCTAAACCGATTACAGCTGCTGTTGTCAGAATTACTGTTTCTGCTACAAAGATAAAACTTTCTGTGGACTGTTCCTTGAAGTCACCTAAAACTGTTGCAAACAAATATTAATTCCACAAGATATTAAATACATTAATATCAACGTTTCAGTCACTTAAAACATAAAGAATAACTGTAATAGAATTTGTCAAAATCCATTAGAAGCAAGTTTAAAAACCTTGTGGTAGTACGAGTTATAAAATTGAGTAACTAGAGCCAAACTGCATGCACAGGGGAGCTGACTGTGAAAAAAGGGACATTACTACAGTAGCACCCTGTGAACACCAGGGGCACACAAACCCTCACTAACTCAAACAGACTCTGTGGAATGAGGACAACAGGTTGTGAGTTTAAAGCCATGCAATGAAGGAAAAACTACACAAGAACCAAACAGAGTGATGTGAGGAGAATGAGAGGAAAAAGACGGAGATGCAATGCAACAGAGGAAAAGTGAGGGAGTTAGTCCTGTTGAAAAGAGTAGAAAAGACTTACTCGGTTTCTATACTGCTGAGAGTATATCTCCAAAAGTTGATTAAAGAAAAGCGGATATATAGAAAATGAAAGATAGAAACAAACAAACAAACAAACAAACATGACAAACAAACAAAAAATACATAAAAGAAGCTGTTAGCCGCAGACTACTGCATGATGCTGTACAGTTGAAGTCATGTGGGAGATTTAATTAAACAGTGCTGGCTGGTTTTAATTAGGAGACAAGTCATAAGGCAGACTGAATCACATTTTTGTAACTCAAGTTTCAAGTTTAGACCAATGAGAAAATGACTGTTGAGCCAAAAACCTATCATAAAATACTTGAAATATATTTGTCTTTGATACACATATGGACTTTAAAGCTCTATGTACAACAAACAATATTAAACATAAATAAATATGTGTAGTATTATGTGGTATGTATTCATAGTTATATGAAGTTCTCAACCTTATGATTACTACAAATTTTCCCACTGACAGGAGACTTTTGTAGGAACTCAGTGTGTTTCCACTGCCAGAACCAGAGTCTAAATTAAGTCCCAGGAATTGTGTTTGAGCCCCTAAAGGTTCCTGCTTTGAGAATGGTGTCTTGTTAAAGAGCAGGAACTTTGAGGGTCGCTTTCACAGTGATAAACATTTCTAACTTGTGGAGTTCAGTTTTGGCTTTTTCACACTTCACGATACCAATAGGGTTAATCTTTATGAGTTTTAGATCTCTGTGAAAACCCAGACAACAATGGGCTCGGAGAACTTGTTAATGAGAGAAAGTTCCTGGGACTTAAAATTCTGTGGAAACACAGATATTGCATCTATAAATTATCCTTTCAAATAAATTTACATCAACCTAAAGTCTATTAGATTCCTGCATAATGTATTTATTGCTACCTTTCATCACACAGTTGTGCAGCATGCTATCAGGAAGCTGTGCCCTATGAAATTTTAATCCATAATGTTTCTATATTTAGCCCGGTGATGTAAAGTAACAGGAGACAAGAGTCCCAGCTGGTGGTGAAATTATTCATTGCATAAGAAAACCTTTAGTGTCAACAGCGGGGCTTATGGGTTGAGACCCGTGTCACTTCCTCCTGGGAATCTGGCCTGTGAGAAGCTAAATGATGTTCAGGTCATGATTAAATATTAACTACATTACTTCTCCTCCCTTTGCTTTGGTACTGTAAGTCAGCCTCTGGTAAGTTATGGAAAACAGAAGAAGGCACAGTGCACCACAAAAGAGGAACCCTGTTCAATATTTTAAAGCAAGGCTGACAAAAGTGGTCCCAAAACTTGGTCTTCAGAGTATGGCTCCATCGTTTAGTGATGTTAAGGTGAAACTCGAGGAAGTATGTGAGCTCTCTCATCAAGTAAAAGTTTGAATATGAGTCATAATAATCACACAGCAGCCATTTTCCTATAATGTCTGGCTTAGGGTAGGAAGCCTAAATGCTGTTATGTTATAATACTTCTGTGTTTGAGGTTGTGATTTGAATAATTATAAGAACTGTGACAAAGAATTATAATTTTACAACTTTCAAGCAACTCATGAGACAATGGTAAGTAGAAATGTAGGTTTTAAAAAACGATTTGTAAACTCTTGTGACGGACAGACGGCTGCCAAAATTAGCATTTAGCCACTTGATACAAGATATTGCCATTAGCTAAGAAGTGGCTAAAAGCTAATATTAATGTTACGTAGTGTATCACTATCACGATACAACAGGAAAGGGCGTGAAGTACAAGTTAACAGAAATGTTAGCTAGAAGAAGTTGAATGCTAGCTATAGCTGTTTTTAAACATTTGCTAACAGGTTATAAAATATGCGCAACATCCTACCAGTTGTCTCTTTAGTAGCTTATGAATTTAGAGACGGACAATGATAACAAATGTGAGATAACCCATCCTCAACACCAATTTTACAACCCAAAACATGTACAATATTAAAGCAGAGTTTTAGCTTCCATCCCTGAGTGTGAAGTCAGAGGACTCAAACAGACTTCAAGTGAATATTTTGAATAGCAGCACTTGTTTTCAATAGACAAACTTCCTGTCTTCTCAATGCTAAATCTGTCTGTTAGCTCAGGGGGAAGTGACATCATAGGAAGGACTTGGCCTCTGGGACCCAACGCACCGAGGGGGGCGGAGAGCCTCGTCCTATCAGAGGCACGTTCTCGTACCGTGGATTTCCCCCAAACAGCACTGTGTGGTTCCTGAGAACGAACGAATGAAAGAGGTGTCTTAGATTCCAAGAAATGATTAACACATTAAATTCAGGCATCAGATAATGTGATCACTTACATGTACTCAGACATGGGGGCGTTGGTGAGAGCCGGTGCGGGCCGGTGCAGGCTGCTCTGGCTGCCCATGCTGCTGCTGTAGCTGCAGAAGCTGTGCATGTTGGTGAGGTTGGGGTTCTGGGCGACTATCCTCCTGGCCCGGGGGTTGAATGGGTCCTCCTCATCTATGTCGTCGTAATCTCTTTCCCTAGAGCAAGATAATAAAATAAAGGTGAGATGATTAGCTTAGTCTGAAGGTGTTTAAACTGTGAGGGGAAACAGCCCAGAGGGGCAAATGGAGCATTTGGTGTGAGAGAAATGATAGATAAACTTTTTTTTCAGGGTCGGTGTGGCTTATATTGTTCAAGTTAATCTTTATCAGTATAAAAAAAATCAAAGGAGACAGATGCAAAACTCGACTTAGAAGCATCATCCATCAAACTTTCATTTCAGCATAATTTGAGTTGCAAATGTGGCAAGGTTTCAACAAACAGAATCTAAGCAACACTGGGCTCATGCTATAATCTACAGAGTCAACCCACACACTTCAACATAGAACTAATCCTCATATTTAAAAACACTAAACATCAGAAGTACTGTATTTGGTGCATGATAATTCCCAGAACTGAGGAAGGAAGGAGTTATACCAGGAGGGACACATTTCACAAAATGTTGCATTGGCAGTTTTTTCTTGTATCACTGATTTGTGTCCAGGCAGTCGCACCATATAGGATTTGCAAACACCTAGGTTAGCCTGAACTTTTTGAGTGTTTTAGCCCCCGTACATTATGCAACATTGCTCCCAGTCATTTCAAAACACATGGGGGAGGTTTTGGGTAATTCCACCCCTTCCATGAAACCGTGCCTTTCTTAAGTAGCGTCTGAAAAATCAGCGGAAAGAGACCAACAGTGTGATCCTTCATAACTGACATTACATTAACTTTTTGAACTCTTCCTCAGTGATGTAACAAAATCTGAGATTTGACATTCAGCTTCTGATCAACATTCTCAAGTTGTACAAACCAAAACAAGATGCAAAGACAAAGATATGATTCATTTTAATGTTGTGCATTAAAAGGGGGACAGTGTCTTTCTTGACAGTTTATATTTCAAGTGTCAAAGTGTCCTCAGAAGACGTTTTCAAAACAGCCCCCGCGTAAATCTTTACTTCAACAGAATGAGAATGTAACTGACAAAGGCATAAAGGTTAGTGATAGCTCATTTTGATGGATAACCTTTCTAGAGCAAGTCTCCAAACTCTGCCTGTTATTATTCATGCATTCTGTTATGGATCAAAAATGCCACTCTGAAGGACGGAGGGATAACATCAAAGTAAAATGAGATGGTTTTGGTACAGAAGCCTTAAGTGGACATACATCGACACATTCTATATACTCTGTCGTCCCATGAAAATGTGTAACTTCAGGTTGTTTTCTGGAGATTATAAGTTAATTTCACTATCATAGTACTACAGTAAAGCTGCTGGACTTGTAGTTTTTGTTTCACTTGCACCACTGTAACATCAGATGATCACAACATGTGTACCCAGGGTTGCAAAATGACAAAAAATGCATAGATAGAAGCTAATCTACCTTAGCAGCATGGCATGTCATGGTATGTTCTATCACTGAGACTGCCTATTGTTTTGTTTGATGAGATGAATATGCATAGATCTCAAGTAAACAACCAAAATTAACTCATAAGCACAAGAAAACAGAGTTATATATGGCTGCAGGTCCGCAAAGGGCGTTCGTATTTTGGTAATATAAATCACTTTCTATTTGAATTGGTGAAAATGCACTTTAAACAGATTTAATGTTAGGATTATTTGCTACTAGTGAATGTATTTCGAAGCTCTACACTCGAACAATTGCATTTGTACCTGCAGGAAAACATCTGTGCAAAATTTGAAAAGATCTAAAATCTCTGTTGGCTCCTAGAGGACAAAAAGCTGCAAAGAGATGGCTGCAGGAGGAAATGAGGGCACTCGGGCAGGCATGCAGAGAACAAACTCACCTGCAGGCCATTTGTCTCCACGCCCGGGGAATGGCACACAGCATGACAGTGAAGGCACAGGCTGCCAGGCTGGAGAACAGGCAGAGGTAGAGCATACCCTCCACCCCATCATAGCACACCCCCACCATTGCATCAAGGTAGTCCTAAAACAGGTCAAACACAGACAGGGAGAAACGTTTGTAGGAGGATTCTTGGCGTCATATTTGAATTCACAGCAGAGAAAATGAAGTAAAGATGAAGAAGCACTTGAAGCAGCGGAGCGTGGCATCTCCAGGAAGACATATATTTCATTCATGTCATGCACATCCAGCGGGAAGATCCACATTATTCATATAAACTGCACAGCAGTCATGAGCCGCGCTGCACAAGTTAAACAGTGAGGGAAATTCAAAAGAAGAAAACAGCTTCCAGACTTGATTTTGTTTAATTTCAAATTCTTCATTTTGTGCCTTTGCTTTACTCTCTTCCAAAATCCACTTTCAGTTTCATGCTGTTCTCCTGCGTGACCACTCACTCCCCTGTTGACCTGGTGGTGCTGCAGTGATGCCAATTAGAGAAGCATTTAACGAACCTTGTTGAGCCCCCTGCAGTCCAGTAGGGCGGTCAGCTGGTGCAGGCTGGCCTCCGAGGAGTTGAGCACTTGCTGGATACCCAGCAGGTCTCTCTGTGGGGAAGTTAGCATGTTACTAGAAAGCACTTAGTGTACATGAAGATAACTCAATTTGACTTTGTAATACTGTAGCATATAGTCAAAGATTGTGTGTTTGTGATACCTCAGCTGTAGGAAAGAGAGGCACAGCGAACTGCAGCAGACCCTGGATCTGGATCTGCATAGTAGTCAGGGATCTCTGGAAGATGGTTAGAGGCTGCAAACAAGAAAATGTATGTGAGCTCAAGCAGAGTAAAGAGCATGCAATGAAGAAAACCATCGATTTCTGTGGACATTATAACAGAAAAGTCACAGAACAGAAAAACAGAGCTGCTCTTCCGTGAAATGACAGTCTCACATAATATGCTGCCTTTGTTTTTTTTCACAAACTAAAGCACAAGAGTGTAGGATAATAATACACATAATGGATCTTTTTGTTGTAATTAAATAAGTATTTGAAAGGAACAGATAAAAGACAGAGTTAGCTTTGAACTAGCTAGAAAGCACAAGCATCAAATTATAATTAAAATGTTTCTGACATAAAACAGACAAGACAAAACTAAACATGAAAGCACTAACACAACACAGGATGTTAAGAGCCAAAGAAGTTGACAAAAAGCTTTTGAACTTTTATAGCTGCTAAGCTAATGTGTGTAAGATCTACAAAAACCTCAGTACATGTTTCTATCTCCCAAAACACGAAAACAAGTCGTTGTCAGATTAAAATGACAGCTGTCGTCTTGACAATTTACAAATAAGATAGGCTAACAAGCTTTTAGCAAGATTAGTTCATGAGCTTTTTAAAAATATATATCCTCATTATGATAAGTTGTTTCCACTGACTCTATCATGACAAACACAAGTATGTTGTTCTAGCTAAAAAAAATTTCTCCCCTAAAAAAGCCAGAAATGGTAAGTAAGTTAGCTTAAATCAAGGCTTGCTGATATACAGAATGAGTAAGCTAAAGCTAACTTGCTATGCAGACAAAAACAGTTTTATATCCCTCTGAAATTCGAGCTGCTGTTTGTTCAAAGGCATAAAGAACATGTTAAATTTATGAACACACATTTAAGGTGTTCTTTCTATAAATGGATGTTTCTGAATCTAAAATAAATCATAAACTGTTAATTTTAAGTTAGCTACAGCTCAGGCTAGCTAGAATGCAGCTTGTCACTTCTTAAGCTAACTTACCAAGCAGTTCATTAGCTTTACTGCTGTAAAGTTATTTTTTTATCTTTCTGAAGTTTTAGCTTATTTTCCTTTAAATTTACATTATAAGTATTATTTCTTTTAACAAACACACACGATAATTTAGGATAAAAACTGTATACATTTTTTAAATCTAAAGAAGTCAGAAACTGTTGTTTAGCTTTAGCTCCGGCTAGCTAGAATGCGTCTTGTCACTACTTAAGCTAACTTGCCACGCAGCTAGTTAGCTTTAATGCTGTACTGTTTTTATCTTATGAAGTTGTGGCTTCTTTTTCTTTAAATATTCAGAAAAAGATATTATCTGTTATAACAAACACATAAGATGTTCCAGCATTAAAACAGTATGCATTTATCAAACCTAAAGAAGTCAGAAACTGTTGTTTAGCTATTTTTATTTTACCTTTATTTTACCAGGTAAAAATGTTTGAGGACCAGTTCTCATTTAAAAACATGACCTGACCAAGAGGCGCCAACAGGATCACATACACACAAATAGACATATAAACATATACTAGAACAAAAGTGAACAAGTAACAAGCAATGTGCGCGAGGAGTACAAATGTATGTGTGTATATATGAGTATGCATGTAAGTAAAGTCCGAAGTGATCAGCAGGAGCAACCGTCGACTACAATCTGTTCAAGTTTAAGCTTGAAGGTTGTGAGTGGAGTTAAAGTTTAAAGTCTGAGGGTGTTTTGTAAGTTATTCCAGTCGTTAGCTGATGTATTCATTGGACCTAGTGCGATATGAGGCTTGGGTGACGTGAAGAATGGAGGACAGGTAGGGAGGTGTCTTGCCCAGGATTGACTTGTATAAAAAATGAAGCCAGTGGTGCTATACGGCAGTATAGTTATATATTTCTCTGAAGTTTGAACTGCTTTTTTCAAATACATAAATTGGAATTGAATTTGTTATTGTGTAAGAAATATAATTTGAGAAAAAAAAACCCGATTTAAAGCAAAAATATCCCTGAATTAAGACTCTTTGGAGCACTACACTGATATATTTTTTCTTTGACTACATGACAGCAAGCTGAAGTGTCTGGTCTCTCTGTAGGTTCATCCTCTTACCAACAGGGGGCAAAATAAGCCTCCATAATCAGTTTATTATGCAGCACATTAATAATCACATCCCACCTGAAAAACAGCCCCTTCTGCCCTATGACTATTTTTCAATTAACATTCATGCACAACCTTAAATGAATTGATCTGCCACATCTCAAAGTTAAATTGTATCTTCACAGTCACCAAACCTTGCACAGATTGCACGGAACCCCCCTGGCCCTGCGGCAGGATGTTAAATTGAAACAGGGCACGGTCAATTACCTCGACCAACCACAAATGTAATTGCCTTCCTTTGATCTGACATTTCTTTCTGGATTTGCATGACTGTTCGTGGTCAAACTGCTCGCCGCTGCACAATCCAAACAGCCTGATCAGATTTTTTTATTTCAGCTTGGGTGAGCTTTTCCTGAGCCAAATAAAGTGAAAAATAGGGGAGAGAGAGAGAGAGAGGATGGAGGAGGGCAGTGAGAAAAAGCTAAAAGAGATGATGATGAGAAGAAGAGAACAAGAGCTGAGGAAAAAGAGCAGAGTTGATACAAGAGTGACACCCACAGCGATGAAGTACCAGTTCACCAGGGTAGAACTACATGGCATGGCTGTGTTTTTGGCTGAAAATACATGAGAGAGAGAGAGAGAGAGAGAGAGAGAGAGAGAGAGAGAGAGAGAGAGAGAGAGAGAGAGAGAGCTTGTGTGTTTGCAAATCCGAGTTCCTGTATCTGCCAGCTTGCTTGTGAACTTTGCACCTGTTGGGCTTCTGTGTGGCAGAAAAAAGAGCGCTGACTTTGTTTACCAGGCGGGGTGACGGCTGTCAGACCTCTGCTGCTCTGCTCTTGTTATCCTCAGGGTATGTCTACCAGAGCCGGATAATAAGATCTGAGCTCTGCTGAGCCACAGCTTGCAGAAATTGACTTTACTGCTGACTGATGTAAGCAGCAAAGTCAGCGATGTGACCCACAATCCTTACTCTGTTTTTTCTCAAGAGTAAACTCAAAGAAATCAAGGAGATTTTCAAAATTGCTTTAACCACACTGCAATTTTATGACATTTGTCTTGGTAACTTTTTGGCTTGTTTGCTTAAGAAATACAGAAAGAGGATGAGACAAAAGTAATGGTGACAGCCTCAGAGAGAGTGTTGTAATGTTCTGCCAGACTCATGAGGTGAAATCGGGACGTGAATCAGACAGACAGCGCTGCACAGAGAGGAAGAGAGTGACAAAGATGAGGCTTGAGGCGCTGTGAAATGAACCCTCCATCGAGCGCTGATTCAGGATATCACGGGTCACAGGATGTAATATTTAGGTGAAAAATGAGCAAAATGTGGTCTGAAAGTGGAAGTTTTAAAAATGTCCAAGGTTACGTAACCCCCACTCTTTTAACAGCATTTTAATGACTGTATTCTATTATGTAAAAAAGGACTGCTCCAAATTTAAAGACAGTCATTGAAATGCTGTTTGAACAAGGGTTTTATGCAACTTTAAAACGGGGGCTTCACCCTGTTATATTTTTAATCAGCTCAATGCATTTACATATATTTTTCTATGTTGATATTCATGCTGTAGACTCCATCCCCCTATAATGTTTAAAAGATGCACCATCATTCTGTGTCAGTCGTTGAAGCCAAGACCCAGACTGAAGTCCAACTGTAGTCCTAATTTTCAAGACTCATGAGTAGACTAGGTCTTGTCAGGAAATAATCTTGTTAAAAAACAGGTCCTTAACAGACACCAGCTGGGCATTGAGAGGGGCACAGAGATAAGGTGCATTTCAACCAGACATTACAGGGACTTTTCGCCACCAGAACTACTCTTTCAGGAACTAAATGGTTCCTGTGGCCCCATTGTAGTCTGCGTTTCGACCGTGGACTGAAGTCCCGGGAAGATTATGCAAATCAGGCCAGTGACGTATGGAGAAAAAAAAGGTTTAGCACTACACTGTCAAACCGGTAGAGGTCAGTAGGCCAAAGATTAAGGCCATTCAACAAAGATGACACTATAGAAGGAGACAGACAGGCCAGCATTATTATGAATGAGACAACAGTTAGCCTGTTAGCATTTAGGAGACTCAGTTATCGCTGTTTTTTTTTCATGCTTTATTGCAGATGGATTCACTGACTCAACACTTGAAAGGAGACAAGTCTAAGTAGCAAAGCCATTTCAATGCAGCTTTAAAATTACTTTAAGTCGAGTGCTCGACTTAAAATGATTTTAAAAGCCATGGCGGAGATCGACCGGTGTTTCAGTTAAATCAGCAACCTGTCAAACCTGCGTTCCTCACAAACGTCTTTAGATAGATGCAAAGGGAGAGGGAGATTGCACAAGACCAATTTCCTGTAGCCTGTTGTAATTTTATAATTAACTTAACTTACCAGCCAAGATACCTATACCCATCCTTTTTTCTTCCTTTGTTCATTTGTTAGTCTAAAAGATGTCCCACCAAAATGTACCAATTAAAATCTGTAAGTAAATGACCCACTATTGTTTATTTTTAACTCACGAAACAAACCCCAAATTCTCAGAAATTACCCAAAATTCCAAATTCTGCAGAAACTCTTCCTTAAAAGGATCCATAAAAATCTGTTAAACCTGAATGTATTAACTTCTTATCACACACAAATAACAAACCAGTGCTTAGTAGATCAAATCTGTATGTTTCTTACCTGCTGGAATGGGTTGGCAAGAGTGTGGTTGCAGTACATGTAGTAATGAACAATATCTGCAGAAAAACACAACCAGCCAGGGGATTAGGTGCATTTGCCCTCAAAATTACATCTGTATTAATGCAATGTTATTCATGTTATTCACAGTGTTACTCACCAGCACCAATGAGAGACTTAGTTTGGCTCAAGATGAACTTGTCGGGGCACTCACAGAAATCACTCGTGCCCTAGAATAAAACAGAGGATGTGTGAGAGGAGAGGAGAGGACAGAAAACAAAAGGACTTGGATAAACAGCTCTTGAATTAATGAGGTTAAATCCAGAAATCCAGGAATAAGAATTCAGAGAGCACTTTCACAGGGCTTGACATCAATGGTTTATTTCACAACACTTTGTTTTGACCCAGTATTCTGATTGGACAAGAGGTATTCCATGTGTGGTGGTACAAAAGACTGTATAATAAATGGACATAGCATCCATGACGTCACCCATCTGTTTCTGAAGCCTTGTTTTGAAGCCAATCGTCAGCAGGTGCCATATTGGAAATGCTGAACTTGAGCTAGTGTGAGGTAAAAAGGCGGGCCTACAAGGAACTCGCCCGTCAATCAATACAGCCATGTCCTTATTTGGGCAAAACTTGTAGGTTTAACATCTTCAAAAATACTGATTTATTAAAAAATTCACCCCCGGACAGTGTGTGCCAAGAGAGAAATTAGCTACTCAGACCTTAACTGTTCTTTGAACCAGGCTGTAAACATGTTTATTAATGCTCCAAAGATCGTCTTTTCTGAATGGGTGTGTATGTGGTTTCCGGTGTTTCTGCAGCCATCCTCAAGTGGACACTCGATGAACTGCAGTTTTTAGCCCTTCCACATCGGCTTCATATTTTAAGACCAAAGGTTGTCGCTTGGGTGAAACAGAGTATTACAGCAATGTGATTTTACATTACACATATCTCTCTAACTCAGGTGTTCGCAACACCATTGGTTATTGTCACATTATTCACATTACAGCATTAGGTTATTGTTATGAATTTTTGCCTTAAAGATGGACATATTTCCTAAAATGATGCTTGAATATGAGTATTAGTAGTGTGTAGATAATCTAAGAAATATACTAATATGTACACTACCAGTCAAAAGTTTGGAAAGTTTCTCATTCAATGGTTTTTATTTATTTAAATGATTTTCCACATTGTAGATTAACACTGAAGACATCAAAACTATGAAATAATCTGGTTTTGCCAGATTACAACAGTAGTCAAATAGAGCTATCCATTGTGTACTAACCCTACCTCTGAACAACACAACTGATGGTCTCAAACACATTAAGAAGGCAAGTCATTCTACAAATGAACTCTTGACAAGGCTCATGTTAATTAGAAACCATTCCAGGAGACCACTTCATGAAGCAGACTGAGAGAATACCAAGAGTGTGCAAAGCTGTCATGAAGGAAAAAGGGGGCTACTTTACAGAATCTAAAATATAAAACATATTCTGGTTTCTTAAACACTTTTTAGTTAATTAAATTATTCCATGTATGTTATTTCATAGTTATGATGTCTTCAGTATTAATCTACAGTGTTTCAAATAATTAAAATAAATACATACCCTTAAACGAGAAGGTGTTTCCAAACTTTTGACTGGTAGTGTATGTGCTGCCTGACTCAAGTCCAGTTCTGGTGAAGCTGCTGAGCAAGCTGTGTTTTCAGGCCACAACAAAACACATGTTGTTGCTTCTTGTTGCTTACTTGTATCTGTCACTTTAAGAACTGTTATTGAAAATCAATATGGCACTTAAGGTTGTGCAGTTGTACCGTTTAACAGCACAACTGTGATTATCTTGTTGCTCTGCCTGTGCCTGAAGCCCAGCAGGGCTAATAACCAGAACAACACTCCCTCTTGTGTGGAGTTCTTTAATTCACATTATGAAAGTCTGTTTCACAAAGCTGAATAACATTGACCACAATCATCTCTATTATTTTCTGTTGCAGAGAAAAGTAAAGATGACAGGCTGCTCTTATAATCCTCTTTATTATGTCTAGACAGAAATACTTTTTTATTCACTTGCAGACACTTTCAGTCCACCATGCAGCGCTAACAAGGAACCTGTCTTGGCAAAATAACAAAAAGTGAGGAGTGATGGTCTCCTCCAAACTGTGCTGTCTGAATGTTAAACGTCCCCGAGGCTCAGGACGAACACACACTGCGTGAAGCTAAACCTTCTCTGGGGGGAGCACTAATGAGCCTGCACACATATGAGATAAAACAGGCTGGAATCCTCTGCAAACCCAAGCTCGTTTGTATGAAACGAGGGATACCAGGAGCTCTAACAAACCAGGAGCTCTTTGTTGGAATTCCTGATGGAGAGATTCTCTGAGAATGCGCAGTCCTGACTACCCGCTGTCTGCAATTAAGAGTTCTGCAACAGCGTAGCATTCATTATGCATTAATTCGTTCTGATCCAAGGCTGTAATCTAACTGTCGACTCCACACATGCATAATTTGAAGGTTTCCCCCGCAGACACACAACATCTGCTCCCCGTCAGGCACAAAAATATCCCCTAAAACACACCTGACAACACACAGACTGCAGCCACACATGCTGCTCCTCAGACAGACAAACAAACAAACACATTTCTAAGGCATCACGCTGGCATGAGGGTGTGTTGGTTGTCTGGCACCATGCAGCACAGCAACAAAATGTGTTCACATCCAAAGTAGGACTTGACAGTCTGGCTGCTGTAGCAAATACCTTATCAAAAGTCATCACAGAGTGTGTGAGGGTAGTCTGTCTGTGATTTTCACACATTGTCAGACAGCAGATTGAGGGAGTTTGGACTGCTAGTGAAGGCTCAGTGGACGTTGCTGTTATTGCGAGACCTTCTATTAGCACACAAGTTCTCCACAGGTGGAAGTGCTGATTTATTTTAACCCTGACCGGATTTCTCTTAGCAGAATGATGAGCTGTCAGGAGGAAAAATAAGAAGTATGACTTGTGTTCGACCATACATCAAGTCAGGAGTTTGAGTTGAACCATTTTTGAAAATAAAATGAAAAGGAGCTAAAGTGAAGTTAGAGAAATAATTGAGCTTGAACTGAAGCAAAACCCCTCAGAATGATCCAAAGCAATTAATAAAGGTCTGAAACAATTAGTCCAATAGTTCATTCATCTATTGAATAATAGTCCCTCTGCAGAAAAAATGCAATTAATCAACCCAATTATCTCATGTCTTAAAGGTACAGTGTGCAGAAATGGGAATATTCAACAATGGTAAGTTTGATCCCAGTGGCGGTTCTAGACCAATTTTACTGGGGGGGGGGCCAGGCTGGGGGCAAGGGTGTTGTCAGAGGGACACATTCAACCCTGACAAAAGAGACTGAGAAGGGCGAGGACCGGCTGAGAACAAACTGGCAAAACATCAGTGCATCCCTATATACTAGATATATATACTACTGTGTACTATATCAAAATGCAGACTGACAGCAGCTGTTTGGCTGTTTACACTCAACATGAGTCCCTTACCGCTCTAAGGGACTGGACCAACGTGCCACACGCATAAGTTGCGCCTGTAACATCGGAGCAGTACTGAAGCTTTTTTTATTGTATAATATTATTTTGGTGTGGAGGGGGGGCACAGGGGGGTCCAGGTTCAGTTTTACAGGGCGCACTGGCCCATGTTGGCCCATCCCCAGAACCGCCACTGTTTGAGCCTCCAATATTTAACAAAAAAGTGTATCAGTATAAAGTTTTTAACACACAATAACTACTCTCTTCTTCTTCTTCTTCTTGCTCTCACAAAGGGGTGCATTTTGGCTAAATAAAAAAATACGCACGGCATATATCAATCAATCAATTTTTATTTGTATAGCGCCAAATCACAACAAACATTATCTCAAGACGCTTTTACAAACAGAGCAGGTCTAGGCCGTGCTCTATGTTAAATTATTAACAAAGACCCAACATCAAGACAGGATAAGATCCAGTCCCATCTTACAGATAGGACTCAATCTTACCTAATCTTAATCCACCATTAGCAGAGCACCTCACAGTATTCAGAAAGTCACAGCGGCAAGGAAAAACTTCCTTTTAACAGGCAGAAACCTTGAGCAGAACCAGACTCATGTTAGACAGCCCTCTGCTGAGACCAAGTTGGGTATATCAATTTTGTGCTACTACAGTGCAAGATGGTGTCTTCTGTGGAAGGGGACTCGCTCCTATGATATAAAAAGCTCATTCCAAGTTAACAAAACCAACATGACTTTTAAATTCACTTGATTAAAAACTAAGAATATTTTATTCCATTTCTACGATATCTGTTCTGCTAAATGTCACTAAATTCTACAGACTGCACCTTTAAGCATTGAAAACATCCATCAAGCAATAACAGGATTTATGACATCAGCCCTTTTCTTCCCCTCAGCCTCAGTGTTCTGTATTTGAATGAGGTTTGACGGCAAAGATGTGATGTTTGACAGCTCAATAAGCATAGCAGACAGCTTTAGCATCCACCTGTCAACATCCTAAATCATGCGTAACTTGAAGACTTATTAAATCTAAACACACGAGTTGAATATAGCTTCATCTCACATCAGTTGTCAAAAATAAAAACAAGAGCAAAAGAGACCAAAAATGTGTTTTCTAGACCGGTTCTGACATGTTTCATTCTGCTTTAAAGTTTGGCTTTTTAATATAGAGGTCTATGGGGAATGACTCGCTTATGGAGCCAGCCTCTAGTGGCCATTCAAGGAATTTTTGTTTCACCCAGTGTGATATCCACTTGTGTTTTAGACAGTTGAAAGAAGGAAAACTTCAGGCTCTGTCACATTTCAACAGTTTAATTATACAATCCATGGAAAAATAACAACAACAACAAAATCATAGAGCACTCTGTATGACGCTATTAATCTGTCATTTGTTATTCAGAGCAGAGCAGAGCAGACTGTCTCAGCAGTCACAGCAGGACATATTTACACACACTCTCTCACACACACACTAACATTTATGTCAGTGTCTGTTTAACCTTCACACTAGCAGGCTAACACACACACGCCTGTCCCACTGCTTTGGGCCAAAGAGCAAGCAAGTTACCCACACAAACACACACAACATAACACACTCAGGCCTGCACGGCTCTCATTAACACAAAACACAGAGGAAAAATGTTCATGTAACATCTTTGTTTACAACGATTTGTATCCCTGCCTGAGCGATCTTTAGCCTTTTGAAGCTCTGTTTGCTCACAAGCTAAGTGGACGTTGACCATACAGTGCAATGCAATAATACACAGGTTACAAAACAGGTGGAGGCAGTGACTGTGATTTATTTTGTAATCCAGACTAAGCAGAGAAATATAAGAATGGTGCAGTAAAGATATTTCTCTGAAGCTTGGACTGAATGTTAAAATGGCTGAGGAAGGATTTCTAAACAATTATTCAAAGAACTCTGGTCAACAGTGAAATCTCTTTACAGAGATAAAAGTGTTTCTCTTCTTCTGCCCTCTAGCTTTTTGTATTTCATGAACACAGAGGAAGGCGGAATGATACTGGCACTGCTTTATAAACTCTACAGTTTCTTTGTGTAGTTCTGACTCGTGACTCCTTGAAGGCAACTTTGTTATTCCATTGTTCTCAGTAGATACTTTTTTATTGTACTTCTTATTCAAATATTAATTTTGTATTTCACAATTGGTGTGGTTTCTTCACAAAAGTTGGGAATTTTGAAGCTTGAGAGGACTTCTTTACTGGTTACAAAACAGACTGCATCAAACTCGACCATGTATGCCAAGATTAACTATTTCTATATGGTAGGTACAGTGTGCAGAAACATTGTTCATCCCTCCTGTTGGTGAATTAAGCTCTTGTGATGCATGATAATCATGATCCTCGGTCGAGGCAGATTGCTGTCTACCATGAGTCTGGTTCTACTCGAGGTTTCTGCCTATTCAAAGGAAGCACCAAAGGAAGGTGCACTGCTCATGGTGGATTAAGATGAGATAAGACTGAGTCTTACCCTGACTCGATGTTGAATCTTTGTTAATCATTCAATATAGAGTATGGTCTAGCCAAGCGGCAACCTCCGGTCTAAAGATATGAGTCCAATGCAGAAGTGTTAAAAACTGTAGTTCATCGAGGATCCCCTTGAGGCTGGCGCCGGAAGTACCGCAAACCACATACACACCAATTCAAAAAAGCCGATCTTCACAGCAGAAATAAACATGTTTACAGCCTGGTACAAAAAATGAGTGTAGTCTGGAAGTCTGGATAGCTAATTTCTCGATCGGCACACACTCTACGGGGGGTGATTTTTTTTCTAACGCGGCAATTTCAAAGATATTGAGATTACTAGTCTTCCAATGGGGGGCACAGCTGACTTGATTGACAGCCGGGAACACTGTAGCTGTTGGCGAGGAAGCACAAAGCCCGCCTCTTTACGTCACAATCGCTCGATAGCAGCAATATGGCTGCCATCGACGATTGGCCTTAAACAGCGCTTCAGAAACAGA
This sequence comes from Notolabrus celidotus, assembly GCF_009762535.1. Classification (NCBI taxonomy): domain Eukaryota; kingdom Metazoa; phylum Chordata; class Actinopteri; order Labriformes; family Labridae; genus Notolabrus; species Notolabrus celidotus. The sequence continues at coordinate 24,870,399 of NC_048289.1, forward strand.
TGGGTGACGTCACGGATACTACGTCTTGAGATCACGTTTGTTGTGATTTGGCGCTATACAAATAAAGATTGATTGATGATCCTCCATTTGTCAAGATTTTAATATTAAAAATGTGCATCAATACAAGTATTTTGTACCACTCTCCTCTTCTTACTCTTACAATTGGTGCATTTGCCCTCAAGAAGTCACGAGTCGGCGTAAATAACCACGGATGACAGACAGAATTTTTTTGCACAGTGTGGTTTGGCAGTATTATGATCCAAATAATGGAGATGAAGTTGTTTGTAGGCTGTTTGGTTAGCAGTGTTTAACCAGCTTAAGCATGTACATGTTAACCTGCAAGGAGGACCGAGAACAGTGCTTGCTCTGCTAACCTTAGCTACACTCTGCAAACCAGTTTAACGTTGTGTACCTGCAGATTCTGATCCAGTGTTATGCTGTGTTAAATACATCGTAGCTCAAATTTGGCTGGGTGTTTTCATGTCTTTGGATTAGATGGATAGTTGTCATTTAAATTTCTGTTTAAAGGCACTATGAGGAGTTTTTCCACCAGCTGAGAAACAGACTGAAACCAACACTGATGCCTCTTTATGACCTTCAAAAGCAAACAAACCCATAATTAACAACACTGATACCTTCTCTGTTGTCATTTTTAATGCCTTAAACCACTCAGAGGGGGTGGGTGTCAGACCACATGATTGACTTTTGGCTTTAGAAACATCCTTTTTCGGCTGTTTTCATGGCAAATAATCATATTGAGTGATAAATCTGGCTGTTAAAAGACAGCAGGGTGAGGTTTTTGTTGAAAACATTACTTTTGCATGTACAGAACAAGAGATAAGAGGTATCACTTTGTCCACAATGGGGCGCCAAAATTGTTATAAATCAAAAGTTCCTCACAGCAGCTTTAAGGGACGGAGAAGTTGGTCTTCTCCAGAGACAGATCGTCTTGATTTTGTCATTGTAATTGCCTTCCCTGTGACATAATCCACTCACATTTCCACCTTCACAAAACGTATTCTACCTCATAGAGTGGCAGGATTACTGAAGTGGCAATCATCTGTATGCTGTTTGGTGAAAGTTCTTTTCAGTGCAGCTCTTTGAACGTTCTCTGCTCGCAGGGTTCTTTCAACTGTACATTCTCTGTGTCCTTTCAGTGGCATCACAAGGGATCCCAGAGGAGCTCCACCATCGATCCAGAAAATGTGGACCACAGATAGTGGAGTCTTGTAAAGCAGACTTTAAACTTGTAGATGAAAAGGGAGAGATGAAACCAAAAGAGTGATATTTTGTAACCGATCCCGCCTCCTGCTGCTTTCCACCCGATGCTAATTAACTCCAACTTAAATTCACACATGCTAACAATCCTCTGCAGCCCCGAGTCAAAACACAACATCCAACAACAAACCTGAGAAAAACAGCACACACGCCTGAGGCAGAGGAGTCACACACACAGATGAGTGCTCATCTATCCGATCTTCGTTTTTTCTAATGTATCTCTTTATTTTCCAATCTCACACTAATTGTTACACTCCAGGTCATTTTACCACTTGTTTGGCGTTTTTTGTGTGGGAACATAATAGAGTGAAACACTGAAATTATGCAGCTATTCAGCATGATAGGCTTCAAAGCTGCAACTGGATTCCTTTTTTTATGATCCTTCATACTAAGCAGCTGATGAGGTTTAAGTTTGTGATTCTGTTCTTGTGCTGCTCTTTTCGGATTCGGATTCTGGTTCTGTTGTTCTGTTTTTAGTAGTATGCTGTTTGAATCCACTGCTGGAAGTGTACAGGGTGACAGAAAGCAAACTCAAGATCAGAATACACTGAGATTTGGCTAATAGAACATGCTAACACATCTTAGATCACACTGCATTAATGAAGAGTTCAACTACAAGTATAAAAAGAATGTTAAATATCTTGTGCATGCAAGTTTATAATCTTGTGTGCAACAGTTAATAATCGTGTAAGCACAACTTAATTATCTTATGTGCACAAGTTACTTAGCTTATGGCCATAAGTAATTATCTTGTACATGCAAGTTTTTTAATCTTGTGCACAAAAGTTAATCCCCTTGTTGTCACAACTTAAATGTCCTGTGCCTGCAAGTTAATTATCTTGTGCATTCAAGTCAATTAGTTTGTATGCACAAGTTATTATCTTGTTTCTGCAACTGAATTATCTTGTGCACATAAGCAAATTATCTCGTGTGCCCAAATGAATTACTTTGTATGCACCAGTTATTATCTTGTGAGTGCAAGTTAGTTATCTTGTGCATGCCATAAATGATCTTGCAAGCACAGTTTAATTATTTTGTGCAAGCAAAATAATCATATTGTGAATGCAAATTAAAAAGTTTGCATGCACATGTTATTATCTTGATTTCGCACGTTAATCATGTTGTTGGCACACAAGATAATTATCTTGCACGTAAAAGTAAATTAATTTGTACGCACTAGTCAATTACCTTGTGAGCTTAAGTTAATTATCTTGTGCTTGAAAGATAATTCACTTGCAAACACAAGATAATTATCTTGTAGGCACAAGTTATAAACCTTTACAAATACAGCGGTGGTTATAACTAAACTTACAATCTACTGACATCATTTGTCATAAATTGGAATTATTTGCTTATTCATCAATCACCCAATCTTTATTTATATACACATGGCAGGTCTAGACCGTACTCTGTGTTAAATTAGAAAGACCCAACATCAAGACAGGATAAGATCCAGTCTCATCTTACAGACAGGACTCTTATCTCATCTTAATCCACCATGAGCAGAGCACTTTGCAGTATTTAGCAAGTTACAGCGGCAAGGACAAATTTCCTTTAACAGGCAGAAACCTCGAGAAGGACCAGACTCATGTTAGACACACATCTGCCTCGACCACTTGTAATTGTGTGTGAATATTTAACGTATTTTCCTACAGCGCTACACTGTGACTGGTATTTTGTATGCAACATAAGCGCCCTCTGCTGGGCAGAGTTAAGGGGTGCGCCCCATGTTGTTTTGATTTCCAATAATCTCTGCTGAAATATGTCAAATTTTGTCAGTTTTCTTATCAAAAAACTGTTTGTTCTTGTGGTATACTTAAGAGAACCTCTAAATTCAAAATCAGACACTATTGAAAAGATATGTATTTGCTGCAGAGTAACTGCAGTTCAACACATTAAACAAACAAGCTTCAACATTAACCTCTGTGGTGCAGCGGTGCTATCCCACAGGTGTTGCTTTCTGTGTCAGGGCATCTTCTTCAGCTTATTACTATTACAAAGGTGGCTGGGAGAGACACAGTATGCCTCTGTTGTTATCAGAATAAATGGTGCGTTGGGGCAAGAAGTGAATTCTAATGCCTCGGTCATCACACATGATAAGACAGAGTGTAAACGGCCGCTCCCCAAACGCCTTTTTATATAGTGCTCACAATATAACAACTTGTACGGACAAGATAATTATGTTGTGCGTACAATATAAAAATCAACAGCTTTGCGAGACTACAGGGGCTTTATAGGGCTTAAACAATGAATTAGGAAAGAGAGGCTTAATCAGAAGGTATATGGCTAATGAGTACAACATTTTCCAGGGAAACGCTCAATGTCAATGCCAAAAAGTGTAACACATTGCACATTTTTATATGCATAGATTTCCTCATGCAGGTAAGTGCACATAAGCAAATATGCATCTGTGCATAATCATCTGACATTTTTCAAGTGCAGTCTGAGTGTACTTAAAGCAATTTATCACCACTGACAGGTATAACAAGAATTGATTACAGACCGCTTTATGCTATGGTTCTTATTGGGGGGAAAAACAGCTGTCAGTAAAGGAGTGAAAAAGCCAAGCAGCTCACCACAGCAGTGGCCAGGTCAGCTCCCAGAGACGTCCAGCTCAGGACCAGCGTCAGCACTCCAAACACCATCATCCTGCAGGGACACAAAAAGAAACAACAGCAGGGTCAGAGGACGATAATAATCAATCATGAAATGAAGATTAACTGAAACCTCGGCAACAATGATGGCTCCATAAAGCTGGCCATCTATCCACTTGAATTAAAGCCTTTCATTTGAAACACAATGATGGATAATGTGCATCAGTTGCTCCACTGTAGAGTGTGTTGTTTTTTTTCTTTTTGAGTAATTTGAATTGATTATAAATCACATCATTAGAAAACTGGCAGACTACTTCAGGTCTGTCGTTCGAACTAGCAAAGAAAAAAGATGTAAACAAGACACAAAGTCGTCTTTCAAAGACTGGTGAGATGGCTTCGGCATTCATCAACCCAATGTTGCTGATGTGCTTTTTCTTTAACGAATTGTCCAAATACTTCATCAAAATGGACTTTGGCAATGTAGCTGTGTAAAAGTCCGACCAATAAAGCCATTGAAATGAATTGAATAGAAACCATTGGCCTGCTGATCTTAGACCAGCTCCAGCATTGTGTTCTTTGGACACACACTGGTTGTATCACATCTGTAATTCAATGTGTGTACCAGTGTTTTTCAGTGTATATTTAATTTTTTATTTGTATGCATGGATGTTTCTGCTTGACATCTTTGAGGGGTCCTCACTCTGGCCACTCATTGAAGGGTCAGGTGTGTGTCTAATTGGCCCTGATAGAGACCGGGTGTAGGAAGCTTATATACAGTTGTGCTCATAAGTTTACAAACCCTGGCAGAATTTGGATTTTTTTGGCCATTTTTCAGAGAATATGAATGATAAGAGAAAAAAAAATTTCACTCACGGTTAGTGGTTGGGAGAAGCAAAATTTTTATCAAACAACTGTGTTTACTCTTTTTATATCATAAAGACAACAGAAACTACCCAAGAAATCATAAATTCTGCCAGGGTGTGTAAACTTATGGGCACAACTGTATATACCATAGACTGTATAAATAATGGTCGTAGTATCCGTGACGTCACTCATCTGTTCCTGAGCGCTGTTTTGAAGCCAATCAACGGCGGCAGCCATATTGGAAATATTGAACTCAACCAGGCATAGTGTGACGTAAAGAGGTGGGGTTTGAGCCTCCTAGCCAACAGCTATGTGTTCCCGTCCAGGAGTCAAGTCAGTCATGTCCTTATTTGGGCAAAAACTCGTAATCTTAATATCTTCTGTACCATCGCGTTAGAAAACAATTCACCCCCCGTACAGTGTGTGCCGATAGAGAGATTAGCTACATAGAGCCAAGCCGTTTTTTTTAACCAGGCTGTAAACATTTTTATTAATGCTGCAAAGATCATCTTTTTTGAATTGGTGTCTATGTGGTTTCCCGTGTTTCTGCAGCCAGTGTCAAGTGGATTGTCGGTGAATTGCAGTTTATAACACTTCTGCATGGGCTTCATGGTTTGAGACCGGAGGTTGCCGCTTGATATATACCCTTGGGCTCCAGTGCTCCAGTGCTCTGTGCTGACTCATTAGCTCACCTTCAGAGGTAGAGAGAGGTTCTTTCACTGTGTTCTCATATGATGCAGGTGTGTGTCTGCATAAGCACCACTAAACTATTTTCTGTGTGACTTGCTCACCCCTACTGGTTGAATTAAGAGCATAATTTGTTTATGCGAGGTCATCTTTTGTACCCCTGCCTTTTGTGTTGTCTTCTAAGGCATCCCTGGCAGCCATTGGTGTTTTTGGAGTATATCCTGGGTCTCCTTGAAAATTTAGTTGCCAGTCAGCTACTTGGCAGTAGTGGTTTGGTTTCTCCCTTATCTTTTTTTTCCCCCATTTCCCACTGAAGCTTGTAATTTTAGTGGTTGTTACTTTGGGATAACATTCAGAACCCCTTGGGGATAGTGTTTATTTGGCCCACATGTAGAGGAGCAAACTTTTGCTTCACTTGTGAACAAAAACTTCCAAACGTTTGCAACCCACATAAGTAACAAATGCAAATATTTGTTCTGCTTTTTGTGATGCATGCTTAAACAGCAAGAATTGTGAGAAGAGGAACAAATTGCATTACATATTCTGCTCACAAATGCCAAGACGATCTCAAAATCAAAGCAAAAAAAGCAGAATTTTTATTAATTTAGTCATCAGAGGGAGGAGAGTGACTCAAATGGAGTTGTTTCCATAACTGCTTCTGCCTTTTGAGAAGATAAAAATGACATGAGTGACATGATACAGTGAGATGAAATGATACAGCCTGAACTCAGTGAACATGGAGTGTTGAACTCAGTGGTTTGTCATCCACAGAAAAGGTCAGATGTAATGCTTTTTTCACTAAGAGTTGATTTTGCAGCCTCATACAGCTGCAGCCCTGTGGCTTTATGACCCCATGCAAGCATCAGAGCATACAAGATCTGCTGGCACTACACCGGATTACACCCCCCGGGTGGATGACTGTTATCTGCACCCATGAGGATGAAAACATGTGGTTTGGTTTAACTGTTTGCTCCCACCCTGATGATGTCATACTATCAGTAAATGACATCAGAGACATGAATTGGTAAATAGGATGGTTTTGACAAGATATTCTGCACGCAGGGGGCCGGTGATGTGTGATGTGCCTGTTTGAGTGAACAACAACACAGCTGAAGATCGATACCCATTAAAAGATGAACTCTGTTCCTATCAAACATCAGCTCACGTTAGGTGAATACAGTCCAAAAAAATCCAATAAACTCCTGTTGATTTGACAGCAGAGACATTTTTCCAATAGTCCCCTTACAGCATGTGTTTGATTTTAATTTGCATGTCCAGGCCTTTTCATCACGTCATCTTGCACCACTCTCAATCTTTCGGGCTGTAATTTAATTCACAAGGTGCTAAGAAGATACTGAGCTTCCAACATCGAACTTACAAGCCACTACTTGTTCTTTATCTTCAGTGATCCAGTTCTGCAGTCTCTCTCACTCGAGTCCCTCACCTCTCTCCCACTATCTTTTCTCTGCCTCCTGCTTTGCGCTTTATCAGCTCTTGTAGCCTGTCTCCTTCCCTCTCTCAGTTACAAAGCCCTCACAAGCTCTGACACTTCACAGAGAGACAGATAGCAAAGAGAGTAAGGATTCTCTGAGACCTTGTCTTGATTTTAAATCACAAGACAGAGCAGATGCAGACTGGTTCAGAGTTGTTTACCTCAATATCGTCTGCATACATTTACACAAAGATATATCTCGGCATCTTTCCTGAAACCATACACAAGAACACTGAATTTTCCTTTGCATTGTTTATCATTAATTGTCTTTTAGACCGCTTGTTTGTTTGTTTTGAATGTGTTTGTGCATTATATTACATCAAATGTCATAATTCCAACAATCTCAAAACAAAGTGGTTATTATCTGACAATGATTCAGCCTCTGGAAGGGATGGTGAAATGTATGGCAATCCTGTGCAGCCAGCTCTTTTTGTAAAATGAACAAAGTCTCCCCTACACATATGCCTGTCGTCAGTTTCTGGAAAGTCTCAGTTTCACTGTAAGTAGTCATATGTAGCAAGCTGTTAAATAACTTCCATCCAATTGACAACTTAAGAAGCAACCTTGCATTCAGAGGAATAGTAAAGCAAAACTCTCCACCCTAGATATGTCTGTGCCTTATGTCTTCTGTACTTTTTTTCTATGAGTCTCAGCTTCACTGTAAATAGTCATGTGTATTGAGCTGTAGCCCTCAAAGACCTTGACAGCCGGCAATGGCTACTTGATTGTAAATGTTTGATAACTTTGGAACTGCTAATCCTATCAACAAGCTTTAAGAACTGAGTTACAGTGGACATTCACAGCTTTCCATTGATACCACATTTGTCTCATTCAGCATATTCAAAATGAATCCAGGAAAGTCAGCCACCCCAAAAATTGGTCTAGGTCTTTTAGGGTTAAGCAATCAATGACTTCTAGCCAGGACTTCATTTTCAGTGCACAATTCACAACTTGAGGAGATACCATGTTTTTAAAGCAAAATTCTCCCCTCCATTTATATCTGGGCCTGTCATAAGTTTTGGTTGAGTCTCAGCTTCACTGTAAATAATACATTTTTAGCCAGCTGTTAGCGATACAATGACAACTAATACTTGAGAAAGACTGCATGTTCAGATAAAAAGCAAGACAAAATCCTCTCTTCAAGATAAGTCCTGCTGAGTCACAGTTTCACTGTAAATAGTCAATTACACAGAGCCTGCATTTTGGGTCTACTACAGCAGAACGCACATAAAAAAGGTACTGTTCATCTTGTGATTTACTTTCATAAATGGGTCTCAAGTTTACTGAAACTACAACATCAAATGTTGAATATTTTATGGAGGTCGGATTGGTCATTTCTGATGCATTCCAAGGGAAGTCGTGATTATGTTCCACAGAAAAATCAGAAGAATCACAACACAATTAAGGAAAAAAACATGGACAATTCTAGATGAATATCTTTACCTAAAAACAGGGGCCAAAATCTATCAAATAGACAAGTAGGGAGTGGATTCCTCTGATGTGACTGATCAACACTTGCCCCCGTACTGAGGCTGTAGTGAGAAGCACACGCCCACATTGTTTTGGTCCTCAGCCAAATAATTTGGGAGCTACTGGCTAGTGTCTCCCAAGTCATGCCAGTTTGACAGTTTGTGGTTTCAGGGTGAGTGATACTGGACTGTGCGAGCTAACAGTGACACTGGGTGACTTGGCAACCCTTTCCAGGGCCTCCCCAGTGCCAGCAGGTCACATCCAAACCAATGAGACTGTATTCAGTTTTGTGCTTGAGTGGGCAGCAGGGATTCACTGAGCTCAAGGGAGTAGCAGGAAATCGGGTGTAAACATAACACAAAGCAAATCAAGTGAGAAGTTACAGAGGCCAATGAGCAGGGCAGATGACTTCGGCGAAGTATGAGGTCATGTCACTCTGAATTAAGTCAGTGTGGGAAAGGATTTTCTTACTAACTGTGGAACTGAAGTCTTCTGCATTTACAGAAACAAGAACATGCTGCCAGACCCAGTAAGCTTGTCATCATCATCTTATTGTCCTCTCAAGTCTGAAAAACGGCTTCTGCATTGTGATTGTCTTCTTCAAGAACTGTGAAGGTGAACTACACCTCATTTAAATATGTTTTTATGTCTTGGAGAAAAAAATAACTTTCAGAGGGATTGTTTCTCTGGTGCGCAGAATTTCTCACACTGGGTCTGTGGACTTCACTGAAATAATGAGGGGTTTGGCTCTTGAGCTTGTTTGCTTCTTAACTCAATTTATGACTTGATTTTGAGCTGATCACAAAAGCTGTTTACATCGACCACTAATAATCATAATGATATTCTCATTTGGAAAGAAATGTAATCCTAAATGACAGTGGGGGGAAACACTTGATTTCTTCTTTCTGTTATTGTCGTTGAATGAGACCGGCAGAAAAACTTGACACGTCAAAAATTGTTTTCTTTTGTTTGAATGATTGACACGTGCTAATCGGATCACCTCAATCAGCATCCATGTTAACAGTGAAGTTGGAATCTCTAATCAGAATGTTTTTAATATAGTAGAAGAAAAATGTTACCAAAGCTTCGTTCGTTTGAGGTAATCTTAAACTTGTGATATCACTCCAGAGCTTTGTTCAGTCTCTTTGAACTGCTGCAGTTTTTGATAAATCATCAAACAACCAGGCACTGGTTTGCAAATACACAACATGCCATGACCTGGATTTGAAGCTACTGGACTGGTGCCCTGCCGCTCCTGCTGGGTGCTGAGTCAATAAGTCCTGTTTCTTTATAAGATTACTTTTTTTTTGTGCGCTATTTCTTCCCTTTAGTCAGTAATCTAGATGAAGAGAGACAGGGAATATTGGGAGTGGCATGCAGCAAAGGGACAAGATTGAGAGTTAAATCTGGGGTGTGTGGCTATGTGCCAAAAATACACATACATTTGAAAAAACTGTGTCATCTGCATACATAAGGATTCTGCAACTTGTATACTGCACTGTGAGACAATTTATATTGTGTATATGCACAACTACAAAGACCTGAGAACACCTCCCAGTGGCAGACAATAACATCATGCAATGTGTAAGGTTGAATTGAAGTCAGATGAAGAATTAAGGCTATTATTACTGTATTTGAAGTTTTTAATCATTTTCAACCCAGAAAATAGATCAAAATGAACCCTACCTGTCCATGTCCAGTGACTAGTTGTTTTACTGTATCTAGTAAGTAACTTATGGGCTGCAGTCTGACTTACAACAGCTGTGTAAAACAGGAACAAACCGATATTACTGTGATGTAATTGTAGTAAACAACATCATTGTGCAGATTCGTTCATGCTTGAAAACTTCTGTCTGTGAGATGAGACATGGAATCTTAAGATGCTTTGTCAGATCAACCGTTTGATTTGATGAAGGGACATCAGGGAATTCAGAACACTTTAAGGGCCTGTGTCCACTAACACATTTTTTTTTTTTAAAGCTGGCAGGGCTCATTTTCTGGGCAAACAAATGCAGTTCAGCGTTTTCAATGCACATCGTCCTAAGCTCAGATACTCTGTTGAGTGTCGGCGTCAAGTGTTTATTGTCGCTGCACTAACAGCACTCTTACAGTAGATACAAAACGTTATACTTTTAGAAGAACACCCCTGCTTTGGTCAATGTCACTGTGCTATTGCTGACTTATCAAATGTAGGAAGGGGCGGGACTACTGAAATCAACTTTGTCAACTCCAATGGCAGAGGTCCATGTGGAGGATAAACTGACCACACTTGACCTTGCTGCAACCATAGACTGTATAAAATATGGACCTTGTATCCGTGACGTCACCCATCTGTTTCTGAAGTGTTGTTTTGAGGCCAATCGGCGGCGGGAGCCATATTGCTGCTGTCGAGCGATTGTGAGGTAAAGAGGCGGGCTTTGAGCCTCCTCGCCAACAGCTGCAGTGTTCCCGCCTGCCAATCAAGTCAGCTGTGCCTCTCATTGGAAGACTCGTAATCTCAATATCTTTGAAATTGCTGCGTTAGAAAAAAACCCACCCCCCGTACAGTGTGTGCCGATCGAGAAATAAGCTATCCAGACTACACTCGTCTTTTGTACCAGGCTGTAAACATGTTTATTTCTGCTGTAAAGATCGGCTTTTTTGAATTGGTGTGCGTGTGGTTTCTGGTACTTCCGAAGCCAGCCTCAAGCACGTTCTTGATGAACTGCAGTTTTTAGCACTTCCGCATTGGACTCATATTTTTAGACCAGAGGTGGCCGCTTGGCTGCGACATAACTTCTATCAATTTGTTCCAATTTTGTCAAATTCCATTGGATAAAGGCAAATAAGAAGCATACAGAGCATTGAAACAGACTTAATGGACACATCTAAAGGAAGTGAAAGTGCTACGGCACAACTTTTGTAACTTAGCAACACTAAGGTGAGTAGCACCCTAAAAATAGAGGTTGTGGACAGTGCCCCCCAAAAAACGCTGCTAGTGGACACAGGCCCTAAGGCTGTTACTACACAGCTTTAAACATATTTCTGACTTAAGGGGGAGACATTGAACATGTCTGAACATAATTGAATATGAATCCATGTTAACATGATCCATGTAAGTCCAGTTGAGGGTACAAACCTGTTCGTATTTGCATCTTCCCACTGACTGTAGTTTTGCCTCATGAAATTTTATTGAGAGTCAACTGGCAGTTCAACCACTTGAATAGCTCTGGTTTCTCTCTGGTCTTTCCCCCTCTCCTTTCTTAACATGTCTATACTTAATAAGACTTCAGTGCATGCTGTATGTTTGCACTGCTTACATGACATATTACGGTTCAGCTGACCTTAAGATGCTGCATCAAGCCCTGTTTTGAAATGTCAGTTCCTGAGATATCTGTCAGTTCAATAAAAACAGAGGAGCATAAAAATGTGCAGTATTCGGAGCATAAACAAATTGACAAAAAAGATAAGCAGAAACATTCCCCTGCAGAAACAAACCAAAGACAAATCCAAATAAAAACAGCTGACAGTGAAGCCTATGGATGTCTCTCCTTCTCACACATGTGGGCGTATCTTCTTGTCTGAGCTGTTGCAGCGTTTCATGCTAACACAGAGCAAGCTGGTTATAAACACCAGAAAGAGTCGGCAGGCCTCCAGAGTGTAATCTGCTCCCGAAAGCCTTCAACCGCTTCCACTCTGCTGGAAGAGAGCTACTCATGGGAGTGCAGACACTCTTGACACTGACTCATCTTGTGTGAGCGGTGTCGCGGGAGGGTGAAGTGAGGGGAGGCGGGTTTGTGGTTAGCAGGACAAGTTTAGAGCAGCTCACACCCCAAGCTGACTGATTAGGAGAGACGTGAATGCTGCATGAATGGAGGCCCGGGTGGATTTCATGCACTGTGAAAGCTCTTTTAAAGCATGAAGTGAAAAAGTGAAGAAATGACAAACCATCACATTTGAGTGGAGGTGGATAAACTTCAGCTAAATGTACTGTAAGGAGAGTGAATGAAAGCAAAAGCACAGCCTGTGAATGTATAATTACTATTATTAGTTTTGCTGAAGTGGACCATTGACTTTATATAAGTAGATGACATATCTCCACCTTTTCCTTTTGTACAAAACTGAGCATTTGCAGCATAGACTGTATATCATATAGGGCGACCGTTCACAGACTGTGAAATCATAATTTTTAGAGCTTGCCCTACTGACTGGCTGCAGTATAAGTCCTTACACCCTAATGTTTTCATTTTACTCTTCATACTCGATGTTCTTCTTTCTGATTGGCAGCTCTTCAGGCATTATACACAATTTTTAGCATCAAATCACTCATTTGAAATTATAATTATCAGACAAATAAGTATTTCTACATTAATCAGCATGATCAGAACTAACAAAAATAAAAGAAACCATGTTTGAAAAAATTTTTTTTTACATGTCTTTTAATTTTAATCCTCCTGTTATGTTGCAGATCAAATTGACCCATTTTAAAGTTCAAAAATCTGAAAAAAAATGTTAAAAGTATTTTTTCGCTATGAAACTTCTTCTGCTTCACTTAATTAGCGTAAATAACATATAAAATGAAAATGCCTTGCCCAAGGACACTTTACCATTTGACTGCAGGAGCTGGGATTAAATAGAAACAAGCGGGCAGCCATTGGGACAGTGAGGGACAAGTGGGTAGAGCAACTTCCACTACTCTATAACCCAGGCCCTAATGTCACAGTGGATGAAAGGCTAGAGGCATTCAGAGGTTCCTTCCTTTGTAGGCAATTTATGCCTTCCAAACCAGCTAAACACAGCATACAAACCTGGGCAGCATGTGACAGAAGAGGTGTCTCTTTAATTTATCAACATCACTTCATAAAAAAAACTATAATTAAAAATGTAAAAGAATATTTAAAAAAATCTAAGTCATGTAAAACTATTCTATTTATATTTAGGTCTTTACAATGTACATTTTAAAAAGTTTTAACATGAGTTGTCATGAAACGAGTGAGTTATCCTCATTGAACCATGATCTGTGAGAGTTAAAGAACACCACTGCACTAAATCTTGATTTAAATGGTTAGTAATGGAGTTAATAATGAGATAAAAAAAATGTTTATTGGGATTTTTTGGGGTTCTGATACTTTTGGATAACTAAATACACCCTGGGTCAAGTTGACCCAGGAACATTATTTCTGTCCCTAAGAAACGAACATAACAAGAGGGTCAAAGTTTGACATATGTCCCATTTGTTAATATGGAGGAGGCGGGCCTTGTGACTGCACTGCAGACATTCAGTAGGGGGAGCTTGACGTTTTGGTTTCACTTTTGGAGAACTGTAATGTCCCCCATCTTTTATAGAATCTATGAAGTGGACCTATAAGTCTAAAAATAAATGTCTATATTTAGTATCTATAAGGCACTTCAGTTATGTGCTCTGTTTATGTCACATTATGTGGCGTTTTAACACATACTGTGATGTTTCAAAGTGTTTTAATGCTGTAATTCTGTCATACCAACATTATGTTTTCTTTAATATTTCACTGCTTACATCTTTTTGAAAAGACCACAGAAGTCATATATCATTCATGTTGCTGTTTTCCATCTAGAGGAAACTTTAATAGAAGTCTTCATAGCACTGTTGTCTTACTGTTAGTCATATAAATGTATATTTTTAGACCTCTACATAGTATTTTTATGTTTTATTTTATTTTATTTATCTCCAGTGAGCAAGTTCTTTTCCTTTAAGTGTTTGACTCTTACTGTGAAATGTAAAACTGGAGTCAAATTCCTTGTATGTGAACAAACACCAGCCCAGTGGATCTGATTTTGATGAAAATCTGGAACATTCCCAACACTCTATATTTTGTGAATTTTAATTTACCTTGCATGTGCTTTTATCTTCTTAGTTATCTTGCCTCCTGCTCACTTATAAGAGGTGGAATCAATAAAACATTGATCCTAAAAAAAGGCCTTAAAACACAAAGCTGAATAATTAATGACCTGCTGCTACACGAGGCTCCACAGAGGCAGTACTTTGCGCCCCGTTATTGAACGTAATTCATGTCCGAGGCTGTTTAAAGCAGGTCAAGTGTTAAACTGGAATAACAATCTTCAGGAAGTTATATTGAAGATACCATCAAATGTCTCTGCTCCCATCTCTCCACAGCTCTCCGATCCAATTTGCAGAGTAAAGCCACTGAGACGGCAACACTCTGAGTGAATGCAGGCCCACCACTGGCAACGCTGTGAGCAAATGGTGAGATACAGCAGGGCTAGCAGGGCAGTGTTTGTACAAGGACTTGTTCACAGGCAATTTCCCTTGGGAAGAGAAGCAAATTCTGCCATGAGCACTCTCTGTCTATACCAACTCGTACTTCTTTCTGTCATATTACAGTGAGATGCTGTTTATGTAAAGCACAGCAAGGATAGATTTGGATTAGTCTGCCCCAGTGGTGCTTAAACTGCAAATTTCCTCCTTTGAGATAAAATTGTTCTTCCATGTCTACATAAAGGTTAGTAAATGCATCTGTGAGAGACTGTAAGAACATCTGTATGTATAAGGGATTTATAATACACTGTTTGATTTTTGTAAAGCCAGTTTCTTGTTGGAACATCTGTAAAAACTGGAATCTGTAGCAGCTGTTGCGGCTAGAATGTGACTAAAACGTAATGAATGCATTTTGTTTTGATGATGTCTCCCACTTAGATGTGATTTACTTAGTCTGCTAATCTTTCCACACATATTCTGCCCCTGGCTTTTCACTCTCTGCCTTCCCTTCTGTTGCTCAGGATAAAAAAAAAAAAAATCCAACCAAAAACGGAACAGATTGCCTCTTTTCTTTGTAAACAAAAACACTGCTCTTGTTTATGGAAATCTTTTAGTGTTGGAGGGTATATTGGACTCACGTGGTGAGCAGCCAGCGAGACTGTTTGGCCAGACCCAGACAGGCCAGCAGGCAGATGATCAGGTCCACGATGAGGAGCAGCAGGTACATGAGCCACCTGCAGAAACAGACAGACACAAATTATTTAGCGGCTGTTGGTGAGTGCATTTTAGCCTGAATAGGAGTGTGGGATGTCTTCAGACAGGGGGTCTCTAAATCAAAACAATGAAGCAAGTCAGGGTAATGCGATGTATTGAAGTAGTGTGGGATCATGGGAAGTGTCTTAATTGCTTAAACGTGACATATTATGCAAAATTGACTTCTCTACCTGAAATATGTGTCCCTGGCATGTCTACAAACCCCCCGAAAATGAAAAAATGTATTCTGCCCCTGTTTTGATTTTTCCACCTTTCTGTAAATGTGTACGTCACAACGGGTTCCGATCTGTAATGGAAGTCATAGCTCGGAGCTTGTTCAGCCCTCAACTCCGCCTCCGTTTTTCATTCCCTGCACACGTGTGCTAACAAGGAGCTTAGGAGGGAGGCATGCTAGCCAACATCGAAACATTAGATCAACATGCTGGAGAGCCGAGGCCACATCCACTTACGGAGGGGGCGTGGTCAGAGAGCTCATTCTCATTTAAAGGCACAGACACAGAAAACAGACTGTTCTGAGCAGGGCTGAAAAAGAGGGGTTTACAGGCATGCCAAAATCTGATTTCAAAGTGTTTTTTGAGCAATAAACTTTAAAGACATGTTTTGGGGACCTCTTAGACCAATATATTTTGATGAAAAAGAGCATAATATGTTACCTCCATCACATTAAAATCCAAAATTATTCTGAAAGAATTTTGTTCCCTGACCAGAGATGCGTCAAATTCCTAAGACGTTTAAATTCCGACTATTGCAGAGGTAGAAAAACACCAAAAAACAGTAAATAATTTGATATGACCAATTTCACACAGCACATTAGTAATTAATCAATGCAAGGCAAGGCAGCTTTATTTTATAGCGTATTTCACACACGAGGGCAACTCAATGTGCTTCACATTGGCATTGGTAACATTCAGACAAGCATAAAAGAACACAATTAAAATGACAAATATATTAAAACAGAAAAGAAAATGAAAATTAGAAATATATTTAAAGTTACATTAAAATTTGCATTTAAAGGGAGTTAAAATAAGCTAAGATAGGAAGGCAGTGGCAAATAAAATGGTCTTAATCTTTGATTTAAAAGAGGTGAGAGTTGGAGCGGACCTACAGCTTTCAGGGAGTGTGTTCCAGATATGTGGTGCATAATGACTAAACACTGCTTCCCCATGTTTCATTCTGACTCTCGGGACTGAAAGCAGACCAGTACCTGATGACCTCAGGGGTCCAGATGGTTCATACAGTAGCAGCAGATCAGCAATGTATTTTGGGCCTAAACCATTCAGAGCTTTATAAACCATCAGCAGGATTTTAAAGTATATTCTCTGACATCACAGTTTTTTATTCATGTGTAACTAGCCAGTGTTAGCAGAGCTCTCCTACCATAGCCTCTGCTGGTTCCTTCCATGTAAAATGCTCCATCAGCTTATTAAGCTACTTTATCTTAGCGTAATGTACTAGTAAGCAACATTTGTGGATTTAGCAAGTACAATTAATGGTAATTGTCCCAAAGGTTTAGAGTCCTAATTTTTTCCATACCTTTGTCTAAATCAATGACTCATTGTTTGAAAACTTGCTGAGAGTTTTGGGTGGAAATTTTCACCATTGTAACCTTTAAAGCTCATGAGTCATGAAAAAACAAAACCTTGACAGGTGTAGCAACACAAGGAGGATTATTTTTCAGCACATGGTCACTTACAAAACTGAGTGCAGTCTTACAACTAATGGAAAATGAACCAAGCTGGAATTGAACATAATTTAAGTCCTTAAGCCCTGTGACTTGAAAAATACCAGTTGTAGAAAACAAGTTGGAGCGAGCTAGAAACCTGGAGGGGAGAGTGTCCCACTTATTTTCACCTCAGAACAAAGTAGCAGTCATCTGTGTTGTTGCTTGAGGGTACACTCCTGTCCAGTATTGTCTCGTTCAGTGTGTCCATCTGTTATGTGAGTGGTGGTCAGTCTGTGACTGGACAAAGGCAGCGTGTCCAGATGGTTTATAATGAATGGACTCAAATCCATATGGCTGAATGTTTTCTGTGGTTGGGATGGAGCCAGCTTTGCCACCTTTTCACTCTGAAATATTGATTTTTACCTCATAAAAGTCGCTCTTTGTCTTCTTTAAGTTTCCTTTTTTCATTCTTTTGATTTATGTTTTTACTTGTCCATCCAACTGTGTTTTCACTACTCTTTATCTTCTTTCCCACATCTCTGTCTTTTCCCCACCTCCGCTTTTTTCTCCCTCTTTAATCTCCCTCCCCTCGGTCTCTTTGCCTTCGGCCCTCTTTTCCCCGTCTGGCCCTCCTCTCCCTCACCAACACCACCTCCTCCTTGCTGTGCCTTCCTCGTTTCATCTTTTCCCCTCTTGGCGGGGTATAGTACAAGAAGCAGCGACATCAACATGCACATGGAGGCTCTGGGGTGACACTGCCACCGTGTTTGTCTGTGTTATCTTAATCCAATTAGAGTCAAACTGAGTGCAGAATAGAGATGGGGTGGGGAGGGGTTTATATATAATGGAGAAGTACATTTCCTCAAGAAACTTGTATCTGTGATAGCAGACTGCAGCTCCTAATGGGCTTGCTTGAGTCTGAAAGGTTGGTAATGGTAATTGTAGGGACACTATATTTAACCCAGTAGAAAGAGAGGTCAGAGGTCATCGTTATCTACGACAAGCAGTAATTAAATGGCTTCTATATTTTCTTTTTCACTATTTCAACACTTCGTATTATGTGAGGGACAAAATGAGAAAAGAATATTGTTTTTATATCATCATCTTTTCCTCTGGCGTTGTGCGATACAAGTGTTTTTTTTTTTTATAATTTTTTCTAAAAACCTCCCACTTAGTTTATTCTGAGGTTAAAGTGAAATGTCAGAAAATGCAAATGTACCCCTGTATCACGGGACGAACGGACAAACTGTCAGAGTAAATATCAAATGCATTAATAAAGGCACTGAAACCAGAGTATGTTGCAGATCTCTCTAAGAACTTACGTTTTGCAAAGTTAATGTGGTTTCAGCAAAGAGCTGAAGAATGTACTGATAATGTTAACATTAAAAAAACAGAGAGTATGAAGCTCAGTACGACTGATAGGGGACTCATAACAGCAATAAAGACATCAACATAGACAGAATTATTGAGCTGGAATGAAAATAAAACCTTCGGATATGTCATATGGACCAATTTTGTTCCATTATGACTTTGCAGAGGTCCTCTAGAGGCTGCTTTCTTTATCTTGAACTGCTGGTAGTGCCAGAAAGTCCTGCAACCAGTGATGATGGTGAGAGCCGTGCTGGAAAAACTATCAGGACACCATTTCTTAACTAATCTGAGCACTGTTATCCTGCTTTGTATGTTCTTTAATGACTTTTCATACAGGCAAAGATTGGAACATATATCCAAACACATTCACAAGTGCTGCAACTACCATTAATAAGCTCAAATAATATATTGATTCTATGTTGATGCACAAAGAACTGTCCTAAAACTTGGCTTCTCTGTCTCTGTGTTGGTCATCCGATAAGCATCTATTTTCCTGGTTACCTGGGCGACCTGTCCCGCCCATAGACTGTAAATAAAAATGGACAGCGTTGCTCCGCCTCTTCCCGTTGTACGGTTCTGAAGCCAAAAAATCCCCCTCCTGGGCGCCGCCATTGTGCAGCCAGAGCCTGTGAAGCCACTGTAATAAGCTCCGCCCTACAGCGAGCGTCACAAGATGCTGTGTGTCCTCTGAAGTTTCACTCCACGGCGGCTGTGAATCAAAGGAAACCCGGAAGTAAAACCCCGTTTTTTAAACTCTAATAACTAACGAAAAAGAAACTTTTCAGGAAAAAGAGGCCTTGAACACAAAACAGTCAAATACTAACTACATATCACCACAGCATGCGGATGTGAGAAACATTTGTACCACGTGTATTTATTTTTTAAAGTTCAAATGAATGGGGGAGACAGATTTTTTTACCTATACTGCAGCCAGCCACCAGGGAGCAGACACACAGCTGAAAGCCTCACCACCAGGGTCGCATCCGGCTCGCTTTGTCCCGCCTCATCTAGTTTATGATTGCTTGGCTGGAGCAGCAACACATGCACCTTGTCAGCTGGAGTGGCAAATGATACTCTTAATAAACACTGTGACTGCCCTGAAAAAGACATTGGATGCAGCAGTTTCTCTCTGTGTACTCACACACTGCCTGTTACTCTCTCTCCTTCTTGGGAGCAGCTCTACAAAAAGCAAAGCTAATCAGACTTTCGTGGCATGCAAGCTAACCTCGGCTGGCGGGCTAACATCGCTACATTCACATTCACTTACCTAAAACAAATGAGTGATGCTTTTACCCTTATCAATAACCTGAAAGTTTTAGCTTTATTTCAACTTTTTTGGGGAGGCAGCTCATACCCATGGACAAGCGGAATGATGTAAAATATTACTGGCTTTGAAACCCTGACTTTTTTCAAACAACAGCATACCTTGAAACTGGAAAGCAGTCCCTGCTTAATCCCATTATTGATTTATATGTTGTAGGCTCATACTGGTTGATAGTAACTGCTTACATAACTCAGGCAGGCTCCAGAGAACAGAAATAGTACAACTCTTGGCCTTGAAGACGGGGTTCTTGTTCAGTTCCTAGAATAAATACAGGCCAGCTTTTTGGTGCTCTGTTGTACTGGTGATTCAGTAAGCTACCATGTGTAACACTGTGAGGAAGCTTGAACTCAGTTTTCCCAAACTTTATAAGATGTCGATGGACACAGTTAAAAGACGTTGAAAACTGGTCCAAAAGTGAAAGTATTTTAGACGTCTACTTTAAGACGAGTAAGTGCTTGGACCAGATTTCACCAGGTAATCTGCTTCTTAAAGATTCATCACACATTCACACATATCAGCTATGATTTTAAGTCAGATCTCGTACACATTGGGGCTACAGTCATTTATAACAATGCATCACAGTCACCAGTGAAACAATTATCGAACGTAGTTGGATTCAGTCCAGATTTAAGGACCACCACTCACCACCATCTGCCATTAAACTCCTTCTGGTACCACCATCAGGTATCAGTCGACTACAGTAGCATCTGAGCGTCTTTGTACTTTTGCAGTTAGAGCTGCAGAGTCTAAGTATCAGTGCATGCCTTTGTTTTTCCTATGTGCCTTTTTCTTGAAATCTCACAGCCCATTAATTGTCGAATTTATGACTTTGTACAAAAAATAAAATGCCTTGAAACAACGTCAATGCAGGATTTAAACAACCCCTGATAAATTACCTTGCATTATAGCATCAGAAAACAATTCCAGCCTCCTTTCATTTCTAAAATAAACAATTTAATAAAGTAATAAGACCATTTTTGTTGACGTATGGATGCCGTAAGTGAATTTTAGTCTGCTGGAAATGGATTGAAATGAGGCTTTGGATGTTCTGACCTGATTTCAACCAGATCTTAACTGAATTGAAACCCCGGTTAGTGCTCACTGGGAAGAGGGAACAGGATATTCCAGGATGAGTTTATTTTACACAGTGGGCCAATTCTGGCACCACACTTCAACTTTGATGAGTTAAATCTAAAATATGCACAAGCACACACTCGTGCACACTTCAACCACACACACTAACTATGTATTGGAGGTGACAAGTGATAACATGTCCATTAACGGCTCTCAGTGTCTGGCTGTCTGCTCTCAGTCTTCCTCCTTCATCAGTGCTGAGCTATGACGTATTGATTATCTGCAGAGACGAGGAGTCACATTACCGATCAATACAAACGCAGCAGCCCGTCAGTTACTGCAGACTCAGACATACTCATCAGCCTAACACGAGGACGGGAGAGCGTGTACGGGCCTCTCTCTGCTCCACGGTGTTAAGAGTTTAATGGTAATGAGACAGATAATAGTCCTCAACATACTGAAGTTATTCAGGCTGTTGTTTTCAGAGCTGATGCAACGATTGCTAATGATTTAATAGGATTGTTCTATTTCCCAAAGTCTGCAGTGGGTTTCATGTTAACATAAGTGGATGATGAGCACATGCAATCATGTTACTTCATCCCATCCTTTTAAATATCATGTGATGTATTCAGGTCATTATGTGCAAAACATAGCTACCTACACATGAATTATCTACTTAACTGCATGTTCACCTGGTGATTACTCCGTGGGTGCAGCCGCAGACGAGACATGATTCAACCAGGAAGTTTACAGATCTTTATTTAACTTTATTTTGTACTATTTATATAAAATTAGCATGCATTCTTCCTCAGGCTACGACTCTTTCCTCAGAATAAACTACATAAGCCATAAGGCTTTGTATGGAGATACATCTTGTTCCCACATTATAAATAACTGTGCTTATAATAATGTTCTCCTCTCATTTGCATTTAGAAATGCTTGTGTACGTTTTTGCCTCCCACGAAACAGTGGGTGCTCTAAACCCTTGGATATATCCATGGAAACAGCAAACAACCTTTTGAATTTTTAGAGAAAATCCTGAATTGTGTCCTCTCAGCGCTCTACTGCTTCCATTTTTGGCCCTTTTTTCCTCCCAATTCAACTAAAAAAAAACAACCAGCACTGTACGAGAGCAGCACATGTTGACTCCCTCACCTGTAGTACTCTATGTGTGCCGTTTGATCAGCGATGGCTGCCAGGTCCACTTTAGCGTCCTCCCAGTCGGGCAGCCCCAGCAGCTGTTTGATCACGTTGTCCGCCATCTGCTGCATGAACTGCAGGGTCTGCACGTAGTCCCCTCGCGTGGCGAAGATCTCGTCCAACCTTGCAAGGTGCATATGCAGGCCGCTCTTCATGCTGCCCATGGTGCCAGTCACCTGGAGGGCACAAGAGTGGAGGAGGGGGAGGTGGTGAGATGAATGTACAACGGTGCTGCAGACTGGACTGGAATATCAACAACAAGTCAGAGTGAAAGCTCAGATTTATCCCAAAAACTATAGCAGGAAACTAAATTATGACAGCTTCTGCTCGTTTGTAGGTAGTAATGAGTCACTGGGTGCAGTGTTGTAGTACTTTGGTTGAGGACTCAGACTTGGACTCGAGCACTGATGCCTCCACTTGGACCCTGACTCAAGCACTGACTGCATTCAGACTCGCAAGATGGAGAGGACAGCTTGAATTGATTCACAGTTTTACATTTTTATATAAGACCATTTATTGGGTATGATTTATTCTGGCGTGTTCGTTCACTTGCTGTCTTGTTCAGCAACAGTTCCTGCCAGGATGCCTGAAGAGGTACCATGGACATGTGCTTTGCTTTCAAGGACTTTGCAGCAGAGTAATCAAAACATGTGCAAATATGTAAAAGAACCATCCAAGGAAAAACAGGGTCAAGCTCAGACTTTAACAGACATCTGTCCAGGATGCACCCAGCAAAATACGTGAGATGCTAAAGTTACTGTACAAGGTTACTGTAAGCAAACTGCTAGCTTACGTTAACCTTTGAAGTGACTCAACCAATGGGGATCTTTGGTTAGTTACGATTCTGACAACAGTGGTTGGGCTGCGTGTGCATGAGTCTATAAGTTATCCACAGTGATCACACCAAGGCAAAAACTATTACTTGAGTCCCCCAATTAGAGAGGCCTGTTGAGTAATTGTGCACAATGCAGTGTTGTAACTCCATTGGTTATTTAAACCTCCAGACACGCCAAAAGGATCAGTCAGAATTTAATGTTTGTAAATGTACTTCCAAAAGGTCCCACACAGTCAGTCCAGGTTCATACAGTCAATAGTTTATATTATTATTAATAAACCTCAGGTAATGTGGACTGAACTTGGACTTGGACTTTGACTCAGGTAACAGGGACTCAACCAAAACTCAGGTGAGGCTCTGACTAAACTGTAACTTACTCTAACACTGGGGACTCCAGACTTGACTTGGACTTAAGGTTTGGTAACTCCACTACAGACTCCCAGGAGGCTGCAACCTACTGACTGTGGCTATCCCTGACTTTATGTAGGTGTTGGGACGGCTGAGGCTCAGTGGTACCGTTGGTCATCTCTCAATTGGAGGGTTGGGGGTTTGATCCCTTGTCCCGCTGTCATCATGCCGTAGTGTCATGGCATGGGTGAGTGGGCTAAAATTGTCCTGATACTGCTACCAATATCAGTATTGGCATCCAATATTGCCTGGGCTGCGATATGGACTACTGGCATGTATACCCATCCATGCACAAATCCTACACCATGACCAATTAGCCAACAACAATCAAGATATTTCAGATACATTTTCATCATACAAGAAGTTCAAACTGCAACAATGTGGTGCTAGCAGAGAGTGAAATGCTTCTTAGCCACTAAGGTTTCTTTAATAATGCTTTTAAGGGCACTAGGACTGTAGGAGTACTAGGGCCGGTCTGGATATCCAAAAAGGTTTCAGAAAGGAAGACAACCAACTTGACCAAATACCTGCAAAACAAATGGCGCTACCATCTGCCACAGCTGTGCTTTGTTTTATGCAAATTTAAGCATGCTATAAAGTTAAGCTCAGATGGAAAACATGCTGTGCCCAAACAAAACCTCCGAGAGCTTGTTAAATGAAAAGTCAATCCATGAGCCTTTTAAATCAACCATTTGAAAGACTTAATGACGAATAATCTGATGTGTTGCATAGAACATTGTCTCTGATTGTGTATTAACAAATATGGTAAAGCAGCCAGCACTGGTCTAAAGAGAAAACCTCATTATGTTCAACACCTTTTCTGTTAATACAGTATATTAAATAATTGACAGAATTACCTCAAAGTGGAACACAGCACAGGCTTCTGCTCATGAGTGGGTGCTTTAATCAACTTTTCTGCGCTACCACAAGCATCCAGAGGTGATGTAAACATGAGGCCGGTGTGTGCTGCCAATCACCAGCAGAGTTGAATCAGGGGACAGTGTGGGAGAGCTTGAATACTGAGTGTGGGTGTTGGGGAAGAGGTCCGTTTTCAGTTCAGCTTGGAAAACATCCAAAACTCAAGAGCCCAGAGGTGAAATAGTAGGTTTGCTTTTTGCTGGAGCTTTTCCATTCCACGACTGCTATTTTATTTGTCAGACTTTTTATCCGAATTCATACCTCGCTAATGAATCGGATAGTTTGTTTACCGGTTTAAGCCATGTAATCACATCCCGGCTAATCCTTTCCCTGGAGGGGAGATTGGGATTCTCTAAGGTAGACAACAAACAAAACTAATACAGACAAAGCTTTTTGTTTTGACACGTCAGATTTTACCTTGATGGCAAAAAAACACAGAAGACCCAGACTATATGTTTGAGGGAACCTTTCCTGTCCTGGCACTTACCGTTTCTTTGACTTTAATTACTCTCCACTTTGCTTGAAGGAAGAAGTTGTTTACAGGGGATTGGCATTCACAGAGACATCCTGCTATTTGATAATCAAAAAAGGCTAATTAATGCTTTCAGTCAGCTCTGGGTACTTGGCATTCACAGGAGAGACAACTCATATTGTTGCTGTGTTTGTCAGGGACTGGGTTTTTCTGAAGCTGAGGCAGAGAGACGTTGGGGGGAAGTAATTAGTTGGGTTTGGATTCAATGTGGGGCCCACAACAAACAGTCTACCACCTCTGTGATGCTGCACTGAGGGGAAAAGGCTCTTTGAGCTAAATGCTAGCTTTAGAATCAAATCTCTGGTGTTGATAAGTGAGCATGAGAGAATGCAAAAGGGTGCAGTTCCTTGAGTTACCACTTGAGGCTGGCCCCAAAAGCCAAGGAGACCCCATTAAGTCTGATGTTAAATACTCAACTAAAGAGCCTGGTTCAAGAGACAGATTTAAACTTTGTAGCTCATGTCTTTATTCATACACTGTGCAGGGGCTGTTTTGTTTTATAACCCATCCATTAAGAGAATATAAGAGCTGGAAGTTAAACATAAATTTGCATAAATTGTGAAGAGGGCACGGTGACATTTAACTTAATGGTCCACAGTTAGCACCGTACTGTGAGAGTTTTAAAATCTTTACTTTATAACTTTTTCTCTTCTTCTCATCTCTTTTTCTTCCTCTTTTCCTACCACAACACTCAAACCATGCCACACATCAAAACTAAACCCTGTCTTACATGTATTCAGATTTTTGACGGCAAGTTTAGAGTTTAAGGAGTTATGTTCAATACAAAGAGAATGGATAAATAAGAACCGAGCGATTGTGCAAGTCAACATCCGATCAGTGGAATAATCCTTTCCGTAATCGATTACTAGTGGTTAGTTGCAGCTCTGCATTGTTGTCTTTCTCACATCAAATGCTCTGCAGAAGTTGAAACCACATGAAGACCTTACACAGAATGGCTTGTATATTTCAAAAGAGAACAAAAGAACCATAGTAACCACTGAGATTGTATTCACAGGCCCAGGGTGCTCTGTAGTCTGCTATCTGATCACTCAGGCACTCTCAGACTGAACAGATGAAATCTCAGATGAGAAATGAAGGTTTGTATCTGATATTTGCCTCCCGTGTGACAATCTTATCTCGAACGCCTGGGGAGACAACCAGTCCTGCTAATCTCCCCTCTCCTTGCTCTGCTCCTCATCGTGTAAGTGATCCACACAGATCAAGTGGATACGATTCCCAGTCCCCGTCTTCTCCCTCTCTATCTCAAGTCTGATGTTTTGAGGGCATGGTAAAGAGTTCTCTACCGCACATTTTTCTAAACAAGCAGCAGAAGTGTGTTTGGCATGAAGCTATTTTACAGTGAGATATTCTTTTTCTATTCGCCAGAGGGTAACAACAAACAAAAAACCATGAGAAATCATGATAAATGACTACTGTGACAAATGACAAGAGGCCTACGGCTGAAAACATAACAGAGTTGTCAAATATCAAATGTAGATACTGGCTGGGGGAAAGGGAAGAAAATATATATCAATGGGCATTATGTAAAGGCTTTGGTTTACACGAGCGTGTCTTCAGACCCTGGGCAGTGTGGGGGTTGGTACAGTCATTTAGTCTTGCATCCTTTTCTTTGCCTCATCGCCTCTATTATAAAATGAAAAAAATCTTATCTATAATTACACATACAAACTCTGGATTTATGAGTTCTGCCTGTCAAAGAGGCTTAAAATCAATGCCATGGCATTAAAAAGGCTGGATTACTTTGCATGAAACATGAGAAAAGAATGTATTACTATCAAAACTGCACAATAGTTAACTTCAGATCATTTCTCTTCCTCTTATAGTTAATATACCAGGAAGGAGATTTTATGAGATTCTCTCCAACACATTATAATGCTGCCTCTAAGGCTCTAAGAATATATACCATGGACTGTATAATAAGTGACCTTAGCCTTAGGTGTTTTGAAGCTTATCTTCAGTGGACGCCATGTTGGAAAAGCTGACTCAACCTAACTTTCGTTTTACTTTCAGTCGTGCCCGAGGTTAGAGAAATGTGCTATTTAGGCCAAAATCGTTCATTTTTGGTTCAAGAATGGGCTCCTTTGAATGGGTGTGTATGAGGTTTCTGGTACTTCTGGAACAAGCATCAAGTGGACACTCGAGGAACTGCAGTTTTTAGCACTTCTGCATCAGGTTCATTTCTCACGGCCGGAGTTTGCCGCTTAGAATATACCATAACATTTGGGGTACAGGTATCTTTTCTGTCATCTACAGAATGAGCTGTGTCCTATACACCAGTGTGACAAAATACCAGAATAAAATTCTGAGAGAGGGATTTGGTTTTCTTATAGTATTTCACTAGAAGCAAGCTGGCCCTTTGCTGCTCAAAGCATGCAGGATAAATAACGAAATGCCACTTTTTGCCTCTTTTTCACAGCTTTTCTTCTGCATTAAGTCCTAATCATGCATTCAAAGAAAATGGTGGAATACTATTGGGTAAACAAACGTTGTGGAGAGCTTGGCCTATTGAAGAGACTACTCAATTCAAGACAAAGAGTGACCAGAGGAGGTGCCTGGAACAAGTTTTGGCGAATTGGTCGTTGGCAGTGGGTCGTTTTGTACCTCTCAATGCCACTGTAGGATGGCGAAGACAGATTGTTCTTGAAAGAGCTGCACAGTTGCACACGCTGTGGACTCCCTGTGTAGCACGCATGCAGAAAGACTGTTAATTCATTTTATGGTACATTTTATAAAGTTGTCTAGAATTGAATATCGATCTTTGGGCCATGTGGGTTTTACCAACGCCTTGTAGAGATTGGTGAAGTATCACCAGATATGCAAACCTCCCAGAGAGAGTCTACTTTGAGTTTAAATTAAAAAATAAATCTTACAACAGATTGCAGATTGGTATAAGATTGCAGAACCTAAATTGGGATCAGTTGAACAGTTTTTGAATTACCAATAAATCCAACTGAACTCTTGACCCATGGCTGCATCAGAACTATCACTTAAATGTAACTAGGACTCATTTCAATGGTTCAGCAGGCATCCAAGAATCAGTCTTCCACTACTCTGTGCTCATTGAGTAATCGCTTGATAACTGATCACCAATGGGCCTATCTGTTAAAGTATAACAAAGCTCTGGGTGGGGGATTAAACCTTTATTCCACTGTTGAAGTTCTTGTCTGTGTTTGACAGTGGGAAGCCTTTCCATAATTAAAATTGAATGTGGGAGCTAGAGCGTGAAATGGAACATGGATCTGAAGTGCCTTGGCCGCGTAGTCACCTCAAAAGATAGGAACCTGTAACTAAGCTCAGCACAACATCTCTTTAAAAATATATTCTTCTTTACCTCCCTTTTCTCCCTTTCTTATTTGATACCCACAGACCTCTCGGAGGTTTTACTGCAGTGAGACTGACAGGTGTTTATTGGTTTGTTGATGAAACCCTTGGAAGGCATAAATCAAGACCTTTCTGACTCACACTGCAAAGATTGTTGACCCAAGGAAGGAAGTAGGATCGTCAAAAAATGGTTTGCTGTAAGTATAGTGATTCACAGCCAGATGGAAGCCACTCAGACCACTCTGTGAATGTCTGTAGTTAAGTTTCAAAGAGAGCGAGAGTTCATACTGATGTGGATAGGAGTGGAAAGTGGTTTGGCTACAGAGTTGACCTCTGGCCCAGTGTGAATGGCACTTTACCTTCAACTTAACAAGGCTGCCCATACAGCCACAAAAGAGGGTGAGGAAGTCAGCAGAAGTGTCCATTAGTCATGTCTCAACTGGATTGCATTTTCACCTATCAAAGCAACTGTTCAATGAGTACTTTCTATTTCCTGAAATAGAACAGAGATTGAGTGTCCTTTCCTAGAATGTAACAAATGTCTCTATTACAGATATCTATGCTGTAGTTTGAGAGTCTGGTGGTTCCCAAAGTTGCTGCTGCCCTGGCTTTAACTCAGAAATATCTCTTGAGTAGTCAATGCATCTCTTAGTTTATTAAAAACCTAAAAAAAGCCCAGATTAGGTGTGCAGGATAGGAGAAAAAAATTGGGATAAAATTGTTCAATACTGCTGAAACGATATGAAGTGGAATAAATTAAAAACATTGCAGTGTAAATTAGCTTTATCTCAGTTTTCATAAGTATTTCATGTTCTTTGTTTTTAAACTATATCTATGTTTTCAACATGTTTCTCCTGAATCAAAGCAAATCTGAAAAAGCAGTTGTTTTCTCACCACTAGATTGGCACCATAAATCTCATAGCTAATGACTAGCTTTAGCTTCATTTGATTGCATTAACATGGTTTAAAAGCATAGCTGTTACACTCAGCCCTCCATCCAGTATAGAAAACCATCAGGTGGTTTATCAAAACAGTCACATCCAGGCTTGTCCTTCTTCGCCATGATTTTGTGGTACAGTACAAATACAAAAGGAGTAGGAAGGTTTCTGTGGCACTGGTGGAATTCCTAGGTTGTAGATTACCTCATTCGGACTCTGGTTAACCTTTTGCAACAGCCAGAATTCATTGCATCACGATCTGCACAGCACTGACAATGCACAACATTTTGTCTAATTTCAGGAGGTGTGGAGGTTCGAGTGTCATTGATTGGGAGAGTAAGTAAGTAAGTAAGTAAACTTTATTTATGTAGCTCTTTTCACAGACAAAAGTCACAAAGTGCTTTACAAAGACAAGACATATAGAAAAGAAAGATAAAACAGATAGGCAGCATACAAATTACAGTGGCTACATCATCCATAAAAGCATTAAAAGTTCTGCGAAAATCAACTAAAAGCCTTCCTGAATGAGTTTTTTTTTTAATAAAGACTCTAAAATATCTGCAGATTCTGCAGAGCACAGGGAGGTCAGCAGAGCGTTCCAGAGTCTAGGGGCTATACCCTGGAAAGCTCTGTCATCGCGAGTGTTGAGGTGTGTTTGTGGAACAGATAGAAGGTGTAACATGTTGGACCTGAGTGGGCGAGGTGGCTGGTAGGGGTGAATGAGTTCTGAAAAATATTCTGGAGTCTGACCATATAGGGATCTGTAAGTAAGTGTGAGAATTTTGAACTAGATTCTATAGGTGACGAGGAGCCAGTGAAGGGTTTAGGTACCGGGGTGATGTGAGACCGTTTGTTTGACCGTGTCAATACTCTGGCTGCTGCGTTCTGCACTGAGAGGGGGTGTAAAGAGCTGCAAATTTCCTAGTTATTTAAACAGATATTTAAATTCCAGCTAGCTGGCTAGTCCAATGGTAAGAAAAAAGTCACAATTTATGAGCACAATTTCTGTTACTCAACTATGAACGGGACTGTGAGTAAAAAATGTCAAATTTTGCTGAGTGTGGCTACCACTAGCAGAACTAGCACCACCAGCCTTCCGTTCTCCTTGCATCCAAATGCCTGTGCTGGTTACACATTGTTTCAGTTAAGTGGTCATATGCCAGTTCCTCCAGACACATTCTACATACAACTTCATCTTCATTTTCTACATCAAAATACTGCCAAACTGCACCGCACTAGGAGACTCTATTTTCCATCTGTGCTTGTTTACACTCCTGGTAGTGGTTCATTATGGCATCATGGCAGCAGCCATTAACCCCAACTAGTTTTGGGTGGCTGCACCACAGCTTTGACACAACATTTGAACATTTCAAGCCCACAATGATAAAATATTAATAATTCATTTAACCAATGAGTTATTCTGGTGGCAACTTGCAAAGGCGATGGTTTTTAATCATTTAAGTCAACTTAACACGAACATCCCAAGTTAGAGCTGCTGCCTCAAAGCTGGAAGATCTGAACTCCACTTGGGACTGAGTGTGGAGTTAGAATGTCCTCCCATGTCTATGAAGATTTCCTCTTTTAAGAAAGAGAAGCAGGTTGAATATCAAAAATACTGCAAAGAGATCATTCAGCATCCCTGGAGGCTGCCAGTATTCATTATCCCCCAACCCCTCGTCTGGAGACGAAACAAAATTCCAGTCACATTTTTCAATTAATAATTGTTCCCCCGTAGTATGAATACCTTATTATTTCCAATCATTAAGAAGAGCTTATTATGATAATGCTGTGGAGATCTGCACGTTTCTAATTAGGCTGTGGCCAACTTCCAAACCATGTTTGAGTTCTGGCCAAACTCTCAGCAGTGACCCAGACGTCGACCCAGTCCACTGGGTGACTGCTGGCTGCCAAACCTCTCACACAACCCCCCTTTTCCAAACAATAGAGTTATTATTAGTGTCTAAAGACTTCAAATGCCTCAACAGTCCCATTACAGCATAGATGAAGCACCTTTCTTGGCTGGTTTCCAGATTTTAGCTGCACTGTTTTTGCATCTCGGTTGAAAGTTTCTAAATTGAAACAAACTCTGTGTTCATTTGTACCATTCAGATCCTCACTTTAAAAGACTGTTTTTCTGTGAGAGTGTATACCCGAGTGTGTGCATAAACACATCATAAGCATATATTCCAGACTGTAACAAATCAAGGTCTCAATAGTAGCCGAGAAAAAGAAACATCTCCTGATAATGAGCCTTACAGCTTTCCTTTCCCGTCTTTCACACTCTGTCTTCAGAGGCCAGCTCACTTCTTAGCGCTCTTGGATCGGGGCTAAAAGGCATTTGTGAGGGCCAAATGGCAGTGAGGCCTTCATTGTCAAAGGTTTCAATACAGATTTCAATCCCAGCTCTGCCAATCAGAGAGGCTAGCATTGCTGCTTGTCCTTCCCTGTCAAACGGCTTTGTCTCCTGGGCTCATGGTTGATTAGATGGGGGGAGACTGGGAACTGTGTGTGGCACACTGGGCTCTTTGTCCCACTCAAGAACTAGACTCCTCAACAGTCTATAGATGCCTGCAATGAACTCGCTCATGCACACAGAAATGAGTGCACTCACACGTGAGATGCTAAAATAAAGGCCACCATGTCCAATAATGTGTTTGCACGAGTTCACACATCCCGGAGGAACACTCTGACAAGATTTCAAATGAGCTATATGTTAATGATTTCTCTCCTTTTGCTAACAGGACGTTGAAGAATGAGCATGGCTAAGTGGTCTACAAGAACACGAAACAATGGGTGAATAATTCACACGATCCAGAGACGTATGTGTCCCTTCATGTTAATACAAACATCCTGGACATAATCTGATATTAAATATGTCGAGTTAATCAAAAAGAATAACATGTACAGATGTTAACAGTCTGTGTTAACTGGTGACTGCGTGTCACATAAGATATAATGCCAGTGGACAATCTACAGCAGCCCTACTTATCAACATCAGTAATTGCAGAGTTTGTACATGCTTCCACTTTAAATCTTTCATAAAGTGCATCAGTCAGAGGCATACAGCTGAGGACTACTCTGCATTAAATCATGACATGGTTTCCCCCTCATGATTACTGTGGACATTCCTCACACAGTCTTACACTGAGTGTAGTCAGTAAAGTGTTTATTACTGAGTCCACATACAGCAGTAAGTGGTTCACATACCACCACATTAATCTCCATTAACACAGATGGAGGCCTAATCCCTACTCTACCACAGCAAGCAACGCGGGGTCTCTGCCTGAGCTGATGACATCACTGGACGAACCCTGGTCATACAACCAGGGAACAGGGACCTCCCCAGAAAATACAGTGTAACATGATATCCTGCACAGTTTTAAGGCAGTGGTTCCCAAAGTGGGGGTCGCAAAACGTCTTAAAAAACAACGTGATTATAAACAGCATATTATATCCATAAGTATACATGTTTTATCTGTTTTCCCCTTATCTTTGTTGCCACAAGACCCTCTAGGAGACTAAACCAAACAAACAATAGTATCAGTGGCAGCAAGTTCATTTACAGCAGCTCCAAACACAGTAACGTGCACATAAGTAGGCTAATTTTCAAGTGACCAGCTAAACTAGGACCTCATCTTAGGCCTTTTGTTCTATTTTGTCTGTTTTTGGATTCACCTACAAGTGTATTCCTACAGCAGTGAGGAACATTTCACCTCCACAAGGGACAGTGAGGGTTGCCAGTTCTTTGGAGCCTGCAACAATTTTGGGGGTCACGGGCTGAAAAGTTTGGGAACCCCTGTATTAGGGTAAGACTCTAATCAGCCCTCTGAATAAGTATGCATATAAAATCAAGTGTCAGATGTATTTCAACAAGTCTAGAATTTAGAAACAGGCCACTCCATAGAGGTCCCAAATTCATCTTGACAAGTCCACAGTCAAACCTGTAAACAAAGTCTGGGCGTGAGCTTAGCCTAAGGGTTAAGTTGCGCGCCCGTGTAGCGGGTGGCCCAGGTTCGAATCCAGCATGCTGCCTCAGGTCTCAGGTCAATCTACCCATGTCTCAAGTGATCTAAAGGTCAATTTACAAATATCTCAAGTTGAGTCTTGTGTCAATCAGTACAAGTCTCAATCCAGGTGTCAAGTCAATCTGTATTAGTCCTTGTTTATATTTTACGTTTCAAGTTAATCTTGACAAGTTAAAAGTTAAGCTACAAGTGATTCATGATTAAGAACACAAGTTTGAAGTTTATCCACAAAAGTTTTGCATTTGAATTACATCTCACCGGACACTTCATATGGGCAAGGCCAATTTACATACATCTCAAGTCTAGTCTTATGTCCATTAATACATGTCTGTGGTAAATAGTGTAAGAGTGGTTTCAAGTCATTTTGCACACGTCTAAGTCATGTACTCAGTTCATTTTTACAAGACTCAAATTAATCTCAACAAGTTTAAAGTCAAGTTTCATGTAACGTGCTAGTCTTGAGTTATTCTGTCCAAGTCAATTTACACAAGTCTCTAGTCCAGGATCTGGTCAGTCTACAAAGTCTTGGTCTTTGGTCAACTGGTTAAAGTCTCAAGTTCATCAATACAAGTCTGAAACTGAGTATCAGGACAATCTATGGAGTCATCATGTTAAGTACCAAGTCAATTCACAAGCATATCTAGCTAAGCCGATCCACACAGGGCTCAGGTCAAGGTTAGAATGAACTTGAACACATCTCGAGTCTGTCAAGAGAAGTCTTGAGGAATCTCAGAGAGTAACTCGAGTGAAACCACAAGTCTTGATGTGTCCTTCAGGTCCTTGCTCAGATTTTCAAAAACACAACTTAATGACATTTTTTTAATCAAGTCCAAGTTTAGTCAAGACAAGTGTGCAGCAGCCTGGCTGATGACAAAACACTGCAAACTGCCATGAACTGACAGGGTAATTACCTTGTACTATTGAAATTACTAACATGACTCCAAACAACTTCTTTTTCTGGATAGAAAAACATCCAGAGGTATTAATCTGCTCATAGTCTGACTCTTAACTCAAGGTAGAAAATCTAAATCAGCGAGCTACATTTTGGGTTTTTATGATGAGTGTCTTCTTAGGCGGAAGTTGAGGCAGATAAAAATAGCAAACGATCATGCACACATACTGAGCTAAAGTGAGAACAAGAAAGGCACAGGACGACTCTTTGTTCGGCTGAGGCCACAGCGGGCTGGGAAAAGGTTGAGCAGGGTGAGAGAGTGTGTTTGTGTGTCTGGGGGGAATGAGTTTTTGTGTTTAGAAGCTGTCAATTTGTGTGCAGCAGTAAAAAGCCATAAAAGGACCATGAAAAACATTTAAAGGCATATTAAATTGAGTCCTCTGGGCTTTCCTCCTCTCTTCTGTGTCGGTGTGTATCACAAACAGCATTTTGAAGTCTTCACTCAGAACTGTTTGTTTCTAGCTAGATGGCTCCATAAACTCTATGTGAACTGAGCTGCATATATTTTGGTTGTTTTTACAAATTAAAAGCCTCTTGCCACTGAGCTGAAGAAGAGACAGTGTGAAGTGTGTTTTAATCATAGAGTGGAGAGACATAGACAACATGACAGCTCTTAAAATGTGAAGTCAACATTTTGAGCTCCCCTTACCAATTGGCTGCAGCACAAATCATAAACCCCGCCTCCTTCATATGAACAGATGGGACATGAGTCAAACTTTAGAATCATAATACACACCCAAAAACATTTTTTTAAACATGGTTCCTGTCATTAAAGTTACTTCATATCAACATGATTTGTGTCCAAGTGCTCATTTTCTAAAGTGTATTTTTAATTAGGTTTTTGCTGCTATAAAAGCAGTATATTGCTTTGATTGACGGCTCGATCGATCAATAATAAATGCAGAACTTTGTGCCCTGGGTAAGTAGAGCAGAGGAGGAAAGCAAGAGGAGAGAGCAAGAAAACAAGAGTCAACAACTTTGCATAACTTGTAAGTATCTGCTTTTGACCTGGTGTTTTTTCAGTAAGTCAAATGTGTGCTTTCATTAGCATTAGCATAGCTTCACCAGCCCATGCACAGTTTACTGCACAGTCTGACTCAGCATCACATGATATCAGGGACGGTTGAGGGCATATTTTGGCTTTGGAATCTTCATATAGGGGAGAACGGGGTTGGTTGTCACACGGGTTGGTTGGCACACTCGTTATATCTCGCCACCAGAGGGCGCTGTATCTCAAATTGGGGTATGGACATTTCCAGAATTAGGATCGGAGCTCACCTACATAGTCTTCTCTGGACTAAGACAGCTGAACTTGAGGTGAGAGGACTTTTTGTGTTTTTCATGTCAAATTGTAAATATTCATCTCCTCAGTATTTCTCTTCTAGGCTTTTAAACGATGGGTTTATAACAAAACAAGTGTTACCCTTACAAAGTGTGGAGGGAAAGCTATAGTTTAGAGTTTTGTTAGCTAGCTAAATAGTTGTTAGATGATTGTTAGCCTTGATGCTAGCAAAAAATTCCAGTTGGGGTTGGTTGTCACATTCTCTTTGGGGTTGGTTGTCACATGTAACGCCTAGTTGAGTAGGCCATTATTGTGAGGCCTATTTGTTTTGTTCTTTATGTTGTTATATAGGCTGGACTAAAGATGTGTTTCCTGTTCATGTTCCTTGCTCATTTTATGTTAAAATGCATTAAGTTATGTAGGCCTATCACTTGTCAGTGCAATAAAACTTTCAAATTTAGTTCTGCCTTCTTGCCTTTTTAAAAAGATTTTTCCCATTGAAACACCATTGTGACAACCAACCCCATAGTGTGTGACAACCATCCCCGTGATGGGGTTGGTTGTCACAATGTGTCAGAGTGTCTTTGATAGTTAATTGCCTCTTTGTTACAATGAGTTGGAAAATGAGAGGGATACACATTTCAAGCCAACACCTTAAGCTTCAATTTAATGTAGGAATGACTATTGAAAGATGTTTTGATGATGAGCAATCATCAAAACAGTAAAAAGTGTGACAACCAACCCTGTTCTCCCCTACACTAAGTGGTTTTAATGTGTTGGAGACATTCATCATATGACTCCAGTGTTTTACCTACCAGACTGTCCACGCCGCCCAGCGTGTGATTGGCATTGTAGAGGGAGTAGGTCAACTGGTACACGCCATCATTTGTCTCACTGTTGCCATAGAAGCCCACACCCACTGCGACGCTGCAGAGAAAGAGAGAGAGGAGACATGGGAGGACAGGTAAGCTTTTGTTAAATTAATGAGAGGAGCAGAGCACAACAGCGGCCTTGCATAGCTTGTAAATCAAATATGTAAGAGGTGATGTCCTTTTCCATCACTGAGTTTGTCAGCTGTGAAGCCATTATTATAACCCTTGTTTTGGGGAAAATATGCACCATAAACTTTAGAATTAAGATTTTCTCTCCCTTCAGAAACACTCTGCCATCCTGAGATAATTGGAGATATACTACTTACATTGATTGTGGCAACATGTTGTGAATATTTCAAGTCTTTTACATCTTTACAGGGTATTTATGGATTTTCACAATGCAGTAACATCAATTTGTGTTTGTCAAACTTGACTTTTTGATTAGCAGGATGAAATACAAAGGTAATGAGGCACTCTGGAAACGTCCCAAACTAGAGACCAGATGGGTTTTTTTGAGGATTGAATAAATATTTGTCAAGATAAACACAGTCATCCACAGCTGAATGAGTGACCATAAATTGGAAAGATTGGCCTTCACATTAAATTGAGGATGTGGAAAAGATCAAATTGGAGCTTCATTCAGAATTTATTCTACTACCACAAAATGTTTGTGCTCTGAATTCAAACACCAACTCAAAGCGTGGGCCACATTCGTTCATTTTTGTAGAGTTTTAAGCGCAACAAGTGTCCAAATCTTCAATCCATGTTCAGCAGACCTGCACATAACGGACATATTCCTGCACCTCAACAGCGAATGGTTTCTTATAGCAGACACAACAAATATACTGTATCTATAAAGCACTGAAGCTGCAAGACACTGTTGGGATTCTGTGCTCAATTATGTAAACAACACTCTCTGAACCAGAGTTTTGAACGCATAATTGGAAATGTGTTTTGCAGAATCACTCATCCAAGGATTTCATTTGTTCAGCTGGAGCATCAGCACGAGAGAAAAATAATCAGCCACATAAATTCACACTCTTAAGTAGCCTTTCCGGGCTTCTTTTCCTCCTGAAGTGCTGAGATATTCAACTGAGGAGGTTTGAAGCAGCTTCTTAGAAACCCTGTGAGTAGATCAAATGCAGACACTTAACGCCTCACGACAAAATGTGGAGGTGCTCAGACTCTGGGCACAGAGAGAGCGGAGGGTCACACTAACTTCTAAACATATAAATATATATAGCTGAAATAAAATGCCAGAGTTTCTTGCCTTGTTTTCAAGTAGAGGCTGCCAAACCTGAATACATTTCCAATTCTCTACCCTCAGAGCAAATTTCTACTCTCATAAGAAATATCTTATCCATCATGGAAAGCCTGTCCCTATATAACCCCCCAAAACAATCCCAAAAATGCTAGAAAAAGTACAATGTTTGCAAGACCATCCAACAATACAGTGGCATTTTATTGATAACAAAATGAAAGAAGGTGGAGATCTATACGGGTATGAATTGGCTTAGCATCTCTGCAGACATTCAGTATATCCTGGGGGAGACTATTTACACTCTGAGTCACCAGTTTATTATGAACACCGCGTCTAGTTCAATCCGATTCACGGCTCTGCAGTAATTCCTATCTTCCATGAATCATTTAATGCTCTCTGGTGTTGACTCAGCTTAACATGGGTGACAAATGTATTGTAAAACTGACGATGTACGGTCCTCCAAAATCTTGCATTGTTCAACTAGTCTGCTGACTGTGCAGTAATTCAGACACGGATGAAACCTTGTTTATCTGCACATATTTTTAACCAACCAACTGTCTCTGTATCTAGATGCAGTCAATTTGAATGGGTTACCATACTGCCTTATATTAAAATGTGACTCTGGTATCAACCACAACCTTTCAGTTAGACACACTTTTTTTCAGCTAATGTTAATGAGACAGGAACTGTGCCTGACTGGCTATATCACTGCTAAACTAGCACTGTTAGATATGGCTATAAACATTGATTTTGTAAAGGACATTATTTCATATCCTTATTCTATTAGGTGCCTCTTCAAAAATACAATAAACTATAACTCATTAATAAAGTGTCTTCCGGTTTTCAATATTAACTGCTTAAGATAGACTTCTTCAAACATCCATCACTTTAGCTGTTTTAACGGCAAGCCTATTGCTTTAAGCTAACAATTTATGTTTTAGCACGTTTTATATCGATCCAGCCCTTAAGTGTTTAAAGCATCCATTGGTTTCCTTTAGCTAAGTATTTCAACCATTCATTGCTTTTAGACAACCATCCTTTTAATCATTAGCTACTTTGAGCTTCCATTAGCTTAATCACCATTTGGGCCTTTTATTACTTTTAGCTAGCTGTGGCATTCAGCAACCTGTCAAGTAACTAGGCTCTATCACCATCTGTCAGTTACTTAAAGATGTATTGTAATTTATCAATAAGTTGAGCTAACCGTTTAAACCAATTAACCTCTAGCTTATTTAAGCTCACATTAGCTTGATCACCATATGGGTATATGAAACTTTTAGCTAACTGAGATAAACTGATTCCTCAATTTCAGCTCTGTCACAATGCATCTATTACTTGGCTTGTTTAAAGGTATCCATTACTTTAAGCTAACTGCTTTAACTAGTTGAGTGTTAGCTTACTTTAGCCTTCACTAGCTTTTACAACATTTAGGCCTTTCTGTTGGTCTAAGCTATCTCTTTTATAATGTTCACCATTTAGATCTTTATGCAATCTATCCATACTTAAAGCTAACCTAAACCATGAGTTTGCACCTTCTTTTAGCTTCCGTTAGCTCTAACAACATTTGTACCTTTAAATTACCTTTAGCTAACTGTGGTATTCAACCACTTATCCAATTGCCATACTTCTATTACATCAACATTTTTGTTGCCATTTATCCATTTAAACATTTCAAACGTTAACCATTACTTTTAGCTTTCTTCATTAGCCTGTTTTAGCTAGCTAGCAAGTCAAACATGTATCCATTAAAAATAAGACTGTTTCAATCATTTATAAATTACTTTTAGCTTTGTCACCATTTTCTATTACCAGCTGTTCAGCCATAACTTCAAGCTAACTTTTTCAAATATTTAGCTTCTATTTTTTTGCTATATTCAACTATCCGTCCATTAAGTTAGCTTCTCTGATCACTTGCTAGTTTGAATGAGCTCTCAGTGCATTCATGTCTACTCTGATTCATGTGTAGGCTATGCATTTGTTATTCCAATAGTGATGCCTAACCTATAATCTTTCCACGTGGGCCAAACCCCACGTGACTGAAGCCCTGCTATAAGCCACCACTTTCCCATCTTTAAATGTGCTCCAGATGGAGGCCAGGGCAAGTCAGGTCAGCACCAAAGGGAAGGTAAGCAGGAACCAGCCTAATTAATACTTCGTAGAATATCTTTAACCTTGTAGACTCCTCCCTGATGCTCTGGATAGGG
Organism: Notolabrus celidotus; assembly: GCF_009762535.1. Taxonomy (NCBI): domain Eukaryota; kingdom Metazoa; phylum Chordata; class Actinopteri; order Labriformes; family Labridae; genus Notolabrus; species Notolabrus celidotus. The sequence goes on from NC_048289.1 coordinate 24,909,994, forward strand.
GTTAAGAAGAGGAGAGGGCAAATGAAACAACGGTGTACTGATGAGCTCCCGGCAGCATTCACCTGGAACCACCAGAGATGAGAGGCAGAGCGATGCTTAATGCAGGGGGTGCATGAAAACAAGTGCTATTGCACACATTTTTCCAACGTAGATGAAGTTTAATTAATTAACACCCTGCAGGTAAACCACCAACTCTGCAGGAGGTCATGCAAAATTCAAGGAGATGCATAAAAAAGGGATGGAAGGGATGTATTAGAGAAGATGTATAAAGTATAAGGTAGGAGGAAGACTCAAAAAGTATGTGTACAAAGAGACATTTTGACAAGTGATACAGACACAGTGTATACTTTATATAAACACACAGGGAGATACACAACACTAGTGAGAAATACAAAAGCACAGAGAGAAAAAAAGCAAGGCAAGACATCGAAAATATAACAAATAAGTAGATTTGCCTCGCTGTTCAATTGTTATATTTTTCTGCTCTCCACCAAAACATCACCTAAATCAAACACTAACATACTACACCAAGCTGCCTTTTTTCATCTCTGTGTTGAAAACAGCTCCACTATTTGTGCAGAACTATCAAATAGATTTGGTAAAAGTAGCCGGGAGAAATAAGCATTTCTTTGAAGTATGCAAATATCTTAAAGTGTAGAATCTAATTAATATGGGAGAACTGGGAGCACAGAGAGTCTTCAGCAAAGAGGAGGAATTCTCTCAGTCCTTCCACTTCCCTTAATGCTGCTCCTTCAATTATCCATGGTCTAATTCAAAGAGAAAGGATATCATAGATTAGAGTAGGCATGTCCCAAGCAGAGGTCCAAACTGTCACGTTGATAAATGACAAAGTGGATAAAAAGACATTGAGGGAAATTCAGAAAAAGGGACAAAAAGTTTGAGCCTGCAGCAGAAAAAACGCCCCTGGCCCCTGAATAGACTTAGAGATGTTTGAATATTTGAGTCTTTGCCCCAAAACGGCAGCAGTAACTCTACTTCAGGTGACAAATATAGACACATGAATGTTGTGTGCACTCTGCCTTTAGCAAGGGCCATCCAAAAAAAGGAAAGTTAATATGCATTAGGGCTATAGAATGAAACACGATTTTTCAACATTTTATGGATGACTACATTTTTAGAGCAAGAAATCTTCCACATTTAAGATCTAAGGTGCAAAAACAGCTTATTAATGGTCAGATTCTAAAAATAGTTGACCCTTTAAACACTTCTGAATGTGTTTTTTTGCTGAGACTGTAGACACTTTATTAAAAGGGTCTGGTGTGCTTCTGTAAACTGATTCCATGTAAACAGCTTATCTCCCTTTCTTCTGTCCTTAATTCTGCTTTCTGCTCAGCAACATACATTATAAATTATTTAGACGCACTGGTAAGCAGCATAACTTATAAGGAACCATTTATAAAAGCAGTGTTCTAATCTAATAAACTCTAATGAGCGCACACCCAGGTATCTCTACTCTCACCTCTGAGATAATTAGAAAAACATGAGGATTCTTTGTGGAGATTAATCCTGTGCCTGTAAACAAACACTGAAATCTGCTGTGAGTAATGTGCCAGGGTGGTGTGAGATAGCATTTACTTCCACTGACTTCAGGCACTTGGCCTACTTTTAATTCTCGATCCTTCTTTTGCTGAAATTTGTTTTTGTTTTGCCAATTTCTAATGACTTGTGTGAAGATTATTTGTTTTCATTCAGCACTGATTGAAACCTGCTACAGAAATAATGTTTTACTTACTTACTTGCTAACATACTAACTTACTTGCTTTCTTACTTGCTAGTTTGCTTGCTTACTTGCCTATGTACTCGCCTGCCTGCTTACTTATTAACTTCCTTACTTGCTTAATTACTTTGCCACTTGCTTGCTCAATGACTTTCTTATTTGCTTGCTTGCTTACTTACTCACTAAATACCTATAGCATGTTGTACTTACTTACTTGCTTAGCTGCTTACTTATTTACTTGCTTGTTTTCCCTTATCCTGCTTGCTTGCTTACTTCCTTAGTTGCTAACATCAAACTTAACTTATTTACTTTGCACTTACTTGCTTGCTTACTTGCTAGTTTGCTTGCTTACTTGCCTATGTACTAGTCTGCCTGCTTACTTACTTACAAACTTACTTGCTTAATAACTTTGCCAATTGCTTGTGCACCGACTTGCTTGTTTGTCAGTTGTGCTTACTTACTACCCTGCCTGCTTGCTTACTTGCTAACCTGTTTGCTTGCTTACTTACTACCTTACATACTTTCTTTATAATTGCTTACTTTCTTTCTTTCTTGCTTACTTACTTACTTACTCATTCGCATACTTACTTGTTTTGCTTACTTACCTACTCACTTACTAAGTTATTAATAACCTATGTACTTGTTCATTTCAATGTTTTGTAACTTTGTAACAGAGTGCTTTAAAAATACTTCAAAAATGAAGCATCGCCAACCGATTCTACTTATTTGCTTACTCACTCACTTAACTACCAACTTACTTGAGTACTAGCTTACTTTCTTTCTTCCTACTTACTTACCTTATTCCTTACTAATTCACATACACACTTGCTCTCTTACTTGCTAGCCTGTGTAAATCAGTTTATTTTGGGTTTGGTTAACTCATTCAAATAGATTGTTTGTGGGATTTTGTGTTTGAAAAAACATGCTAGTGTGGTGGAAATCTGGAAATGATAGACTCAAACAACAACGGTTTGTCTTTGTGAGCTTTATTCCGGCCTTCAGTAAGCTTTGCAAAGCGGTCAGATGGCAGAGTGATCTAACAACCGAGACAAGGTCTGCTCAACTGACCCAGAGTGAAGATACAACACGTTACTTATCCTCTTCAGAGAATAATATCAACACATCATTAAGCATCTTCAAAAAACTGTAAGACAAACAAGAGAGTTTCTTATCACCTCTTGCTTCCTGGTCACCTTCCTGACTTCTCACCTTATGGTCTGCTCCTCAGCCATGGGAACAGATAACATGCAAATCACAGAAGGTTTGGTATGTGTGAATGTTTCTAGCTTCTGATCAAAGCAAGAACAACATACTATCATGTCTGTATTTTTCCCACCACACTAGATTTCGTTTCCCTTTTAGGATTAGTTAGATTAATTGGCCTCCCCTCAATTCTTAGTTGAACCAAATGACTGACTGTCAAAATGTAGGATGTTATGAATTTTACACACTATGAAGAAGTGACCCAACTGGCATTTGAATGTTTTAGACTTTGTTCTAAATAGTAAACTGTGATATTTGTAATGTTTTCATAGCATTTCTTGGGTCTACTTCCTCCCTTGTTAATAACTTTGTCTCGTGTCTCTAAACTGGATGCCTTTTCTTATGAGTTTGTGTCTTTTATTTGATTTAAAGTAGCCTTGTGACTCCAGATGAAATATATTATTTTCTCTTGCTCTGATTTGAACAACTCTTACCACCTCGAATGAATTGCATTTATTCAAAGTGAATTTAAAAATATATCAGTTCTTAACCTCATAAAATTTGCTTTGGAAAAGCTTTAAACAATTAAAGTCTGGAAAATTAGGCCAGATTGGATTTTGATTGGTGTTCTGCCTTTAACAAAGTCAGTCTCAAACTGGTTCTCTAAAAGCCAAACATTTGTATCGTTGCTGCCGTTCTGATGTCCTCAGCAGGAGCAGTTTATCTGTTATGGTCCTGGATAATTACAGTATAATTACATGTTAATGTGCTTTACTGAAGGCAGAGCTCCAAACACAGCTGAGTGACATCTGCTCTGCTTTGACCAGTGTTAATTAGGACGGACATCACAGCGTTTCAGCTCCAGCTTCTGTCAAACATCATTAAAACTGAGGATGGAGAGATTTATAGCAGACAGACAGAGGAGGGGAGGATGAAAGGGACAAAGTGTAGATAGTGAAGGAGTAAAAAAAGGAAAGAGGGAGGAAAATAAGGGCCAAACGAGGGGAAAGATCTGGACTAATGAGATTAAAATGAAGCCAGTTTTCCTTTTCCCAGGTTCAACGCATGAATCCAGCGGGAGATCACTCCTGTGTATCCTGTAGACTGCCATAATCAAAGATGGGAATCAAATGAAGGAGAGCTGATTTCCCGCAGGGTGTTTCCTCCTACTTCACTCATCCCCTGATATTATGTCTGACAACTTATCAAATCGGACCACGTAAGCTCTTTAAATTTACTAGAGACCACAACGCGTCACTCTAATGGGATTTCCATCTATAAATATATGGAGCGCAGGATTTTGAGACATAAGCACGTGAGAATTTTTATAGTAGTGATGTTATTTTTACAGTTTCCTTCATGACAGAGTTAACAACTCGAAGTCTGAGCTGCTACTTATAAGAGAGAAAAAGAGCCAGATGGAAATAATCTTGTTAAGCAGGAGTCCAACTCTGACACTGTCAATAAACTGGAACTTGGACTTAAACTTTCTTTCACTTTAAGTTATGTAAATACAAAAATACCAGAACTTCAGTGATTAATACGATAGTTTCAGTTAATTCAAAATTAAAGAGTCGAGCTTGCATGCATTGCAACTGTTGGTGCTTGTTAGAGCCATACGTGTGTGTGTCAATATTATGTGAGGACTGTTTACTTGTTTCATGCACTTGTGTGCACACTAGGAGGCAGGTGTGTCAAGCCAGGTGTAGAATGCATATAGGGAAGAAGACCCAATCAGTGGCCGGTGAGCTGCAACGGTTTTTGACCGTTGTCGCCGTTGTCTTCGCCGTCTTCGCTGTCTTTGTCATCTGTGTCACCGTCTCGTCTACAATAGCTTTAAGCCTCTATTCTACAAGTTCGTAGTAGATGCAAGTGTGGATTGATCGGCTGAGCGTTTATTGTATGTTGATGTAAAAGAAACCCTTATTGATGTCAATGCACGAAGATTGGACTTCATTCATTCAACCTGACGAGGAGGACGCATCAATGCATTGTCTGTAACTTGACTGTAAGCTATTACACAACTGTGCTTTCCTTTCGTCCTCAGCTAAGCAATTTCTACACTTCTAATTTTGATCTTGCCACGTAAATCTTTAATGAATGTAGGAATGCTCAAAAAAAATGCACATTAATGATTCATTTTGATGTAATGATGAATGGTTGTCTTAGTGTGGAGCAAAAAGCCATTTGGAGCCTGCTACAGACAGAAATCCCCAAATAAACTTGTGCGACATCAAGCTAAGTGTTTCATGACTGGCGTTTTGTGCCAGCAATTTGACGTTTGTCATCATGCTCTTAGCCACCAGAATCCTAATTTCATCTCAGTTTTCAGTTTTGTTGAATATTTTAGATGTTTTCTTTTACAAATTCAGCTGGATGAATCATCCTTTTGCATTTATTTTCTTTTTTTCATTCACACTTCAAAAGATTTGGTTAATTAGATGTGGGCAGTGGCACAAAAATGACTAATCAAGAAATTGAGTTGTAAATCCTTGGTGGGATTTATTTAAAGCTGATGCAGATCCGTAGACTGTATGGAATCGTTCCCACCATTACATCACCCACTGGTTAGTAGACTCAAATTTAAAACCTAAATCTGGCATTTTGAAATGCTCTATGTTTTTACTATAAAATAGGGGGTTTGCTTGAGTCACTGTGATTCATTCATCATTGACAGATGACCATTTTGGCTACTTGTCAATCAAATGTAGCCACACCCAAAGCCTTGGCTCTGAACTGGTTGTTTGGGACTTGAAAGTGGTAGGGGGCCATTTTCATTTGGCCGCAGGCTTTATGTCTGATAAAAGGTTGTGGCAAAAAGTTTTTGCTGCATCTTTATTTTGAAGTAGTTATGTCCTGTAATGTACTACTTTCTCAGTAATTGGGTGTTTTTATAACACTCCAATCAGTAAGTGGCAATTATGCACCTTAATGACTGTACTCACCAACAAATAATGACAAGACATAGACATTTGGGAGTAATTGTCTTAAAGTAGGAGGTGGTGAGTCCATTTATACATCCAATATCCATTTATCCATCCTTTATCCATTATCCATTTATCCATTTATCCATCCATCCATCCATCCATCCATCCATCCATCCATCCATCCATCCATCCTTCAAACAATCCTTCCATCCATCCATCCATCCGTCCGTCCATCCATCCATCCATCCATCCATCCATCCATCCATCCATCCATCCATCCATCCATCCATCCATCCATCCTTCAAACAATCCTTCCATCCATCCATCCATCCATCCTTCTTTCCATCCTTCCAATAATCCTTTCACCTTTCCATCCATCCATTTCTCAAACAATCCATCCATCCATCCATCCATCTTTCAATTTATCCATCCATCCATTTATCCATCCATTAATTCAACAAATTATCTATCTATCTATCTATCTATCTATCTATCTATCTATCTATCTATCTATCTATCTATCTATCTATCTATCTATCTATCTATCTATCTATCTATCTATCTATCTATCCATCCATCCATCCATCCATCCAGCCATCCATCATCCAACACTATATGTGACACGGGGCAATGCTGACGGGGGCCAACACACCTGGACCGTTATGTACAAAATTAACATCCTGCTGTTTCAGATTTAAAGGTAGCAATTGAACCAATACATTCTTTTTAAAAAAAGAATTAACGAGAATAATAACTCAGAATAACGTCCATCTGTTTTCACACAAACAGATTTCTGTGGTGTCGCCCCCCTCTGGCCACTGTAGAGATTGCAGGTATGCAGCACATCAGTCATTAAAACCAAGAGGCTCCTCCTCACACAAAGGTTTTTAGCATTTATTGCTGAGCTCTCAGGATATTTTACAAAACCATGACTCGGCTGTGTGCTTCTAATTAACAGTGACCCACCTCTGGATCAAGATAGATATCAGATAAGGGTTGAAGCTTAATCTCATACAGCTCGCTGGTTCCTAAACATGACTTGTCACATGGTTTGCAGAAGTATCTACTCCTCTGGCTACAAACTCAATTAGCTACTTTCTGAAGAGAGCACATCTCATTGACTGACCTAATGGGCTCTAATATGTGACGTAAGTGCTGAAGCTGCATCAGTCCATGTGTTTAGGTAACATTATAACAGACTGTAAGAGGATTTTTGCCGCTATAGCTAAAGGGATTTGGTTTGTTAATGTTTGTAGGAAGCATTTAAGGATGATGTGTATGTTTGATACTGCAGCAGAATGTAAAGTGAATGAAACCCTCTGGGTGCACCAGTTACAGCTATGAGACCATTTATCTTTATCCCAGCTAAATATAATTCTACATCAGAATAGTTTAAAGTTCAGCACAGATACAATGAGATCCAGCAGCCTGCAGCCAAAACAAATCACATCTACTGCACCGCTCCTCCGCTGTAAAATCTGAGGGGAACCACAGGGTCAGATATCATCTCAAAAATCATGAAACATTTCTCCTTTAATTCAACAAATTTCATTTCCTCATGCAGGAGACATTACAATTAGGCCTGAAGATTTCACATGAGTTATAAAGTTCTCTGTCTTGTGATGGTGACATGAGATCTGTTTTAATGGAGCAAATGAAACTTGAAGTTCTACCCACCATTAGGAACCTGTGACACGCTTTGCATGACGTGGGCTGCTTTTTTCCAAAACAAGAATGCTACGCTTGGTAAGCTTTATAGTCTGCAGGTTCAGGAATTAAGCACTTAGCCAGAGGGGGAAATGTTATTTACAAGTGCTGCAAGTACTGGGTTTCAAAAATCCATTTTCATTTCTGAGCTGCACTTAGTTCAAGACCTTTGTAATATCCACATCATAATCCTATCAAGACTTAAAGAGTGTGTGTTAGGGTTCAGTGGCCTTCATTCTCTAATCAAACAAACACTCCGCATTAGAAATTAAAGCATTTCCAAGAACTCACCAGGTTTTTCTGTCTTATTTTCTTGCTCTCTATATATTTGTAAGCCTGTAAACAACATATATATAGCTCTGTCTCATATGTGTATAACATATGGGTCTTTTTATATTTGGCAGACTCAGTCATTGCATATGCCACCAAGAGATCCAAAGCATCAAGGTGAAGAGGTTTGTCTGCCAGTTGGCTGTCATTGGCACTGATGCAAAACACAAGCACATTTTGTCAGCAGAATATCAATAATACGCCCACAGCAGGAGGGCTCCTCTAACAGAGATGTAGCTGTAGAGTCAGAATCAACTTATTTTATTTAACAGCAGTGTTTCTTCAGGGTTTGTGAATAATGGGAAAAATTCTCCAGCTCAGGTAGGCTTTGTTTACACCTGATGTTAACATGCGTCAACTGATTTGTGAGGAAAACAAACAAGTAGATCCATTTAATGTACACTCGTCTGGCGTCCTCACTTCCCTGCATTATTTGAACGTGATGAAGCTCTGGTGGTCCGTATCTGTCAACCACAGCTACGCATCCCAGACAACCTGGACTGCCATGTGGACTCAAAGACTCCTGGAGGCACTTTTACCAGTACTTAAGGCTTCCCACTTGTTTATTCATTTCATTTGGTTTAGAGCACTGCTACTCTGTGCATGCCTGCAACTTCAGCTCCAAATGCAGCATCAAGAACATAAAATAGAGACAGTGTCACTCCTGTTTTAGCGTGTGGTTATAAGATTTTTCTAATCGCTCTTGAAGCACAGACGTCTGGCCTCTGATGCTTCTGCTGCACTTTTAACCTTTTATGAAGTGTATATCTTTTAACTTTAAAAATAAACACAACAGAGTGTCTACATTTCATCTTCTAAGCCTCAGTCTTGAAGGACTTTTTTTCTTTTGGCCTTTTGCCTTTATTTTATAGGAAAGCTGAAGAGAGACAGGAAATATGGCGAGTAGAGAGCGGGGGAAGACATGCAGGAAATGGTTGACCTGCCGGGAATCGAACCATCGACCCCTGCGACAAGGACTGTAGCCTCTGTACGTGGGGTGCTTAGACCGCTAGGCCACCAGCGCCCCACTCTTGAAGGACTTTAAAGAGGATGTTTGTCCAAAATCCTAATTCATAAACAACATGTGCTACGTAGACATGGAAAGAAAGCTAGTTGCAGTTTGCTGCAATAAAGCCCAAATAAGATTTAAGTTGTAATAAGTCCCGCCTCTTTCAAGGCAAATAGCCAATCACTGTGAAGGATCTTAGGTTGGCCACTTAGGTAGGAGGATAATCAGATTTCCATTAGGGATGGGACCTGATTTTCGAATGCTCAAATATTCGTTCACTTATTTAAAATCTCAGAGTTAAACAAATATCATCACATTTTAAAAGTAGAACTTTTCACCATTTTCACCAGTGCCTGGTTGTGATACAGTATTCCCACCAGATGATGGCTATAAAGCATCTTGAAGCTGTTTGCTAACCACATTAAGTAACAGAAGAAGAAGAATGCTAACTTCATTAAATAGCAAAAGAAGAAGAAAACGTTAGCAACGGTCGCTGGAAATACGTGTGTAGTGGTGTGAGATTCAGAAACGGAGCTAATTGCAGAGACTAATCATGGCTGTAAACATCAATATCGACGGCACGCTGCTGTGAAGGTCAAGAAAGAAGCTGCCAGTGCCCGCTACTAGCGTGACCTCAGCCCTGGTGCTGGTTAACGGTTGGTTACGAATACTCGCTAAATAGATGCCAGTGATTATTGAATAGTACTTTGGCTTGAAATGCCCATACCTAATTACCAATCCAGAGAATCTGGCCCTGATGCTAAAGACAGCAGGTGATGTGTCATGTCTATCAGAGCACTTTCACAATGAAGCAGCCTGTCAGAGGAAATTACGCTACTAAAACCAATTTCATTATTTGAATGATTTCAAAAACCACACTTTCATAAAGAAGCTTATTTTAGTAACTTTTACCCTGATTCAATGTAAGACTTGAGCCAGCACCTGCTGTTCTGTCATCAGTCTGACAGTCTATATCTGACTGTTGATGCTTGTCAGTTATACAGCAGCAAACCCCTCATATCAACCATAATATCTGTAGTTTTTCAGTGTTTTTGTGCTGTTGTTTTATGGAAAGCTCTGTGCAAACTTTGTTTTTAAAGAGTTCTTTACAAATAAAATTAATTTTATTAATAATTATCATCAAATCAGCCGGGATGCAAGTAAATACCAGATGAGATCAGCCGGGATGCAAGTAAATACCAGATGAGATCAGGCTTTTAGAAGTACCTTAATTAATGGATGTTGGAGAAAAAATCTGCTTTCAAATATCATTCTTTTTGCTGTTTTGCACAAGAAAGGGTTTGAGTTATTAGAGAGATTTCATCATAAATGTCTCAAGGGTACAAGAGTCTTAGCGTGGACAGATTAAAGACTGATCTCATCAAAGGGAAGGAAATAAAGTATGATACCACAACTGCACAAACATGCACACAGCTGCAAATAGAAACAGGTATTTTCCAAAGTGAGTCAGACTGACAGGCATGTAGACCAGAATAAAAAAAGACCCTGAACACGCTGAGAATAAGAATGAGAGAGAGGGGGGATGTAGACAGACATGCAATATGGGCAGATAAACAGAGACAACAAAGTATGGACTTACAAGCTATCAATCTCAGGGGAGAATACAAAAGTGCAGAAACAGCAGTGTAAACATTGTGCCATTCAAAGCGCTCTGTTAGGAATACTCAATGACCAATCAAGAAAATGAGAAAGCACACAGCGTGGCAGACTAGAACAGAGAGTGTGTGCGCACTGAAATCAGCACCTTGTGGATTTGGGAATTGCAAAGCAGCTGATTGCAAGACTGTTTAATGCATAGTGAGGACAGCAGAGAGGATCACAGGGGTCTCTCCCCCACTCCGTCCAGGACATCTTCCAGGACTGTTTCCTGCCTTCCAATCAAGCAAGAGGTTTTGCAGCATTCGGACCGGCACAACAAGGCTCTGCAACAGCTTTTTCCCCCAGAGCTGTGAGACTCTTAAACACCCTGCTGCCCTCCACCTCCACCGCCATCATCCCCTTCCTCACAGACACACACAGAATGTACAATGACATGCACCTGCACTTTATAGTGGACCATTATCACCGCTGTGCCTTCTTGACGGACATTTTCACATCTGCAGAGACACTTTTTGGTCCCTTTACAGATTTGTAATCACAGGAACTTTTTCAATACATATTTATGGCACATATTTATTGCACCGCTCTATTTATACTCATGCCATGTTATTCTATTTATATTTATATTTATGCTGGTTCATTACATTTCGGTTCTTCCTATTTATATTTGTGTCGCTCATATTTGTGCATCCTCTTTGTTTACATTAACACACTGTATGACATTGGGTTTGCACACAGCACCTTGCCTTAGCAGCTTGGAGTCACAACATTTTCTGCAGCTGTATACGATGCATGTAGATGAATAACAATAAAGTCAAGCTGAGTCAAGCCGACTTAGTCATCTGGTCCACGTCTTGTTTTTCTTACCATGTGATGAGTCCAGCAGCGACAGCCGACCAGGTGACACAGCAGGAGTTAGGTCTCTTACTCTCCTCCTCTTCATCCTTGCGGCAGCAGCACAGACAGCTTAGGTAGATGGCCAGACACAGCAGGTTAAGGCCGAGTCCCGCAGCCGCCACACAGCCCAGGAATATGAGAGACTGCAGAGACAGAGGAGTGAAGTGGAGGAAATGACATGATGCAGTCAGAAACAAAAAGCTTCATCGTGTTTGGCCTTGAGCAAAGAACAACCAATTTGACCTGGATAAAGGGTCACCAATGACTAATGCTTTCCAGAAAGTTTTATGTGACTATACTTTTGGGAAAAGCATCTGTTGGTTCACTTAGCCACCGGTAAAATGACTCATAACAAAACAGGCCCCTACAAAGAGTCTCCTCAAGCATATTAGACTATCATTAGCAATGCATTAATGTGTGATGAGTATTTAAGTGCAGATGGAAGTCAAAGAAAAGCTTTTGTACAGTGTAGAGGAGAGCAATAATAAAGCACCATAACATTTTGAAAATTACTGAAATAATAAAATAATTGTATTATATAATACTATAACTGAAATACAAGTCAAAATTTTACTTCAGCATTTGATCGGATAAATATGTCTGGTAACTTTGAAACACTGACAAACATATGTAAAGATTTAAACAGGAAACAGATATTTAAATCATACCTGTGTGCATATGACTTAAATCAATTTCTACATTAAGCAACGCTTTTAAATGCTTTTATTTGGCGTTTTCACAATTCTAGATGCTTTTTCTGTTAGCAATGCTAACACTATATTTTAAACACAAGAAAATTGATTCTACCAGACAAACTTTGCTATAAAGAAGCAATTTAGCTGCCCTAAACCAAAAGAAAAACAAGCTAACAACTAAGCTAGCTAATTAACAACGTAGCTAGCAAAAACAGTTTCCTCAGGCATTGGGTTGGACCAAAACAGAGGTTAAATTGGTATTTATCTCAAACATAAAATAAACAAGAAGGTAAAGGTTAAAACAAGAACCCACATTTTATATCAAATATGTATATCTACAATACCCTAGTGAGGTTGTTGTACTTTTTAAACCTGCTCTAGATACTATTCATGTCAGTAATGCTAACTCATGACATTTCAGTCTCAAGAAAACTGGTTTCCCCATACAGACCTTTTCTTAAATTTAGCTTAGCGCTTAACCAATAGGCAAACAGGCTACAAGCTAGCTAACAAAAACTAAGCTAGCAAGAGAAAAGTAGTTTCCTTTGACATCATAGCAAAAAAGAGGCTGAAGTGGCATTCATTTGAACATAGAAATAACAGAGTGAAAGTTACAGAAATTGAGATAATGTGTGCTAATATCTAACCTATCACTACATTTAGTAACCTTGTGGAACAAAAACTTGGAAAACTGTTTCTGGCTTTTTACCGCTTCTAGATAATCTTTTTGTTAGCCAACACGTGACATTTTAAGCACAATTAAACTGTTTAAACCAAACAAACTTAGCTTAAAGGAAGCAATTGTATACTGCTCCGAACCAAAATACGAACAATGCTAATAACTAAGCTAGCTTGCAAAAAAAGTCAGAGGAAAAAGTAGTATAGGTTTTGACATATAGCGACAAAAACTATCAAAAATGTGTGCTAACGCTTCTCTGGCTCTCTTAGATTTGTATACATAACTGTTTCGCTAACATGTTAGCTTTGTTCGTTTTTTTTTTCTCCTCTTTAGTGGCTAAAACATGTTTCAAAGCCAAAACCGAATCTTTTTTTAAATTTTAAGTTACACTTTGGGGCTTTTTCGCCTTAATTGACAGGACAGCTGAAGAGAGACAGGAAATGTGGGGAGTAGAGAGTAGGGGAAGACAGTAAATGGCCGACCAAACATTTTAACATGTTTTTTTAAGTCATACAACAATGCTAGGTTTCTTAATCTTAGCATGAAGCACTGTTGACAAATGACCAATACATTTTTTCAAGTGTTCTGTTCTGAAATTGTAAAGATTAATTTGACCATGACTGCAGTTGTACCCACCTTTTTCTGTCACATTTTACAGTAAAAGTTTGCCAAGTAAACAGCTGTTAAAAGCTGCTAATGTTGCTTTAGAGACAATATTATGGGAGGAAAGTCAAGGAAAAACCTCAACAATTACTGTGATGATAAAGAAATAAGACCGATAAAACAAAATAAATATGTTGTGATGAGCCCCACAAACAAAAGCAGCTGAATCCACTGTCTCCTGCTGGAGAGTGGACACCTCCTCGTGCATCTCTGCATCTCCCCCCTCTTTCTTCTCCTTTAGCCCCCATCCCACCTTCTGTGAGGAATGGAGTGCTGTGACAAAAATAGCAACAAGACTGTCCTGACAGTCTCAAATGAATTCTGCATCCATCTGTGAGCAGATGGGTTTATTCAAGCTCGCTCCCTGTGTTTTTTTTCCCCCCACTTACGCTTCCTTTTTAGTTTGTTTGAAATCTTCTTGGTGCTGAGCCATCTGCTCTCATGCTGTGAAGTGATGTGTCCCACAAGTCAAGTATTGGGATTAAAATTCAGAAATGGAAGAATCTGCAGGATTATGTCAACGAGTGCCATAAAAGAGGCGAGTAAATCTCAAATTGAAAAATCCTCGAGAAGCCTGAAAACAGCTGTTTGTATCATCTGACACGGTCCTTTTGCTGTCAACTTTGCTAATGAAATAGCTAAAAATAAATACCAAGATATATATAAATGTCAGTAATATTTGGGTCTACTTTTTTTGCACTTTCTACACCTAAGTCTTCATTTTATCATTTGCAATCTTCCCCCGGTAAATCAATCTTTCTTTCCTCGCTCCTCTCCTTTGCTCCATCTGTTTGGGTGCACTGCCTCATCTTGTCCCATTTCACGGCTACATGCCTTTCATGGTGAAGGCAACACATCTGCTGACAAAAATAAAGAAAATGCAGGAGAGGTGTCAAACGAAGGACGGGCCAATCTCCAGCCATTGATCCCTGGACTTCCTCCTCCTCTCTAGTGCCCCATTAAAAAGGTGTGGAAATTAGTGGAAATGTAGCACCTCAGCTTAAGAGACGGGATAGTGAATGTGATAATGGGTGCGCTCAGACAGATGGATGGCAGTGTGCACCAAGGTGAGACAAAGAGAAAGAAGCTGAATGACGGCTGGTGGAGTGATAAGTGTTGGCGTAAACTGGGTGTAATTGAGGTGACACAGTTAATGAGATGGAGATGTGGGGCGCAGGTGGATAACACAAACATGATGGGGGGATGGGTATAAGGAGACAGCCTTTGATTGTTGGACAGACACAGAAAAGAGGGGGGGGGGGGCCCACTGATGCACAAACACAGGACCACCCAGCTGCTTTTATCATCATGGTAATGTGCAGGTTAGTTGGTGCCCTTGCAAAAGGAGAAGAAGACGAGTGAAAGGGAGAGTTCCACCAGACTATTTGAGTTGAGCAGCATGTGACAGGCCTGCTTCAATTGCTGTGCCTCTGTCTTGTGATTCTCTGCAACCAGGCAATGTAGTGAAAGGAGGGAGTGTGGTGAGAGGGAAAGGACCAGACAGGAAAATGGTAAACAGTTGGCGGACCATGTGTTGGCTCACATGAGCCAAAGAAGTGATTCACTTAGTATAATTTTTTTTTGTATAACTGGGTTTTCGGGGATGTTTTGTAATGGTTCACTTACATAGACGTGATATCTACAGTTCAAGCAGTTTTTAAGATTCGAAAGCAGAAAAGCAGCCATCAAAATGAGTCCTCTTTCTATGGATTGAAAAGTAAAAATGTTGAAACAACATTCTTTGGTATTCTTGAGCAATTCAAACTTTAAGTTTACCCTAACACTAACCCTAACCCTAACCCTAACTCTAACCCAAACTCAACCTAACCCTTACCCTAACCCAACCTTAACCCTATCCAAACTCTAACCCAACCTTAACCCTAAACCTAACCCTAACCCAACTCATACCCTAACCCAACTCTAACCCTAACCCAACCTTAACCCTAACCCTAACACCACTCTTACCCTAAACCTAACCCTAACCCTAACCCAACCTTAACCCTAAACCTAA
The DNA here is from genome assembly GCF_009762535.1 of Notolabrus celidotus. Lineage (NCBI taxonomy): Eukaryota > Metazoa > Chordata > Actinopteri > Labriformes > Labridae > Notolabrus > Notolabrus celidotus. Next base: position 24,925,473 of record NC_048289.1, read on the forward strand.
CCCTAACCCAACCCTAACCCTAACCCAACATGAGCTGTTAGACTTTTTTAGCTTATAGTTTTGATAGAACAAATTTGTTCTATCCTAAACCTAACCCTAACTCTTACCGTATCCCTAACGCCACCTAACCCTTACCCTTACCCTAATCCTAACCCTAACCCTAACCCAACTCTAACCCTAACGTAACTCTAACCCTAACCCCACCTAACCCTAACCCCACCTAACCCTTACCCTAACCCAACTCTAACCCTAACCTAACCCTAACCCTAACCCAACCCATCATGAGCTGTTAGACTTTTTTAGCTGATAGTTTTGATAGAACAAATTTGTTTAACCAAAATAGGCAAAGCCAAATAAACAGATTGTTTGCTAACTTAGCTACCCTTAGCTTAACTAAATAAAGGACGATAAAACCAGCTGGTGAAGACAGTTTTCTCAAAAGTTGGTCAACACCACATTGTTACAGAAAATATACTTGATACACACTAAACCTGCGCAACTTAGCCAACAAGACATATCCTAACAGACTTTATATCCATTATCTAGGACAAAATACTGCCAAACCGCAACACAGTACTAAATGCCATCTGAAATTTGTGCTTGTTTCAGCCAACTAGTAAAGCATTATATCATTATGGCAACAGCCCTTAACTTGAACTACAGCCCTACGTAGCTTGTTCAACAGACTAATAAATCTGGGCTGACGACGTTTGTCTTTTAGACGACTTAATGCGAACTTTGCTAAACCGATACAGCCTAAAACACATAGTGGGGTGTCTATAAGAACACCAGAGAGTTTTATTTGATTAATCAGCTACACAAAAAAATGACTTGTATCCTTCTCTGCAAAACAGCACTCTACATAACAGTGTTAATGACATGGCTGCAACTCCAAACTACTGCTGCAGAGCGGCAATTAGAATGTCACGTTAGCTAAAACTACTAGCATCAGCAGGTTTTTGTCATTTAAAGGGTACATTTTTTCAAAGTCAAAGTTAACATAGTAAAAAGTAAATTAAACACACACAAAGAGATCCAGTTTACAGTTTAAAGTCATGGTTCCTCAGACACTCTGAACCCTCAGAAGAGGCTACCAGCTGTAGCTAACGTCAGCCTAGCTTGTGTCTTTAGGTGCTCCACTTTTTTTGAACCAGGATTCCTTTAGTGTTTGCCCAGGTCATAAAACAATGATGGGAATCATATCACATCCATACAGGGTTGGTAGGAAAGGCTACAGCTATGAAATAATGATGAATGTTTTATTTTTTATGGCACTACTAACAGAGGGGTACTCAGGGTATCTGGATTTGTACAAAGACAGGAAAGAGTAGAGTTGGAACATCTTTACTTCAGAATAAAAAATATATCATATTATTCAAAGCTGTAGCTCTATAAGAAACAAAAAAAAAAATATTCTTTTTGGGTAAACATTTATCCAAGGTTGCTTTCTTCCCATGTCTCCACTTCTGTTGTTTCTTCTTGGTTGTAGTGTGCAAAAATAATGGCTCCTGAATAATGTACACTCCATTCAGTGTGAGGTTGCACACAGAGATAGTACATGCACAAAGACACACTACAGCCCCATCACTCGCCCAAGTACTCTAACCTTCCATTGCATTTCAAAACACCATTTATCTTCCCCTGACCACAATGTGCACACATTTCCTCTTTGGTAAAAATCAAATTGACAGCTCTGACCACTTATTTGCTGCTTAAATGAGGTCGAAGTAGCTTCCTGACAGAAGTAGACCCTATATGTTACACCCTTCTTCTCACTAACTCAAGAGGCCCTTTTCTACTGTCTTCTCTGTTTTGTTTCCTTTCAATTGTCCCTAAAGACTGGGGGTGGGGAAAGCTGGAGGCGATGACACGGCAAAGAGAGGAAGGAAGATCTAGCTGAGCGGAAAGAAAATCCCTGAGATGTGGAGAGAGTTAGAGGAGGGGAAAAAATAGAAGTAGAAAGAGAGGGTGACAGAGAATATTGTAGGTAACGAAAACAGCAAGACAGCAGGGAGCGGATTCACAGGAAGACAAAGACACAGCTACCTCATCCATGTGGCTACCTCAAAAAGCCTCATTACTCAAGGCTTGGCCCAGTTTTCTCCTGTTACAAGTGCATTGTAGATGTCTTAGCCCCGAGGCTGTAACGCTGCATGAAGCCACAACTTTCCCAAAATAGAGAGCAAATCTAAGAACCTCTCTGTTTAATGTAGGACTATGAACACACAACTGCATGACGAGACATACGGCCAATGAGCCCCACACGAAAGGATGACTAATCGACTTAATTCAAGGGAAGTTCAGTCGGCAAAGTCAACACAGGAGGGGGATTTTTTCAGAGGAGCCATGTGTTTCTCCCAAATATGTGGCCTCTGTTTGAACTTAAAGAATCCAAAATTGCACAAGTACCAGGAGTAAGAAAGAGGCAACTTGAATGTACAGATGCCATAAAATTGTATCATACTCCATTTAAGACATTGGATATTATCTGACCTAGCGTCTTGGAGTATAAGGCCAACTTCTTGGGGCTTCCTGTGTGGCCAGGTGTAATAGACAAAGGACTTCCAGCCATGAGTTCCTATACTGTGCAATGCTTACAGTCTGACATGGAGTTGAGAGACAACATCTAGGAGGATATTAATAGCAGCATGCAGATGTGCAGATGTAAATGCACAATCAGACAACTAAATACCTTATTGACCTGAATATAATAGACTTTTGAATGCCAATGTTTGTTTACAACAGTAGACGGTTCTACTCATCTGTATACCCTACTGACTGAGGCCAGCCGTCACTCACGACCACAGTGCCAGGGGGATGAAGAAAGGAGAGACAAGGCGAGAGTTCATAACAAAGTGACTCAAAAATGTAGCTCTAGCGAAAGTTCAGACAGGAAGACTATAAAAGCAATCACAGCAGTTGCTTAACTCTTCTCTCCCTCGTTCAATATCTCACCCGCTCCCAGCTGCATGCTCCAGAGCTGTCATTGGTTAATCAGCGGCGGCTGTCATTCAATAGCTCAGTGGCACGCCCTTATTGTCAGCCTATCAATTGTCTTTTTAAATGTGTCTCTCTCTCCAGCTAGTTCCTTCTTGCATTGGTGGTGCGCACCCCTCCACCTCCCCATCTCCACTTGGTCTCTGCAAGTCTTCAATTCCAAGAATTCATCGACCACCACCACCAGTGTCTGGACTCTAGGGGGATTTCTTCTGCTGCCAAATTCACACATCCTACGCTCACAAAATTATCCCCATAGAGTCCTTACGCCAAAGATTTCTGTCAAGTTTCATTATTCATTAAGTTGTAATAAATAACATTTAATCTTCAAACGGTGTCTCTCCTGATTGAAGTAGGATAAGTTAACCAACAACTTAGAGCAAGTTGTTATTTGGATTTTAAGATAATGGTTATCAATGCAGACAATCAGCTGCATTGATAACCTGTCAAGTGGGCACAAAATCTGGTGTCACATAGTGTAATTTCGTAGATGGCGAGCCCAAGAAGACACATCAGTCATAGAAAATCTTACAGCAACCTTCAAAGCAGCCACTTCTGAGAGTTTGATGGAGAAAACAGAAAGGTATGCCCATTACCAGAGCTGTCATCCGTCTTGTACAAGTAGTGAATCGATAATATTGTTATTTGTACACGTTATGTCATCACATTAATGGTATTTCATCAAAATAAAACCGGCTGCTTGACTAAAATAAGACTGATTGGAAATTGTATATTCTGTTCTTAAGCCATGTTTCACCTGCAGCTAACACTGTTGTGTTTTGTGGTTTATTACAGCAGGGAAATGTAGGACTGATGTCTTGAAATGCTAATACAAAAATGATTGGCAACCTCCAGGGTCGAGAAATTAATCAAATTTTAAGTGTCCACTTCAGGCTGACTCCAAACGCTAAGGTAACCATTTACACCAATGTAAAAATGTTCATCTGTACAGCAAGACTGAGCATATTTAAAGCCTGCATCAAAGAAGGTTTTGGTCTGACAAGCTTGTTTAGTTATTTGTACATACTGTATGAGGGGATATGCATAGTTTTGCATAATGTTGGGTGTGGCCTATTTGACTGAGGCAAGCAGCGACAAGGTGCTCCACCTCTTTTCCTGTTTCTCGGTTGACTGCAGTTTGGGGTTGAGGCAGTATTTCAAAACACCCCTTCAGAAACCAATGGGTTATATCACTGAGACTACCTCCATGTTTGAGTCTACAATCCAAATCCGATGAGGTCTAACAGTAGATTGAGCATGGTAATACTTAATTAATGAGTTGATTAGAGTTATCATTGTCAATCAACTAAGTCGCCAAATCGATTGCTTGTGCTTTGGGAAAACATCCAACTTCATTGCTTGTTCAATGTCTATGCATGAGGCAGTGGCAAGCTTAAGGCAGTAACTCTGACCTGAATATACACCTCATAATGAGCTCTGGACCGTTATGAAAGCTACTTCACTGGAGTGGAGTGGAAAGATACAAAAGAGGAGATGAAGGATGCAAACTCCCGACAGTCTAAGTGGTACATGGTTTGAGCCTTATGCTGAGCACTCATTAAAAATCAATTTTTAACACACAGCTAGTGACCATAATTAATACATAAAGAAATAGAGCACTTCCATCTGTTACAGCACATCTGCAGAGCAGGACGGAGGAATGTATCAGTGGAATTCCACAGGCTTGGAGATGTGCTAAATGCAAACTAAGCGATACGAAATGTCTTCCACAAGCATGGCTGCTCCACAGCAGGTGGCAGACAGCTGTGCGGAGGTGGAGAAGGTCTCCAGGCGCAGAGTGTGCACTGAAGTGCAATTTGCTTGAGTGTGTGTGTGGCTGGAACGGACAGTGACATTCCTCCAACATGATAGGGGTTAAACGTGTGTCAGGACCGATAGAGGAGGAAGAAGACATGAAGACAGAAACTTCACCTTCTCAGTCTGAGCCTGGCAGTGAGCAGCAGGAGACTCTCTGCTTTCACTCTGACATCAGAAGTGACAGTGTTTTACTTCTCTCCCTTTTTTTTACAGATTTATCAATACACACTGGACAAGGTGATAAGAAATGTGATCTGTTATTACATTAAAATTATGTGAAATTGACGCATTACGTGAGATAAGTGATTAAAATGAGTTTGTTTCTGTTCTACATGTTTTACACATTACTGTTTTATAATAATATCCCCCCTTAGTCTAAAATAACTTAAATTTGTACATTTCAGTCACTCAATCCTTGTTCTTCTACTTCTGGCAATCACACTAGATAACTTTGTTATTGTCACCAACTTCTTACCCACTACTTCAACTCTCTCAAATTATTCGCACCAATGACACATTTGTGCCGCCCAATTAGCATCATTTGCACCACAAGACCAGAACTTGCATCTATTTGCATCTTTGCATTGACTTTACATGTAATAATAATAATAATAATGATGCATCTTATTTAAAAGGTGCCCTTTCTCAGCACCCAAGGTCACCGTACAGGGCAGAGTCCAAAAAACAAAATTAAGCTGATCAAATCAAAAAGGCATGATACAGTGCAATTAATAATAATTAATACGGATGTCTGGTGGGAGGGAGTTCCAGAGGCAGGGGGCAGACCGGCTGAAGACTCTGGACCCCATGGTGCTTAAGCGGGTGGTGTAGTGAGGTGAATGGAAGACGAAGACCTGAGAGCTGGGTGTGTTGATGTGCAGAAGTTCAGAGAGGTATGGAGGAGCAAGGTTATGAAGGGCCTTAAAGGTGAGGAGCAGGATCTTGAAATCAATGTGAGTTTTGACTGGTAACCAGTGAAGCTGCTGAAGGACGGGAGATATGTGATTAATGGACGGAGTTCGGGTTATAATACGAGCAGCAGAGTTCTGGACCAGTTGGAGTTTATGGATGGATTTGAGAGGGAGACCAAAGCGGAGGGAATTACAATAATCAATGCATGAAGTTACCAGGGTGTGAACAAGTATGGCAGTGCTGTTGGGTGTGAGGGACAGGCGGAGGCGGTTGATGTTACGTAAATGGAAATATGCAGACCGAGTGACATTATTGATGTGAGATTGGAATGATAGTGCGCTGTCAAGGATGACATCCAGACTCTTATGTACATGTAATTTATTCACGTTTGGTGTGAACGCCCCATACGACTATTTGGTTTGGGTTTCATTGGATTTGCTAAATGGCACTAAATGGAATCAATGCAGGGTCAATTCTGAAAGATTAACTGTTTGCATGCTTAGATTAAAAGCATAGTGTACGTACATCATCTCCATTTTCCTAAATTTTCAAGGTCATTTTTGGTAAATTGTTTTTGTACATGTTTGTATTGCTTTAGCTATGTCCACACAAAAAATAATGATTTTAAAAACAGTCCAAAGCTGTTCAAAAGCTTAATGTTAATATACATTGTCAGTTTTTTCCATTCTTTACAAATAAGTAGTGAAGTAAACAAAAGCACATTTTTCAGGATGAGTGAGCAAACAGTCACGAGGGAAAATTGATGGATTACACCCAAAAAGAGCAAAAACAAACTTTTACAAAGGGTATCATTGAGCAGCTACATCTTACTCCTTTGACATTTCCTCCTTAGTTTTTCTGTGTGAATTATCACTGTATTTTTACGACCATGAAAGGTTCAATAAAAGGCGCCTTGAGAAATGACATCGCTATGAAAAATTCCCCCCCCCACTGCCCATAGATCAATGGAGCAGTCCGACTCACTGTCTCCCCCCTGCTGCTGCCCGTCCCCCATGACACTCAGGTTAACGCCCCAGGGACCAGGACTGTTTCCGGCAGAGTGCGCTCGGCTGGGCCTGCCCGTGTTCACAGCTGTGACGCCATTAAGTCCCAGTAAAGACACCCATGGGTTATGGATGAGAGGAGGAGGGAAAGGGAGGAAGAAGGGGTGTTGTTGCTAAAGGAGTCTTCAAATCTGCACTGCCTGGTCGCCCTCAACAGTTTACCGTTACTAACTGACGGTCTCAGGAGTGTTGTGAGGTGTAGAGACTGAGCCAGATTGTCTCCTCTGGGTTTTTAGAAACAGAAAAGTTTGGCTTACTTTTGATGGTTAGTGTATCCTTCATGAGCCTGACCGATATTCATCCACAGGCCGATACTGTCAGGCCGGTATCAGTGGATATAGTACTGAGACTGTTGAAGACACATTTTCAAGACTTTCTCATGAATACATGTTTTCAAATGTATTTCTTCATTATAACTTTAATTCAAGCATTTAATTTATTATTATTATTATTATTATTTTTATTTATTATTATTATGATTATTATAATTATTATCAAGGATATATATCAGCCATATATATTAATCTGATATATGCCAATGTCAGCTTTTTAAAACACATATGATGGAGGAAAAAATAAACGTATAAAGCATTGATGTGGTTTGTCCATAGTTTACTCTCAACATCATCTACAGCTAATGTAGCAGAGCATGCGTAGCTTAGTGAATGGTACACAATGGAATTTTGTTACAATCTTTGATAATAATAATGTTTAAAATTCTTAAATAAACTTAAATAACCCATGAAGGGGGCACTGGTGGCCTAGCGGTCTAAGCGCCCCACATACAGAGGCTATAGTCCTCTCGGCAGGGGTTGCCGGTTCGATTCCCGGCCGGTCAACCATTTCCTGCATGTCTTCCCCTGCTCTCTACTCCCCACATTTCCTGTCTCTCTTCAGCTGTCCTATCAAATAAAGGCAAAATGCCAAAAATGTATCTTAAAAAAAATAAAAATAATAATAATAATAATAATAATAATAATAATAATAATAATAATAATGCATGAAGAAAATGTATTTTTTGTTCCAGCTGAAGTTGAAAAACATGGCATCGGCTGCACAATCGGTAATCAGTCAAAATATCAGTATCAGTCTCAAAAACCAATATCAGTCATTAAGGAGTGCATTGAAGCGTATTATCTTCCTTTATTCTTGACACCTTCTGTGAACCCCACACCAAACCATTCCCTGAGGGAAGCCAGGGGTCGTGATCATGATGCTACACCCCCCAACAACAAAGGGAATCCACCACCACCACCACCACCACCACCACCCCTCCTCCAACCTCCAGCATCCCTGAAGGAGCAGACATTCATTGTTTCAGCTGGAGGGGAATGTGGCTGCTTGAATCCACTTGTCCCAAATGAAGCAGCCCTAGAAGGTATTTATGTTTGATGTAACCTGCTGAAGATTTTTATCATGTTCTTCATCGTCAAATAAAAGTCACACAGAAACCAACTAGTCCTAATCCCACATGATGGTAACACAGCAGAAGGCATGCAGTGCTGTCATTTCCTGTTGAAATGTGGTTAGATCATCAGGAGGGATGGACATATCGCCTTATTAGTGCAGACCCTGGCCATACCATCCAGCCAATCAGGTGATGCTAATCACTAGCTTCAGGCACTACAGAGACAGATTGGGGTTAATGACCTTCTGGAGGGCCAGGGGGGACAACACGAAGGCCTCTTTGTATATGTATGCCTGACACAAACAAAGGCTAAGTAGATGGCTTCATTAAAGCCTCTGGAAATATGGCTTGGAAAATAAAAATGTAAATATGATTTCAAAGCTGAGAGTCTCATTAAGCTTCAATAAAAACTCTGAGTGAAAATAGAAGTTCCTCACTCTCACAAAACAAAGACCAAACACATCTAATGATGCTGTTTAGAGCCTTTCTGAAGGCTGTGTAGACTCTGCAGGTCATGTTTTTGATCTGGATCCACACACGGCAGCGACACGCATGAAAATCAGCCTTGTTACAGTCGTCTGAGTCAGATTCACAGGAAGAAGAAGGAGCCCGTCCACATGAACATATTTCTCCTAATTGGTCACTGAATGGTAAAAGTTGGTAAAATGACAAAATGTCATCCAAAATGTCATAGATGATAAGATCATTGACAAAGTTAGCAGTTAGCAGTTAGCATACACGGTTAACCTAGAAGCACCCTCTTCTCCAAGCTGCCCAAGCAATACTTAATGATTGCTCTGTGAGTGGTGGAACTTTATAATGAAGCTACATCATGTTGAACACCTGCAACTAAAAAAATGTTCTTAAACAGCCTGCTCTAAACACTCTAAAACAGCTAATTCAGAGTTCACCACAGATTTAACACAGACTTGGATGAATTATTTTCTCACATGTGATGCTCACACTGGGTTTATACAGTATCGTATCGTACCATACAAAATCCTATTGTATCTTATTCTATTGTATCGTATCATACAGTACCCAACAATATTGTATCATATCGTTTCGTATCGTAAACATCGTATTGTATCGTATTATATTATATTGTATGATACAGTACCCTACAATATAGTATTGTGTGGTATTGTATCATACCCTACAATATCATATTGTATCGCATCGTATCACATCGTACAGTACCCAACAATATTGTATTGTATCATGTTGTACCCTAGAATACTGAATCCTTGTATCATTGTATCGTACCCAACAATATCTTATTGTCTCCTATCGTATTGAATCGTATCATATCGTACAATATCTTATTTTACCGTATTGAATCGTACCATATCTTACAGTACCCAACAATATTGTATCGTATCATATAATATCGTACCCTACCAAATCGTATGGCATGGTATTGTATAATACCCTACAATAATGTATTTTATCATATCGTATAGAATTGTATTGTATCGTATCATACAGTACCCAAGACTATTTTTCATATTGTATATTATTGTACCCTACAGTTTCATTTTGTATCGTATGGTACAGTACCTAACAATATTGTATTGTATCATGTTGTACACCAAAATATTGAATCGTATTGTATCGTACAACATCTTATTGTATCGTATTGAATTGTATCATATCTAACAGTACCCAACAATATTATATCGTACCCTTCAATATCCTATTTTATCTTATCATATAGAATTGTATTGTATCGTATGGTACAGTACCCGAAAATATTGTTTCGTATCGTATCTTATTGTACCATACAGTTTCGTATTGTACCACACTGTATGGTACAGTCCCCAACAATATCGTATCGTATTGTTTCGATAATCAATCATCCGACACTCCCACCCTCTAACTAGTGTCCTCTGTAATATTTCAGTCCAACCATTCTTGAATGATGATGTTACAATTAGAAATCAATAAAACAGTAATGCATGTGAGGTGTCCTCCAGCCATTCTGGACCACCAACCGTTCTGTTATTCTGCTGAACATTCGGATGGCTAGTCTTCCCCTGACACCACCCATCTCTAACCAGATACTGGGAAAATCAATAAAACTTAATGGATAATCTTTACTATTTAGATACAAGTCAATGTCCAATACTTTTTAAATGCTTACTACGGAGGGAAAAGGAGCCTATATAAGGAGCCTATATAATAAAAATGACATGTGAATTCTGGTTTTCAGCGTCTTTTAAAAAGAGAGACATCATGACAGCGCCAGAGGCCGAGCTATGGTGAATCTCTGTTTTAACAATAATGTTACACAGTCTTTCACTCCAACAGGGAGACGCTGGGGTCAGACAAGGAGCGTGGAAATCAAGAATAACAGCTTTAAGATTGATTTTCTTCAGGAGGAGGGAAACTGAGTTGGTCAATTTCCAATGCAATCAGCGTGGTCACAGAACAGATAATGGATTTTCAGCCCTTTGTGTGCATAAATCTCCATTTCCCACTACAGAAACTTGACACGGCTTTACACAAAGGAGTTATGCATGCAGTTGTAACATCAGGAAATCAGTTGAATCTAGCTGCTTGTAATGACATCAATTACAGATGGAGTGCTGTAAAGACTCAAGCTGGAAGTTTAGAGCACGATATTAACTATTACGATGCAATAAATGATTTAGAAATTAAATCACAGTAACAACATTATAAGAACTGCCCCTGCAGGAATCATTGTTGCGATACAATCAGTGCATAAGTTCACCACTTGAAGGACATTATCTCTTTCAGCAAGCGTGAAAAAAAATGTTTTAGCCTCAAAATTTCACATTAATTCTCCCCGTTATCCACTCTTGAGCTTCTTTGACAGAAAGGCACATCCATTTATATCGCTATGGGAAGGTCTTACATCAGTGCACAGACAGGGAAGGTGAAGAAAATGCTGATGAACCAGAAATGGAGAAAACAAAGACAACAGAAAAAAGAGAGAATAGGAGGAGGAGGCTGTGTGGACGCACTGGGCTGGAACATTGTTTTCTGGGAATCTCTATAAAAGAAGCCACTGAGACGGAGCGAACGAGTGTGTTAAGAGCATGTGTTTGCTCCTGTAATTGAATAATATGTCTGCCGCCTGTTCATTTATCTTGTTTCATTCAAGGGCAAGGTAATAGCAATATTAAGGCTTCAATAGAAACTCGTCTGAGCCGCACATTGAAGTAGTGAGATGAGTTGATGACAAATGGTGCTGCTATTAAGTACAGGACTATTTTTCTTTGCTAAGTGATAGACAAATGTCCTTCAATGTCTGTGGTTATTTACAGAGAGTCTGGTAGCTGCCTGAATAACCATGTTCAGAGCTGTTACAGATCTCTTCTTGCATATTCAGTGTTGAGAGTAAACAACAAGGAACATGTTTCTTCTACAGCAGCATACCAATACATGGTAAGCTACTTTATGTGCTTGACAGAGCGTGCATTGATCATAAATCCACAATGTTTACATCCATTTCTGTGTGACTGTCAAGCAGAGACAATAACAGGAAAGATGTAATGGTCAAAAACACAAAGAGAAGGCATGCGGTTTAGAAAAACAATATTTTTCCACACAGCAATCTGGGAACCCATCGCCTGTCATCGTGTGATGTTTAAAGCCTATACGCCTTTGGGAACGGATGCAGGGTAGCCAGGCGTTAGCGTTAACAGAAATGGCTTCCAGCTAAGACTTAAAGCAGTGTTTATTTTGCAGACATAAACGCCATCATTTCTTGGTTTATTACATCTGGGCGTAGTGCTGGTCAATCTGATTCTGGGAAGTCTCAGTTTCACTGTAAATAGTAAGCTACACAGAGGTTTCACTCTGGCTTACAACAGGGGTATGAGCCCCAAAGAGAACCCAATTTTCATGCACTATGGTGTACAAATGCTAGCTTTAAAGGGAGAAGAAACAACTTTTAAATGCTGGTTTGTTGAATGAAAGTCAGATCAATTATTTCTGGTGCATTCCAGGATGTCAGGAATTCTTAATACTGATTGGCTTTGAATACACAGCATCAAGCAGATTTGTCACTCAAGTTCAAATATTGATCTCTATCGGATTCTTTGCTGCACTTGTATGCAGATATCTGTTAATAGAGATGTATAAATCTTTTTTTTAAGAACTTTATTTTCAGTTTTTTGTTATATAACAAGACAAGAAAACAGAGACAAACCATAATAAAAAGGAAGGAAAGAAATAGGCACGCACATCATTGCAATGGAAAGCTATCAAAACAAAACACAAAAACAAAAAAACAAACAGACAAAACAAAGAAAATATACATACATACATTCATACATGCCCGCACTGCCATTTAACAGTAAGGTGAGATATTAAATCAGTGTCAGACCAAAATAATGAAAGTAAATAATGGATGATACTCCACTGTCTAAAAGGCCAAGGGTAAATTAAAGATCCAGGTTCAGGGTCCACATGTTCAGTCTAAGGCGTAACAACCCACCATCAGTGCAGTCCAAACAATGCCTAAATTAATCAGGTAGCAGTTTTTATTACTTTTGATATATTCAATAAAGGGACCCCAAATTTTAATAAATCTTCATTAGAACACCCGAGCCGAGGATTTCCTGCTTTTGCTCTCCACACTGACTGTTTTCCTGCACACTTCACAGCCTGCTGATTGGTCAGTACTACTCAGACAACACATATACTACAAATAGAGTAGTAGTAAAGAAGCAGTTATTTACAAGTATTCTACCATCTTAATGCTAAGCTAAGCTAACCTACTGCTTGATTGCTATTTATCTAAATGATAAGAGTTATATAAATCTCCACTCAAGCAAGCAGACATTTCATTCACCCCACACAATGAGACATTCCTTAAAACTAGTTTGTGTAACACAATGATGGCGACATTTAATACACTGTACACTGTTTGTTTAACACAGGGCAAAGGATTACTCTGAGTGTAGATCATGTAATTATTTCAGAAAGGTATCACCTTACTTGACAGTTCCTTGGGGCAGTAATCGCTCCTGATAAGAGCTTTAATAACACAGCCAACTGGCCTGAGACCAGACAGACTGACACACACTGAATAAACACCACAAAGCAAACACACGCTGAAGGTCAGTGTAAAGTGCATTTTCCCACATTTGTATCGTAACATTGAACTTAATCATTATGGTGAGCATTGCAGCATTTCCTGAGTCATAATGTTTTAACATGGCAGCTTAGACAGTGTGAGGAAAAACTAAGCATACAATGGATGGAGTATTTGGGAACAATACTTGTTTAGGTTGGAAAACAGGAAACAGGAAGTCATATGGACCAGGACCTGCTGACCTACACATGATATCTGGCTCATAAACACACACACGCAAACACGTGAGCACACACAGATAATATCATCAAATCTAGGCCCTTGTCCTATTTCTGGATGAGCTTCTTCAGTTTTCAGGTTTTGCCCTCCTTCCACGCTCCAGGCCTCGGGACAGAGAGACGAGCAGAGAAACGTTTTTGAACGGCAGATAGACCTGACGGAGGAGGACTGAGGAGATCAGCATCTGTACAGCATGCCATCACAATACTGAGGTGACAGATTCAAACCAAGAGCTCAGAAAAGCAACACAAGATCAGAACCAGATAGATTAAGATGCTTTTAATCAATCAACAAACGTTATCTCAAGATGCAAACAGAGCAGGTCTAGACTGTACCTTATGTTGCATTACTGACAGAGACCCAACATCAAGACAGGATAAGATCCAGTCCCATCTTACAGACAGGACTCAGGCTGATGTCATCTTAATCCACCATGAGCAGAGCACTTAGCAGCATTTAGCAAGTTACAGCAGCAAGGACAAACTTCCTTTAACAGGAAGAAACCTCAATCAGAACCAGACTCATGTTTGAGAGCCATCTGCCTTGTATGACTTGGAGTTTTACACCATTATCATGTTCACAAGCAAGGACCAGCCATGTATGCAAACGTGTGACAGGTAGACTCTGAACAGGTGAAGGATGGGGAACAGCTTGTGGTGTTTAATCATAAATTAAAGCCCCTGTGAGGAACTTCTTCTTTACGTCCAAAGTTGTGTCCTCTGTGGACAATATGGTCTTTGGCTGATTTTGTCCTCTAGATTATGAAGTGTTTTTTTTTACCAAGTTTATATTAGGGCTTGGACGAAAGTTTGCAGAGTAGGAAATCAGGAAAGAGAGATCCCAAGAACGGCCATATTAAAAGCGGAGAAGTCTGAATCTACTTTCACATGACAACGTATAAACGACGGAGATCGCTGGAGTATGCATGCCAGACCAGTAGATGGCGGTATAACTTTGTAAAGAAACACAACATGAGAAAACCAAGCACGTGTGCTTAAAGCTGCTATCAAACAGAGCGCAGAGTACACGCTAAAAAGAGGTGAGTGAAGTTAGAGTTTTCAAAGACAGTATCGTAAAAGGAAAGCTACTCCAAAGCTATAACAGGGACAATATAAAGCCTGAAAATGAGCATAACACCCCCTCTTTAAATATGGACGGCTTCCCACTGAACATTGAACTGTAGCAGTCAACGCAGAGTAGTTTGTCCCACGCATACAGAATCCCTCTCTCTGCAGATCGTTGCAGCACGGGATGAGATTTAGTGAAATATTTGACCATCAAGATGAAGAATAACTTGCTTAGTGTCAGAGCAAATAACTCAAGTCATGTGATTCAGCTGATTCACATTCCATTACTGACAATACAAGTGTCCAACAGACAGTGAGAATCCCACACACACATATACACACACACACACTGACACACACAAAGAACAGGGAAAGATCACAACCTCTCACATTCCATCACATTCACTGGCCAACAGCCAACAGAGGTATTCAGCGGGATTGCCCACACTACAACACACCAATTACAGCCCATCTCAGACGGCACACAGACGCTGTTAGAGGCCCGGCTTCACTGCTCAATACTTCCCCCACAGCAAAACCAGCTTGACATTGATTCAGCAATCCCTTCACAAGAGAACAGACTAAATGAAAATTAAATAGCTGATTAGCAAGCTTGATTTTTGGACGTCATCTGAATATTCCCCATTTATATCTTGTCGTCAGCAGTATTTGATTTTAATAGAGATGACATGCCTCTCGTGTTTAACCACTGAGGTCTGATATAAACTGTGCAACTGTTTAAATGTGATGGAATGTCAGCTCAGGCTGCACCAGGGAATCGTTCCCCACATATAACTAAAGCTTACAAATGAAGTGCTCACACTGTGAGGTACAGTTGTCAAGTGCACAATGTACTGTACATGTTCCATCAGGACAGAGCACTGACAATTGGCAATAAAGTTTAATTGGAAAACTCCTACAGATGACAGATGAAGGCAAATAACCCAACGTAGGGCGTAGGAGCTACATAAAAGTAGATTAGCTGTAGTTTAATATTGCATTGGACTGCACAGGTGGTCGTAATATTGTGGCTGATAGGTGTATATGCGCGTGTATTTGAGTTGTCAACATCACAGGGCGTGTTCGCCTAGTGCTTTCAGATGCAGTCCACCATGTTGCACAAGTGAAAACAGCAAAAATGGCCTAAAATTGGGACACCAGCTTCGGGTCCTGCTTTCACTGTACAAGAGCACGCTATCGGCAGACCAAGATTTACAACCGTTCATGCCAGAAGTTCATCCGACTGGTAGGTAGCAGGTTATCATGGCGCAACAAACATTCGATCAAGCAGAAATTCAGCCTGATTTTGAGATCAGTAGTGCATCTCAAAAGTTGGGTCTGAATCATCTTCAGTTTGGAAAGCGTCTTCCAGACTCATGTTCATCTGATTTCTTACTCTCTTCCTTCCCAGTGTTTCAAGTGATGGCCTTATTGTTTAAACTCTATCCTCTTACCACATCATTCATATATCAGTTAACTAGTCCCAGAATACTTGCCAAAGGGCATCTAAGAAACTCCAATCTGTAACGTGAAACTCTTTCTTTTCAGAGTTTTTAAGGGGGTCAAAACTCCACAATCTTACATCGGACTTCCACCAGATCCACTTTTGATTCGCCTCCGATCCGCTGAAGTCCGGCTCCATGCTCTCTCGTCTGTCAAAACCCAACGATTGCGTTTTCAGAACGCAGCACGGAGCAGGACCGCTGGACAGCTGGAGCCATGTGACCCAAGGTTTTCCAATGGTAATTACTGCATAGATGAATATCCTCCTCCTCTCCTCATCCATGTTCTCTTTATCGTCCTATGAAAAAAACTCTGACCTGTTGACTCCAGGCCTGGCTCTGCTCATCATGACGGTTTGTTGTTGTAGTTAAGGGAAATATGATCTGGTGATAACACAGAGTGTTTTATACTGAAAATTAACCAGATGTTTTCGTTTGGTTTTGGTGTCTGACTTCCTGTCCTGCTCGATTTGCACTGTTGAGATTGATGCGTCGTGCTCCGGCATTCAGCAGTCTTGCGTATCTGATCCGGAGGGCTCCAACCTGCTGGATCAGAGACGCAGCCAAGAGAATAGAAACCTATCAACTCCGGTGCCGTGACGGATCGGAGACGGACCAGCACAGATCCGGTTGAATTTGTCCGTTACACCAACGAGTTCTGGCTTGTGGCCTTCATCAAGTCATGATGGCCACAAGCCGAAACGAGTTGGTCTAAGAATAAAGTTGTTCTTTATACTACAAATGTCGCTGGAGTTTTGACCCTTCTAGACTTCCTTTCTCTCTCTGTGCACCTTTGAAGTAAGGGAAGTCATGCCAGAATAATCCACTCTGCTTTCCAGAGTTATTACCATGTTTGACGCAGAGATGTGTTTGTTTTGGTGAGCTGGAAACCTCTGTGATCATTCCTGTCCTGAAAACCAACTGGAACACTTTAAGATGATACTGCATCAGCTCAGCTCGCATCCTCACCTGAAGACCATGTCCAAAAAAAAGAAGAGGTTTTAACAGGTTTAAACCACAGAGTGTTTGTTTTGGTAACAAGAAGACCTCTGTGGTTAATTGAGCGCCCACCTTCAGAACACAAACACTAACAAATCATTTTTAGACTGGATTTAAAACCAGCCGTGTTGTTTGTTTCTTGTATTGTTCTGTGTACAGTGACGCAGGCTCTACATGCAGAGATGGATGAAAGGTTTTTATCTTCACAGCTTGATGCTACTCTGTGAAACAAAACACTACAACAATTCCCAAGATAGTTTTAACTGCTCCACAGTACTACGACTGGCTTCTTAGACAGGCTGCTGGCCATATTAAACTGACAGTGCTGACATGAGTCACTTCAGGGGCATCACTAACACCACCCTTAAATAATTCACAACTTAACAACTACACAAGCACACCCTGGGGAAATATATCACCTGTTTACTCAGATCCTCTTCTACAGCATATTAACACTCCAACTAACGCAGTGCGAAGAGGAGGTGGTGATCAGAATTAAGCCTTCTTGCCCACAAAGGACAGGGAATGTAATGGCCTAGATAGCCTTGCATTGGCTTGAAATTGTGTCATTAGCTTCGGTGCTTCAAAGGAAATTGTTCTGCAAAGTGGGAGCATGAAGGGCTTGACCTATATCTGTAAAGGAGTGCAGGACGGTGGTTGTGTTGGAGACAAGAAAGAGCGAGAAACAGAAACAAAAGTCGCAGAGAACAAGAGCTGTTGATGGCTGGATGATGGGGGTTTCCCACCCCTGACTGGAGGGCCTGTCTGTCTGTGGTTGACAGTTTTCTCAGGAGGAAGTGCTGCTCTCCTGCTGAGACTCACCACCATCACTCCCCCCCCCACATACCCGGGGCCATGACTCTGTGCTTCTACTGTTCTACACAGAATGAAAACTGGCAGCATGAGAAGAAAAAAAAAATCTCCTTCACTTCGCCTCTGTCCATCTCTTCCCTGATACCAGCACATCACAAAACCAGTGTGCTCCCATCTGACATATAGAGCAGAAATGGATCAAACTAAAAGTACTGTTGCTGAAGAGAAAGTAGAATCAAAAGGGTGGCATCACAGCCGGGCAGCATCAGAGCTGAAAAGTTAAAAGCAAAGATGGAGTGCCGACAGTGCAGTTCCTTCAGTGGCCACTGGGGGTCTGCCTCCAAAAGTGAGTCGACGCCCATTGGGCTGCATAATAAAGTGGCCAACTTAAAAGAAGAAAACATGTTGCCAGCCCAGTACCAAAACATGTTGTGGTCAGGAAAACTTCTAGAGGGTTTGAATTTGGTCTAACTGAGCTGTATTGAGGCTCCAAGCTATGAAGAGTTTAAGACCTGGTCCTGCAGCTAAAGTTCTGCTAGGTGTTACCTCAGCTAATTCAGTATCTTGGATAAACCTCCCATCCATATCTGTGCCATTTTTGGTCATTTTTATGAAATTATTAGGCAAATAATATGACTTACTATGTGGTTTATTTTAACCCGAATGACCAAAAAGGTTGACGAAAAGTTTGATACTTTTTAATACTACTTGCTTTAAAATGATACAATATCCCTTATCTTTTACGTTCTTCAATTTTAAAAAAGCACAGAAAAAAAACATCTATTCTATTTTCAACCCAAAGCTGCCACAAGTGAAAAAGGAGAGACAGGGTGTACAGCGGTGGTCAATTGACTGATAAGTGAGAGAGCACCAGCAAAGGCAACAAAAGGGTGATATGGATACATCAATGTTATTGTCTGATTGTTTCACCGTAGCTACCCTCTAAAGAACTTGTAAACATGTCCACACTCTGCACAGACGTACAGGAAGTTGCACGGTTTTGTCTCTTTGCTGCTGAAGCTGGGTTTCTTCCACCTGTGTGTGTGTGTCTCTCTGCTCCACCCTCTGTCACAGCCCACAGGTCCTGACTCTACCGACTGACATGTGTTGTAGCATCAATCTCCATGTGTGGGTACTGTGATGTGGAGATTATGCGTGCTCTGAAATTTTGTGTGAATGCATATCAAATGCATGTATACTTTGCATTTTATTAACTTGATTCTCTCTGTAATTTTTACGTGTTGTAGTTGTGAAGCACATTGTGTTGACTTGACTTGACTTGACTTGAATTGTGTGTGTGTCTCTCTGCTCCACTCTCTGTCACAGCCCACAGCTCCTGACTCTCCCTATTACCAGGTTGGCTAATACTGAGGTTTGCTGGGTTCTTTAGCATCTAATGAAGACAAGACAATGCCACCTGGTCCATGTGTATTGTCTGTTAGTCCTGACATGTGGGCTACAATGACTGAAAGCATAAAATGTCCATAAAATTTAAAGAAATTAGGAAATACAGACTCTCTGCAGATACACATACCACCTCTGGATATGCCTTCCATTGCTATTAACATTATTTTGGGTGCCCAGGAGTTCATTTTTTGGGGCTGTTGTATCAAACAAGTATTTATGTCATTTGATTTTTACTGTCATTGTTTCACAGTTCAAAATTCTAGTACTGTGACAACCCTACCAAGAAGTTAATGGGTGTTCTGTGAGTGAGAATCCACTGACAAATCATTTTTGTGTTAGCCCTTATTAGCAGGTAGTCCAGTGGAGATTGTGGTTCAGGAAGCTAAGATTTAAGTTCCCCAGATCTCTAAGCATCATAGCGTCCACAAATACAACCTCATTCTTTTGGAAACACATTGTTTAACAAGCTTATTTGCTAGCTAATGAATTAGTTAAGCACATTGACTGGCATTCCCTAACCTCCTGCTTATCTCACTTCTGGCTTTCAAAAAGCATCATGGCAGAGTCCAAACTTGAGGCTTAAAGAAAAGGAAGTCAACAAACTAATAAGTGAGGTCATGGTGGTTCAGATCTTTATTTTTTTAAGACTTGGATCTGAGCTCATCTTGAGGCCAACAGTTTGGTGAATTATGATGCTTCATGGCCTTAGTGTACAGTACACTGGACGTGGAGCAACTGGGGTCAACTTAAAGGCTGCTTAGAACAGGAGACACAGAAAACAGCACCTTGTAAAGCAACATGCCCTGGAGAGAAAATAGAGACGCCCTGGTTCCCTTTTCCATGTATAGCAGAATGTATTGAAGTCTAAATGTCAGCCCTTTTCTGATCATGGTGATGTGTTCTACATAAATCCCTCTACTCATCAGATTCATTTGTTGGGTGTATATATATCACACCACAGTGACATTTATTACAAACCGCTTTCTTATCCAGTATCGTTCATTCCATTCAAACGTGACTTGGCCCTTTTTTTAGTACACACTGACTCAGATGTTGGTATGGTTTTATAAAGCCATTCTGGGAAAAATTCCCATCTACTTATCCTCTCTCTTAATCTTGATGGATGGAAATCATAACCTTTGTTCTCAGGACATTTTGCAATTTGTTTTTCCCTAACAGATCTGAACTGAACATGAATGAAAGCTTTCAGGTTTTCTTAACTCACTGAATGGAAAATTTTAACGACTGACCTTAAACTTCAAAACTTTGCAGCCCTGTTCCTGAAATCTATGTTGAAATCTATTGAGTCTGTGTGCAAACCCCTTATCATTTTGAACACTCAATGTATTCTTAATCTTTTGTGAGCCTGCTTGTCTATTGTTTAAACTATTTGGTATTCTTTCCAGGGCATGACGGCCTGTTGTTAATGTGACAAACTTGGTTAAATTAAGGTTGTATAAAAGATTAAAAAGAGGTCATAGTTAAGGATACCGGATATGCATACATCATATCAATAATGCCCAGTGGCTAATCAAGCAACACCTAATATATGACAAAATTAATGCTGCTTATTATACTGTCAACTTCTTTAGAATAAGCTATATTGAACTTAATAATAGGCTAGTAATGTGATCTTGTTCTTTCTGCCCAAAAGTAGCAGAAATAAATATTAAGAGTTTGTATTTCATGCATGAGAACATTCACAAGCAAGACTTTTTATTAACTAAGTGTAACGAGTTCAGGGACAAATAAACACTCTCACACATTAAACATTTGCTTCAGCAGTCCAACAGTCTTACCTGATCTGGGATGACTAGCTTAAAGTAGTTGCTAATGTTAGCTCAAATAAGCTAACTTTAGCTCTGTTTTGCTGCTCAAATTACATTCCTTATGTCACTCTACTGTTGAATCAAACATTTAACCATCTCCTGTAAACTTTCTCTTGTGACTGTAAGAAGTCATGCTTGTTTCAGGGTTTCTTTTCATGGGTCTCTCTGCAGTTAAGGCTAGCTAATGTTAGCAAACGTCTCCGACTTTCTGCCACTTTAATGACATGAGACAAGTCCCAAGACATATATTACCTTTAATAACATTACACTTCAATTGTCCTTTGAGCTGTGATTTATCTCAAGTTAAGTTAGCATGTCTTTCAGGTGCTAACATCAGTCAATAAAGCTAATTAGCCTAATTCAGCTAAATTTTGCCACATAACTGACATTATTTAAGTTACTGTCGTATTTTACCATTAATCATTATCATGACATAGTCATTGTGGCTGTGATTTAATAGTTTAAGTTACATATTCTTGAAGATGTCTTTTATTGATTAGCACGTCTCTTAGCTAATTAACACAGACACTTCTTTGTGTCACCTCATCTCTACACTGCTGGCCATGCATGCCATGTTTAGCACTGAACGCTGCAAAAACATAAATTCAGTACTGTGATATCTATATCTTGCCTAAGGGAATTGTGCAATGAATGTCCAATGTAGATGTATGTGTGGGTTTGTCTGTCTTGTGGGTTTCTGTGTTTTCTTAGCACTTATTTTTTATATTATCTATTTGCACTGAAACAAGACTGCACTTAATTTTGTTGAACTTGTGACAATGACAATAAAGATATTCTATTCTATTCTATTCTATTCTATTCTATTCTATTCTATTCTGTATTTTTGGACAGCAAACACAGTAAAAGGGGAAAGCAGTAGTGAGATGCTGATGAAGCCTAGGGCTGAAACGCACTCGTTTCTTTGAGCTGCTGTCTATTTCTACTATAAAAGTTTTGAACTTATTGCGATTGCTGACATTTTTTCAACTCGTTGTCCTTTTGGGTCAGCACTGAATTTCTTTTTGAGTACTTTCGATTGAGCATGCCATTTCATTGTCTTAAAGCAGTAATCCACACTGTATTATGTGTTAATATTCCAGGTTACCCTTAATTTCCATTATTACTCTGAATTTGTTTTGAAATCAAAACTTCTAAGTTAATCCTTTTGTAAGTCATAATCCCTTCACGTTTGACCATTAGTGTTGCTGTGATTCCAATAAACTTATTGTGTGATAGTCGTTGCTTCTTAACTTAAAAACTCATGTTTAAGAGGCCTGTCTTCCTCTCACTCTCTGGAAGTCTCTTAACCCCACTCTGTGCTAAGACACCTCTCCAATGAACTTAAATGTCACCTACTCTCTACACGATGTACCTGCACTAACAAGAGGCTAAGCTGTAAGCTTGAAAAATTAAACAGTAAAATAATAAAACATTCATAGCGCCTGACATGTGGTTACATGCAGGTCATTAGTCATCCAACTCAGCCCACTACAAAGCTGTGGGAAACAGAACTGTTGCCGTCTGTGGGATTAGGTGGGAACCACTTCAGCTCCCATGGGTGAAACCATTAACACATATTTGCTTTATGATACTTCTTTGCATCTTTCCAGCCAACAGTGTTTCTCATGAGGGACAAGATATCTGGAATATTTGGGGTTTTAAAAAAATCAATGTTACACCAGAGCAGAAAGTTGTGCTTGCAGAAAGACCACTCAAATGAGAGCACCTTTAACACTGATGCTTTACTTATAATTCTCCTGTTACTATATACTGTGGCTTAGTGTGTTTGTTACTGTATATTATATTCTGGTACCTCTATTACTCTGGGAAAGGCAGGAAAGATGGGCCAGAGTAGAAGACTGGCCTTGCAGCTAGCGTGACAATCTGTTTGCATGAGATTCATGTAACAACAAACAGCATCCATTAAAAAAGCATCCCAAGCTCCTCATAGTTTTCATAGGGATCTCACTGGATGACAATCAGAAACATTATGGGCCATTTCAGCCATCAATAATGCAAAGTGTAATCTGAATCTGATGGCACCTAAAAGCATCATCATGTTAAACATCCTACAGCTGATTTTGTAAGACATCACAGAATTCCATATGAATTGTAAACTATGCATTGAAGTATTTGTAAGGCAGTGTGTTTGAAGCCTATTTGGGATCTGAATTCTCATCCTGTTTCTGTAGTTGTGTTTGTGATAACCCCCTCCTGATAATGCCCCATGTGAGTGTGTGTCCCATCTCCCACTGACCTGCTGGTAGTTCTCGTCTTCAGGCAGGAAGGTGTTGTCAATGGGCTGAAACCTCAGGTTGATGTGGGGGAAATTGTGCAGCCAGTAGGTCCACCAGGGCTGAACATATTCCACCCGAGCAGAAGACATCCCTGCCCCGAGAAAAAAGTTGGGGCTGCAGTGTAAATTAGCCTCCTTCTACTACAGCGGGCTGCTTTAATCCCGTGTCCTATCAAACAAAGACAATGATAAGAGCATGCTCGTCTGTGGGAACTGGACTCTCAGCCACTCATGAGGGGAAAAAACGCGCAAGAAAGTCCTGCAGGGACGCCAGAGTTGTTGTAAAGTGAAATCCTGGCTGAGGGTTTTCATGAAAAAAAGAGATAATCACAGTGCGCCCATGTCTCCGTGTGTGTGTGTGAGGACCCACAGAGCTCAGACCCGACCGACAACTGCTCCAAGCGCACACACAACACGGTCACAGGCGGGGACGCGCGCACAGGACAAAAGTGAGCACGGGGGCGCGCAATAAAGCTCCTGCGAGGAGTTCAGAAATACAAGTCTGCCTGTGTTTCTAAACACATCAATAACACATGTGCACGTTTTTACTTTATAAGCTGTGTTATTTACATATTGACATGAATGGAGCGCAGAGGGTTTGTTTCACCAGTCTGTCTGCAGTGTTAGAGGCCGCACTGCCATCTAGTGGCCAAAAGAGGCAATTACAACAGACTTCAGCCTACAATAAGCGTCCTGATAGAGGAACATCAGATTACAACTAGAGCATCTACTTTCTAAATCAGGGGGGTCCAAACTTTTTTCAAAGAGGGCCTCATATGATGTTGTAAGAATACCTCAGGGCAAGTGACTCCTACTGAGACTTTGGAATCCTAAAAGTTAGATATGAAATCTCCATTTAATAATGATTATTTTAAATGTTTTCTCAATAAAACAATTACTAGGGAGTACCATGTAAAGATTAGCAAACGTTATCTTCTTCTGGGGGAAAATGTTTTTCATTAGGGTCGGGCCATGTTGGAAAAAATATTGTATCATTATTTTCCTTTGGCAGGATCACAATCTGGATTTCATCAAACTTCTTTTTCATGTTGTTTTTAAGACTTTTCTGACCAGCAGACAACATATTCAACATCAAGAACATTTTCACATCATGATAAAAACATTAATTTGAAAACCTGTCAGCTTTAAGAGTTCCTGTGTTGCTTCTTTATTGCCATCTTGCAGTATCCCCAGAGCTTTGGCTTTAGACAGGTAGTCCATATGAAGCTTTTGAAGACATTTCTGGATTGACTTTAGTTTTGTTTGTGTGCTTGAAAGAAACTGCAAATGTTCAGATGATTCAGAATGTGATTAATTTCTTTGCTATGAATAATACAATTTAATATGGAAGCTTGGGGCCATAAATAAAAGGACCTTGGGCCGCAATTGGCCCCCGGGCCGTACTTTGGACATGCCTGTTCTAAACAGTCATAAAAAAGAGTGTTGAGATCCTATTGAGCAGTCAATATAAAAGTAAAATTTATTTATTTTATTTAAATCTGATCTAACTAGGAAAACATCATTGAGATTAAGAATTAATTTTACAACAGTGTCCTGGTCAAGATCAGCAGCAGCGCGTTCCAACCATCATATAGACCGGGCTATTCAATTAAATATTTGGTCAGGCCAGATTTTCAGACTAAGGACATGAGCTGTGGGCCGGACATTTTTGAGACAGTGAGCAAAGTTAACCATTTAAAAGAAAAACAAATAGATAACATAAAAAACACAGTGGATGTTTATTAACGTATTGCCACATCAAAAAGGACACAAACACAATAAAAGAGCAGTACTTAAACTAAACCTGTGCTGAAATACTGCTTCTTTAAATTTTACATTACAGTTGCTTTCGGGCCACATATGGCCCGTGGGCCGCTAATTGAATAGGTCTATAATATAGACTGTATAAATAAAGTTCCAACAAAGTTACAAACACTAAATTCTAAAACATGACAACATATCATGGATTACATTACAGAAAGTCATGAGTCAAAGCATCTACAAGACCATGATGCTCATGATGACAGTGTTAATACTCTGCTGGATTCAATCGCAACAGTAAATTGTTTGACAAGTCACTTTACTAGATGTAACATCACCATCTGTAGGTTTCAGTGATGGCATTCCTACTGGTTTGAAGTTATTGATGTTTAAAGACACAAGTACAATCAATACAATTTCAGATGTTTGGCATATGTTGTGTTTTTACTTCATATGCAAATCCACATGTTGATTCAAAGATAGCATGGCTTATTTTTTATTAGATGAACATAAGGTACTTGAGTTGGAAGAAAGAATGAGCACTTCAGGGAAGAAACCCACCCCACTATGCCCTTTACTGATACATTTAGTACCCTACCCCATGTCCCCCAAAGCCTGAGATAGAAAGGACAGATGTGCAGCAAGAGCCAGCACATCACTGGGGTTATCAAGTGGGCTCCCCCCTCCATGCCAGCTCCCACTGTCCATCATATCCACCAGCAGAACACCCCAATTTAATGCCCTAACCCATACAGTATTGCCATGTGCAACAGAACCAGGCTATGTACATGCAAGCTCCAGGTAGTGACAACACTGATACTACCTACTCTAGCACCTGGCCCCTAGAAGCCCCCACCACCCTACACAAAAGAAGAGTCTGCAGCTAGATATTACAGAACTTGATTTAAACCTGGGCTGCACGGTGGTGCTGTTGCCTCACAGCTAGAAGGTTCCTGGTTCGAATCCCCGGCCGGGCGGGTGCCTTTCTGTGTGGAGTTTGCATGTTCTCCCCGTGCATGCGTGGGTTCTCTCCGGGTTCTCCGGCTTCCTCCCACAATCCAAATACATGCTCAGGTTGTTTGATCACTCTAAATTGCCCGTAGGTGTGAGTGTGTGCATGAATGGTTGTCTGTCTCTCTGTGTTGGCCCTGTGATAGGTTGGCGACCTGTCCAGGGTGTACCCTGCCTTCCGCCCGAAGCCAGCTGGGATAGGCTGGTCAAGATAATGGATGGATGGATGGAATTAAACCTCATGTTGCATCCGCAGAAGGAGAGTTGTAGGTTAAACTTTTAGTAAGTTGCTTGACAAACAAGGAAACAACCTTTGCGTTCAACGCTCCGACTTTGAAATAAGTATTTGAAAACATTACCAGACATGAAAGTTTTATCATTGTATGAGCAGATTTTATTTCCCCTTCAACACACACCAGTAATGACAGAGTTCATCCATGCAGTAAAAGTATATTTTGCACACAAATGAAGTTGTAAAGTTTGACACCACTTTGGTTAAGTTGTTTCATGACATTTAACTACCACAGGATTATGTCTCAAATGAGAAATAAGTGTTGACTTTTAAGGGTTCAATTTTAACAACCCGCTGAAGACCATACAAGCTGTCAATGTAGTGTAACCTCTGTGCCACACAGTGCAGGAGACCAGCTGGATGGAGCTCTCAGATTGCTTTACTTTGGTTTCTGCTTACGGGACATGACAGACGTTCTGATAAAAGAAAAAAACAGTTGTCTGTTCCCACACAGCATAAAACTATTTCTGTTAGTGATGTAGGTAAACCTAACGGCTTTACTAAGACACACTTCCTCTGTGGAATTTCAAAACAAAAACACAATAAACTATGGTTGTTCGTCCCAAGTTTTACAGGAATTTAACCTGTATACATGTTTTATACTGTTACAGAAGTAGGACACAAACTACAGACAAGTGTTTCGGTTTTCCAATTTTTATTACAATAATCTGTACATCACGGATTTACTTGAGCTCCTTCACAGCCAGACCTGAAAAAGAAAAAACAGATTAGAAAATGTTCATTCATTACATATTACAGCAGCAGGACCATAAACCTAACAGGATGAGCGCCTAAACAGAAGTTAAATTAAACAGACTCCATTGATTCACTCCTTTAACTCTTAGTTATTTCACCTCTAAGCCTCAGGACTAAATGTCATTATTTGTCACTTATATAAAAGTGAAAACAACTATATTCCAAAAGATCTGCACTCAATAGTCCTCAATCGCTGCAGTTTGAGTGGAATCATGACAGATGCTATGGAGCGCATCTGTCACACTCAGGATCTGATCAACTAGGACTCCTTCATCAGAGCCCCCTTCATCACAGCGAGTATAAACATCAGCCTGAAGATAAAATCCTGACAAACAAATCTGGACGAGCGCTCATTCAGATTCAGAGAGCTTCAATATCTAACAGCCAACTCCCATCTGGACGAGCAGTTTAATCCTCGGTCATAATTACAGAGATAATATTCATTGGAGGAGGACGGCGTGTTGAGGAAATCTCACAACTGGTAAATTAACTCATCTTCAGTGTTCCCTGTTACAAGATGCTGAGCTTCATACTCTGATCTTTATAGACACACCTGTGAGCATGTCTTACAAAGAGAACATGCTACAAAGAGCACACCTTCTCTGTCTTTTAACTCTTTGTATTTCACACTGTCAGAGGCTGTGGGCAACAACACATACATATACTGTTGTGTTGCCTCTGCAGACCCGCCTCGCACAGACGATCCCTGCAAGTCTTTCAACTTTGAGCCACTGCATAAATTGCTTCAGGGCCAATCTCATTCAGGCTGTGACCAATTAAAACTCGACTCTTTGTTGTGCGCCACTTTAAACAGACTAGTCTGAGATGAATAATGTTTCTCCCTCAAAGTACTTCAGCATGTCTTGGCTGATGGGTGGACTTTCCTTGACACATGAAGTCATTTATATAGGATAGGCTCTCTCGTTCAAATACATATACAACTACCTCAGCAAGAGAGTCAGTAATTGTCCCTTTAGTTTCAGTTTGTCCTTCTCCCAAGGACCTAATTCTATATACTCTGTTTCTGCAATTCAAACCCAGCCACAACAGTTTGTACACTCTTATTACAAATAAAAAAAATGCACAAGTTAAGCACGGTCATGTCTAACTCTTTGTGCACTGAAGAGCATCCTCCGTTAGTCATCTTTCATTTCACTACATGGCAGCTACTCTGTGACCTTGCACTGAGTTCTGTCTTCCCAGGTCATTTTCTATGATTCACAGCCACAAACTGACTGTAAACTTCTCATATTTAAAATCGCTATGAGCTTTTCATACAGTGTATGCTCATAAAAACCTGGTGCAATTGTATCTGTGCAGTAACATACCTTACTAGCCATTCATAGATTCAAGATAGAAGTGTAGAAGTGTATAGCTCTTATATTTACTATATTTTGTTTTCACCTTATTACTATCATCTTTTTTTAAACTATGTAAGCACATTGTTGTATTCTCCTGTCCTGTGTTGTAAGCTGCTGGAACAACAATGGGGATCCATCCATCCATCCATCCATCCATCTATCCATCTATCTATCTATCTATCTATCTATCTATCTATCTATCTATCTATCTATCTATCTACCCATCCATCCATCTATCTATCTATCTATCTATCTATCTATCTATCTATCTATCTATCTAAAAAGCTAAGGCTAGGAATAACTATCTGTGTTTCCATCAGTTCCTATTATTTCTTGAGTGGCAGTGTCTTCCTTTTTAGTGCATTGCATGTACCAAAACTCTTCTGTTCAACCCCACCATCCCTGTAATTTTGATGTGCATGTACATCTCTTTGCAGACCTACCCACAACACCTCGCTAAATGTCCAATACTTCACACAGTGGCTTGGATAAGAACAATGGAAGCTTCTTCATAAGAATATATTCTACACTGCTGTGTGTCTGAGTCCTGCTGTGTGTGCTTCTCCTCTGTCAAACTGACCTGGGGGCAGGGACTGCTTGAGCTTCTCAGCCTTTTCCTTGTCTGTGATGACCAGGGTGTACAGGTACCTGCTGCAGCGCACCTTGAACTTAACATTGTCCTTGTTCTTCTTGATCTTTACGGCTGGAGATTGATAAAAGACGAGTGAGTCAATTTTACAGAAAGTTAACTTTTTCTTGGAATACAATCACAAATCAGACGTCACATACATTTCCTTTGATCAAAGCTCAATTCTAAACCAAGACAAAGTTGATTCTCGGTTCAAGAAACATTGCATACTATCCTTTAATGTACCATGACTTGATGCTGACCTGGAAAAGTACATCACATTTTGGCAGATGACTTGCATCACACACTGTTTGAACACTTAAAGATGCCAACAAGTGTTCTACTTAAATTTGAAGTACCAATCTAGGTAGTTGAGCAGTGATATAGCTAAATAAAAGGGTTCCTGTGACATTCAGACTTACCAAATCAAGCAATAATCAAGAAACACGTTATTTCCTGCATCAACCATGTCTCCATTATGTACATATCCTCAGTTAAATCACACATGTGCTTGATTTGGTCACATTAACAAATACAGACAGTTAAGACAGGACTTTAACTTACACTTGGCATCCTTCCTCCTGGCTGTCAGCAGGAAATCTTTGATTTCTTCAATCTTGCGAGGCTGCAAACACCAACCGAGCTTGAATTATTATCTGGTCATACATTACAACAAGTCACACTGAGGATGAGTTTATAGTGATGTTAGGGGACCGGTGGAACTGATGTTTCTGTTCAAAAGCAAAACCCAGCACTAGGTCCATCATTATTCTTGCAAGACTGTGATGCATAACGAGCACAGCAGCCTGAGATGCTTGGACGTCTTGCTGTCAGTAAACACATGCCTGTAGAGTCAAGGTGGACAGATCAAGCTAGGAGTAGTAGCTCAAAGTCACTCACATTCAAATAACATTCACTACCTGGGGTTTAGCTTCAAAGACATCTTCTCACACGTCAAAGTTAATATCTGTTTGAACTACAAGGCAGCTGAACATGTCTTTCAAACAAGCTGTGGCAGCTGGGCCCAAGTGAATGGCACAATGCTAATGCTAACAACTGAAGCTAATCACTCAAAAACACGTCTGCTGTTTGCTAAACCACCACACAACATGCATTTAACACTACAGCACATGTATAAAAACGACACTGAACACATGAAGGGTTGCACATTTGTCTGGTAGAGTGTTTTTAATAGAAGAATGATCCTTACCATGATGCCGTGTCAGCGGACAGAGCGCTAAGGAAGAGCAGAGAAAGATGGAGTCAGTTTATCGGTTTTAATCACGAGAAAAACATGTTGGAAAGCAAATGGTCAGCCTATAATACAGCTCTATATGTAAGCATGTATACTTTATGGTCTTAGTGTTGTAATTAGACGTGGAAAAGAGGATGGATGAGGATTAAATCTGTATTTTTGTTAGCGTGTAAATGTGGGACTCACTCAGTCTGCCGGAGAGGGGATGAAAGGGGCGGGACTTCCGGTTGGAAATTCATTTATACAGAGCTACGGCAAGCAGAGCGGGACATTTTTAAGAGAGAAAAGCGTATGACGTTTTTTACAGGTGAAAGTCTTTTACGCTAAATGTCTGCTAAATTAGAAACTCTGTACGCCGTTTAAAAACAAATGGATGAATGTATTTACAATTTTTTTTTCTCATGTAAAGAAAAACAGTGTACAGAATATGAAACTTACTGCATCGTGGAATCCCTTCATTGAATCCGTGCAATTCTGGTGCACACCTGTTGTCAATTTGCAAAGAGGTCGACTGATTACCTGTGTATTGAGCAAGTTGTGGGGTTACTGAGCAAGCTGAATGCTACGAGTTTGCAGACATGGAGGGAAAATAAACTGACAAGTGGGACAAGGTGAAGCAAAATGACAAGGCCAGAGGAAGAAACAAACTTTGTGGACTATTAATGACACAGATGGATGTGATGCAGTGGATGTGCAATGATCAATTCCGGTGGACTGGGTTCAAACCACAGCTGCTGGCTGAAGACATCAACAGTAAGTGGTTTTATATATTTTATTCAACATGCTTGTCTGGTTATTAGGCGAAGGCCTAATTATAACCTGAAAGTTCTTTCTTTCTTTCTTTCTTTCTTTCTTTCTTTCTTTCTTTCTTTCTTTGCACTACTCACCACTGCACTATTATCATATATTATTTTTAGCCTATACATATTAGTCATGCCTATTTGTTATTCTTTTGTGTTTATAGTTGATGTTATTATTATATTTTTATTTTATGCCTTATTCTTATACCTTTGTCCAAAGAGAGCACAGTTTACCAAAGACAAATTCCTTGTGTGTTCAAGCATACCTGGCCAATAAAGCTGATTCTTTCTTTCTTCTTTCCTTCTTTCCTTTTTTCTTTCTTTCCTCCTTTCTTTCTTTCTTTCCTTTTTTCTTTCTTTCCTACTTTCTTTCCTCCTTTCTTTCTTTCTTTCTTTCTCTCTTTCTTTCTTTCTTTCTTTCTTTCTTTCTTTCTTTCTTTCTTTCCTCCTTTCTTTCTTTCTTTCTTTCTTTCTTTCTTTCTTTCTTTCTTTCTTTCTTTCATCCTTTCCTCCTTTCTTGGTTTTGTTTGCTCTTTTTTCCTGTTATTGTTTTCTCTGTCTTTTCAAAGTATATTCTTTCCTTTGTTTTCTTTCTTTCTTTCTTCTTTCTTTCTTTCTTTGCACTACTCACCACTGCACTATTATCATATATTATTTTTAGCCTCTACATATTAGTCATGCCTATTTGTATTCTTTTGTGTTTATAGTTGATGTTATTATTATATTTTTATTTTATGCCTTATTCTTATACCTTTGTCCAAAGAGAGCACAGTTTACCAAAGACAAATTACTTGTTGTGTTTCAAGCATACCTGGCCAATAAAGCTGATTCTTTATTTCTTTCTTTCTTCTTTCTTTCTTTCTTTCTTTCTTTCCTCCTTTCCTCTTTTCCTCCTTTCTTTCTTTCTTCTTCTTTCCTCCTTTCTTTTCTTTTCTTTCTTTCTCTCTTTCTTCTTTCTTTCTTTCTTTCTTTCTTTCTTTCTTTTCTTCTTTCTTTCCTCCTTTCTTTCTTTCTTTCTTTCTTCTTTCTTTCTTTCTTTCTTCATCCTTTCCTCCTTCTTGGTTTTGTTTGCTCTTTTTTCCTGTTATTGTCTTTTCATCCTGTCTTTTCACAGTATATTCTTTCTTTGTTTTCTTTCTTTCTTTCTTTCTCTTCTTCTTTCTTTGCACTACTCACCACCTGCACTATTATCATATATATTTTTAGCCTATACATATTAGTCATGCCTATTTGTTATTCTTTTGTGTTTATAGTTGATGTTATTATTATATTTTTATTTTATGCCTTATTCTTATACCTTTGTCCAAAGAGAGCACAGTTTACCAAAGACAAATTCCTTGTGTGTTCAAGCATACCTGGCCAATAAAGCTGATTCTTTCTTTCTTTCTTTCTTTCTTTCTTTCGTTCCTTCTTCCTTTCTTCTTTCCTTCTTTCCTTTTTTCTTTCTTTCCTCCTTTCTTTCTTTCTTTCTTTCTTTCCTCCTTTCTTTCTTTCTTTCTTTCTCTCTTTCTTTCTTTCTTTCTTTCTTTCTTTCTTTCCTCCTTTCTTTCTTTCTTTCTTTCTTTCTTTCATCCTTTCCTCCTTTCTTGGTTTTGTTTGCTCTTTTTTCCTGTTATTGTTTTCTCTGTCTTTTCAAAGTATATTCTTTCCTTTGTTTTCTTTCTTTCTTTCTTTCTTTCTTTCTTTCTTTGCACTACTCACCACTGCACTATTATCATATATTATTTTTAGCCTATACATATTAGTCATGCCTATTTGTTATTCTTTTGTGTTTATAGTTGATGTTGTTATTATATTTTTATTTTATGCCTTTATTCTTATGCCTTTGTCCAAAGAGAGCACAGTTTACCAAAGACAAATTCCTTGTGTGTTCAAGCATACCTGGCCAATAAAGCTGATTCTTTCTTTCTTTCTTTCTTTCTTTTTCTTTCTTTCTTTCTTTCCTCCTTTCTTTCTTTCTTTCTTTCTTTCTTTCTTTCTTTCATCCTTTCCTCCTTTCTTTCTTTCATCCTTTCCTCCTTTCTTGGTTTTGTTGCTCTTTTTTCCTGTTATTGTTTTCTCTGTCTTTTCAAAGTATATTCTTTCCATCGCTTTCTTTCTTTCTTTCTTTCTTTCTTTCTTTCTTTCTTTGCACTACTCACCACTGCACTATTATCATATATTATTTTTAGCCTGTACATATTAGTCATGACTATTTTTTATTCTTTTGTATTTATAGTTGATGTTATTGTTATTATTATTATTATATTTATATATTTATGCCTTATTCTTATGCCTTTGTACAAAGAGAGCACAGTTTACCAAAGACAAATTCCTTGTGTGTTCAAGCACACCTAGCCAATAAAGCTGATTCTTTCTTTCTTTCTTTCTTTTTTTCTTTCTTTCTTTCTTTCTTTCTACCTAAGTAAATTGCCTTTTTGGAGCCTTCAACATGCCCCAAAAAAAATTTCATTATTTTGGTGGTTCCGTGCAAATAGACCCAAAAATGGCTCAATAGCGCCACCTTCCTTCCGGCACCACACCTCCTTAACACAGTTCAACCTAAATGCATTACATTTTTTCCCCATATCTTATCAGGCCAAGACCTACAAAAACAAGCGGTATTCACTCTCAGAACATGTTTTTAACAAGCTTGTGTTCACAACTCTTTCTATAATGAACTGTGATGAACAATGCTTCAGAACATAATTAAGTCTCAGTTTCAGCCTAGGCCTTATAAGTGCATCACAGCAACACCTGCTGCACATCAGGCGGTGGCCTACATCAGGCGGTGGCGCACATCAGGCAGTGCTTGTGCGAGGGCCCGCTCATATCTGCTTGTGGTTTTAGTTTGTCTCTGTGTTGCAGACCGCTGTGTCTGCTTTGTTTCTGTACTGGTGGCAGGCCAAGTATTGGTAGCACACTTTTTATGGGTTATGTGGATGGATGAAGTTTCTGATTGTGAGTAGAATATGAAGTTTTGTCCCTTTTATTGGCATCCAAGAAAAGTCTGATAATTAATTTAGCTTCTATATATTAATTTTGCTTCCATTCCTTTTTTTTATCTGACTGAGATTTGTGCAGTGTGCTTGAAAAATTAATGGCGCAGACCATGATTCTTACATATCCATTCACCTCTATACAATTAAATATCTTGTCTATCTTATATTACATCTGTTGGTGGTGCTTGTGCATTTGTTGCCCTGTATGTCAGCTTCAAATATGATCACAACTTTGACCATGTGAACATGTTTTGATTATTGATACCCTGTGTCACAACCTGCATGTTTTGCCTCTATATGTCAACTACTTAATACACTTCCAAGGGGTTAAGTTTGCCCTAAGCTGAAGTGGAAGAGCTTGTTCAGTTCCCTATCCAAACAGACTTACGTCCTGAATGAGGGCTTTATTTAGGGTGTACTTCTCCAGACAATGACGGAAGTGAAGCTGATCTCTTCCAGCCTTTCTACTCGTTAATTAGTGTAATTACCTGTCACAGCATGTTGTGGCTTCACCTCCCAGATGTGCTAACACACGGCACAGATGGGGCTGTCTGAGACATAATCAGACCTGTCTGTATTTCTTCATAAGGAGCCTTTATTTGCTTTGACATCTTTTTAACTTCCGTCTCAGAAAAGTTTAATGGTGGCCTTATCTCACAGTGGACAAGCATTATTGCTCTAATGTAGCAGATGTTGTTTCATGTTTCAGAGCTAGCTTGGGCCCATCCCATTGTTTCAAGACCTTCTCCACACAAAATCAAGGCTCATTTAGAGTGTTGCATCACTGCGAGGGTTTTAAAAGTCAAGAAGAGAACAGCTGATCTGACATGAAGACTCATTCAGAAATGTTTCCTTTCATAAATGAGCTTTTTCTGATATAGAAATATTTTTACAGAAATGAAGGTGAGGATAAAAAGAGGCAGCAGTTTTTAATTAAACACTTTTCAGTTTTAAATTAATGATGATGTTTACTCAGAAGGTATTGATGTCTAAAGGCTGATTTATACTTCTGCATCGCCCCTACGCAGCAGGGGCTGACGCGGACATGAGCCCCACATACTTGTGCGTCGATGTGTCTGTGTCGCGCAGCAATTCTCCTCCGATACGCCTGAGGGCAGTGCGGTCTCTCTGATAGCCAGTCGCCTGCTTCCGGTCCTGCAACGATCTCTGTTTACTTTTCCACATCAATTCAGATTGTGTTCTGTTAATCTACAGCTGATACGTGTTGCTGTTTATCATACAGACATGATTACATGAAGAATAGAGAGGAGGAGATGAAATACACGGCCGATGTGTGGCCGATGTGCGGCCGATGTCCGGGATCCCGGAAGTGCTGTGAATGCGGGTAAGACAAAGCCGTCGAGCGGACCAATCACAGAGCTTGCGGTCCGCGTCGGCTCTACGCGTAGTTACATTTTGGAGGAGGTGCACGTCAGCTACGTGCGTAGGCCTCTGCGTAGGTACGGGAGCTACGCGGACCTACGGCGTAGGCTACGCCGTCGATTCGACGCAGAAGTATAAATCAGCCTTAACTGTCTTTACATCTATACATGTATATATCTGTCTATCACATTGTCCTTGAAATTTGTAATAATTTTATCAGTAATGGTTTACCAGATGTCTGGATAAATGGGATTTTAACAGGTCGGATTGTAGCATGGAGGCTGAGTCACATTAACTAGAGCTCGTTAACAGCATGAGTCTGATTGGTTAATACCCCATAACAACGGTGTGTTATCTACAGCTCTGGAAAAAAATTAAGAGACCACTGCACATTTTTCTGAAATCAGCATCTCTACATGTATGACAGCCATTCCATTCCAGTGTATGTTGAATTCCAACACAAGCACACCTCATTCTACTTAATGAGGTACTGATTAGGTGATCACCTGAAACAAATCTTAATTAATGAGGAAAAGTATAAAAACCACTGCTGAGGTCATCACTATTCTCTTGCAATAGGACCAGCTGGATGGCAAAAACAGTGCTAGTAGTACCTCTAAAGTAATTGGAATCAAAAAAGAACTATTTACCATGCCAAAAGAGTTGAAAAGAAAAGTTTTGACTGAGGAAAAGAAGGGTTCAATGCTGGCTTTACTGGCAGAGGGATACAGTGAGCGTCAGGTTGCTTCCATCCTTAAAATTTCTAAGATGGCTGTTCATAAGAACAAGGTCAAGCAGCAGACATTGGGGACAACAAAGCTACAGACCGGCAGAGGGCGAAAACGACTCTCCACTGACCGGGATGACCGTCAACTCATTCGAATGTCACTCAACAACCGTAGGATGACATCAAGTGACCTACAAAAAGAATGGCAAATGGCAGCTGGGGTGTAGTGCATGGCAAGAACGGTTCGAAACAGGCTCCTAGGGGCAGGGCTCAAGTCGTGTAAAGCAAGAAAAAAGCCCTTCATCAATGAGAAGCAGAGGAGAGCCAGGCTGGGGTTTGCATAAGACCATAAGGATTGGACCATAGAGAACTGGAGTAAGGTCATCTTCTCTGATGAGTCCAATTTTCAGCTTTGCCCAACACCTGGTCGTCTAATGGTTAGACGGAGACCTGGGGAGGCCTACAAGCCACAGTGTCTCGCACCCACTGTGAAATTTGGAGGAGGATCGGTGATGATCTGGGGGTGCTTCAGCAAGGCTTGAATCGGGCAGATGCGTCTTTGCAAAGGACGTCTGAATCAAGCCACCTACAAGGTTATCCTGGAAGAAAACTTGCTTCCTTCTGCTCTGAAAATGTTCCCCAACTCCTGAGGATTGTTTTTTCCAGCAGGACAATGCTCCATGCCACACAGCTAGGTTCAATCAAGGTGTGGATGAAGGACCACCAGATCAAGACCCTGTCATGACTGGCCCAATCTCCAGACCTGAACCCCATTGAAAACCTTTGGAATGTGATCAAGAGGAAGATGGATGGTCATAAACCATCAAACAAAGCTGAGCTGCTTGAATTGTTGCACCAGGAGTGGCATAAAGTCACCCAACAGCAATGTGAAAGACTGGTGGAGAGCATGCAAAGACGCATGAAAGCTGTGATTAAAAATCAGGGTTATTCCACCAAATATTGATTTCTGAACTCTTCCTTAGTTAAAACATTAGTATTGTGTTGTTTAAAAATGAATATGAACTTGTTTTCTTTGCATTATTTGACGTCTGAAATTGTTATTTTGACCATCTGTCATTTTCTGCAAATAAATGCTCTAAATGACAATATTTTTATTTAGAATTTGGGAGAAATGTTGTCAGTAGTTTATAGAATAAAACAAAAATGTTCATTTTACTCTTTGCAGTGGTCTCTTAATTTTTTCCAGAGCTGTATATATATTAAGTGTTGCAGGAACAACCTCAATCCATCCAAGTGGTGTCTGCAGCTGGGATTGAACCCCAAACTTTCCGATTAATAGACCACCCACTTGACCTCCCACTTGACCACTGAGCCACAAAAAAGTTGTGCAAAAGGAGCAGATGTGGCTCAGTAGTCAAGTGGGTCGTCTCTTAATCGGAAAGTTTGGGGTTCAATCCCAGCTTCCAAAACCACTTGGATGGAATGAGGTTGTCCCTGCAACACTTGGTTGTCATGATATAACACCGTTGTTATGGGGTATTAACCAATCAGACTTATTTAACACAGCTGTTAACGAGCTCTAGTTAATGTGACTCAGCCTCGATGCTACAATCCGACCTGTTGAAATCCCATTTATCCAGACATCTGATGTAACAGTGAAACCAGAGAGGCTTTAAACCCAGAGGCTCTCCGTCTTATCTTCAGGATTGCTTGGCTGTGTGTTTTACTTCGATTTCTCCACCCCTCACTACCTGTAAATTATGGTTCCTCAAACAGCTTAAAAGATTTGCCTGGGACACCTCTGAGACTGCACACAGCACAAAGATATACCTGCTGACTTATGAGTTCAATTATCTTTTTACAGTGGAGACAGATAAATCCAGGGGGAGCCTGAATAATAGGACTTTAAGTATATAAATGGTTCACGCTGAAGAAAATCTCATCTATTATCCCCTGAAACTGACAAAAATAATTCAACAACAGCACAAGAAAGTTAATGGGACTCTGCTGCTGTAGCTGTAAATTTATGCTCAGTAGCTTTGCTGTACATTTGTTTTTCTTTATGCAATTTTAAAAGATGTATTGCACATATAATCTTACGTAGAAGAAGAAGCGGTTGTAGCTCAGAAAATGACGATCCCCTCCCTGATTGATTCTAGTATTTATAGATGTTTCTCCAAGAAGAGCCTTCATTATTAATCTGAAGTCTATTTCAGTTTTCAAGTTCCAAAAGAGACGATCTCTGTCAATAATTCACACCAGGAGCACCGCCGCGTGAGTCCAGCATATTTGGTCGTTAAATTTTGAGTGACACCGCGGTCCACACCCTGGCACGGCATTAATTCCTAAAGACGGGAAACAGCAGATCATTCGTTTTTAATTAACCTCGCGTCCACCTGTCCGCCCGCGTCCACAGGACAGCCACCCCAAGATACTCAATCAGCGCTCCAGCCATCGGACACGTTTCACTCCGGATTTTAAATATTCAACGGTGTCATGTCAATCAGAGGGAGAGATGGAGGCTGTTTCTTTTCAGCAATGGGATCAAGATTTCACATGAAACACCGGCTGAATAAATCATGAGTGTATCTATTTTTTATTTTGGTCATTCCCTTTTAGTTTGTGTGCTTGTTTACTCTCTCTGACAAGTTTCCTCTTAATTACAGGGGCGAGGATGAACTGCTTATTTCTGCTTGGTTTCATTACTCTTTGCTGTAAACAAGTTTATACCCTTTTTTTTTTTTAAGATGAGGTAGAACTAACTCTAGTGTGGAGCTTAAACCACACATCATGCAACTCAAATCCACATAGCTGATTCTTTGCTGTAGTTCAACTTAAAACTGAAACTAATATTGAAACCTCTTAATGACCTACAAAGTTGAATAAGATCATCAACATAATGATGGATTATCTCTAACCTACTGGCAGGGGGTCAGTGCCAGTTGTTTGGATGAACTGCACGCTACTTTTATTTCCCATCACTGTGTCCTGTATATGAGAAGGTTGGTTGGCCCTCTCTTGAGCAAAGGAGGAACAAACACTGTATTTTGTATATTTTTAAAGCACTGGTTGGAAAGCTCCCCACCTACATCACAGACTTGTTGGAACGGAATTTTGGACGGATTGGCTCATTTTGAAAGTCCCCCGAGTTAACACTGAACTGGGTCGATCAGCATTTTCCATTGATGCCCCTAAATCATGGAACACCCACCAACAGACTTTAAAGCTGACATCCATTCCCTCTTTTGCAGAGTTTAAGACCTTGATCTCAGACCACTGTGTCTCAAATTGTATCTGTTTTTAATTAATTTATTATTTTGTGAATGATAGTGTGTTTGTTTGTTGTTTCTAATGTGCCTGTGATCTCAAAAAGACATTGGAAATGAGGGAAACCTCAATGTCTTTTCGAGAATAAATAAAGGTTTTGAATTGAATTTGGGCAAAGACTTCTAATGAGTGATACATTTCAGAGTTAAACTAAGCAAGGGGAGTGTTTTTTTTCCCCACAGATACAGGACAAAATTAGCAAAGAGATGAGAGGTACCTTTTTTGTCCAGAGGGGGTGCCAAACTCAACATAAACTGAAAGTTCCTCACAGGAGCTTTAATGATCAGAAATCTAACCCCCCATTTATACAGGGAGCATGTGCGCTGTGTTCCGTCAGCGCCTCTGGTTGGCTCTGTTGGATGGCACGCACTCTGCATCATAGGACGCGTGTTTGGAGCTCAGTGCAGCCAGGATCAGCTGGGTCCAGTTTAGAGAAAACAACATGGTGGTTGAATTACTGCTCATTTGGATACTATTCCATTGTGCTTTAATCATTGATAATGTGCTGCAAAACTATAGTTTCTTTTTTGCAGGTTTAGATGAGTTCACCATTATTAATTCTGCTCTATTTTGCTGTCCTGTTATCATCTTAAAGTCCTGATGTAGTCTACATGGAACACAGATATGTGGCTGTATGTTGCTTAAATCCATAACCGATGAGTATTTTTGATTGATACAATCTTTTAAACAGCCTGGAGCCAGTATTTGGTGTTTTATTTTGAAATTGAGCAGATGTTGCATGCGATCCTCGTGCCTGACTTACTGTCCAGGTCAATCTCTTCTGTGCAGATTGATGCCTGCTGGGTGCAGGCTCCGTCGTAAATAGACTCAACGTGTATCTCTGGCAACGATCCCTGTGTGAACATGAGCATTGACTTTAATGGGAATGTAGCGGCTGTGTGCGGCGCAGGCGGTGCAGTGCATCCTGTATAATTAGGGTGTTAGAAATAGCACAACAAATTTTTGCACATCACAACAACATCCTTCATGTCTCTCTTAGCTTTCAATGGGTGAGAAGGGGCGTGGTACATCCTTAGTAGATTGCCAGCCAATCAAAGAGCTGATAAATGAAAGCCCTTTTCACTGTATTTACACTCCTGTAACGTCTCGCCTTCAATAT
Source organism: Notolabrus celidotus (assembly GCF_009762535.1). Taxonomy (NCBI): domain Eukaryota; kingdom Metazoa; phylum Chordata; class Actinopteri; order Labriformes; family Labridae; genus Notolabrus; species Notolabrus celidotus. The sequence continues at coordinate 24,966,292 of NC_048289.1, forward strand.
GAAAGAGGTGTTACAGAGGAGATACGGGATCACAGTGAACCAACTGTGTTAGCAGAGCACAAGCAGGGCAGTGTGTGTGTGTGTGTGTGTGTGTGCTTGTCTGATTCTGTGTGTACTTGAAGTTCCCAACATAATGCAACATGAAATCACACACTGAAACACATTTAACATGCTGTCACGGGATCAATATGAAAGTGCAAAGGTGTGAAGACAGCGGAGTTGTTACTCACTACTACAGGCATTTCAGAGTGGAGGTCAGGTTAGGTGAACTAGATAAAGACAGGTCAGTATTGATTATTCAGTGTGATCAGAAACAAAGAGCATAAGTGATATTCACCATAACCATGATGCAGTGTCATGTTAGGTCTTTTATGAGGGTTGTATTTTGTGTATTTTTCCATATCAGTGTGAATTAATTGCTTAATTAAGTCTGTTTAGTGTATAAATGTAAAAGTCATAAAGTGCTGTCTTTTAAATATCACATTATTTAATTCTAAGAATTATTTTACACATTTCTTTGGTTGATTGTAACACAGTAAACATGGAGAAGATGAGCTCAGCCTCTTATATCACAACAAATGACCATGATCCGTTTAACTAAATCTCCTCTGCCCCCGGATCATCTTTTTATTCCATTTGCTTACAAAGCAACAAACATGATCCTCTGAGCTGCAGCCTGATGTTTAATATTATTTTTTGACTATTGTAGTTCCTCCATGCCGCCACTAGAGGGCAGCGAGGACCTGCAGAAGAGGAAGTGAGCTGTGTTTCATCCTCAGTGAGACAATGGGAGACGCTGTGTATCAAGGAATGGACTCCACTGTATCAACAGTGCTTCATTATTTAGAGAGGGAGTGATAGCAGGACTGTATGTTATTTATTTTACATTTTTAATTAATACAACTTTAAGGGACTTACTCCTCAAAATCCTCTGTGACAGATTTTTACCCCACAACTCCAGTTTTTGATCAATTTCTAAATCAAGATGTGATTTTATTTCAGAAATCCATAGAAATATGGACCATCCTCTTTTTTTTTGTAGATTTATTTTCTCACAAATTACTATTTCTACTCAGAAATGATGGATTCAATATGCCTGCCTGGGGCACCTCTTAATTTATTTACACAGAAGAGTTCTTTTCGTGTTGATTCATTCTTTATAAAACTTGTTTAAAGACATGTTTTTTTGGACACACCTGATATTAAAAAACAAGCACCTCCAAAACTACATCCACTCCTCTTTGTGTAAGGTAATAATTGGAATACATCTGCACCCTCAGGCTGGGGGGTGGTCGACTTTGTAACAGTGCACTGGCTTATTAAAGAGGCAAAGTGGTGCAAAAGTAAAGACCGATCTCAGCTCAGAGATCCTTTTTAACTGTAACAGACACGTAAAGCGTGCATGATGGAACCTGAGGAGCTCCGGCGAGTAATGATACACATCATTCCTGCCTGCAGGCCTGTGTGGTCGACAGCAGCAGCAGCAGCAGCAGCAGCTCTACCTGAACACTAATGAGCGATGCTGCTGCAGCTTCTGTTATTAATCTCAGTGTGATCTATGGATGTGAAGCGACAGAAGATTACCTGAAATACTTTATTCAACCATTATTATTGGATTCACCTCGGTTGTGAGGTGTGTAGAAAGTTTTCAATGCACGTCTAGCTTGAATACTTGAAATGGGGATAGGAAAGATTGACTGTACCGATAAAGTTTCACTGCAGGAAATAACCAACAGTTACAGTGAAGAATGAAATGTACCTAAAAGTTAATGTGAAGCTCAAATTCATTGGATTTCCCGTTATTGTGGATTGCTTTGCAGGTTTAAAATGAAAGCGTATAAGGAATGCACTGCAAAAAATGAGATGAACTATCACTAAGAAGAAGGTAAGAGCTGTCGTTGATCATTCAGATGAAATGAAAAGACTTAAAATTTCATATGAAAGAAAATTCATTTGATTTACTCTGGCTGTAAAGTGTGGAAGTTTTAAAGGCAAGTCTATAAATGCACTGTAAAATGCAAAGAGTTACAGTAACTGTTCTATAGAGTTATCACAGGAAAACTAAAACTATCAACAGTTAATGTGGGATGGACTGAAAAGGAGTAAAAGTTTGTGTGACAAAAAATGTTGGGAGGTTTTTCAAATAAAGTCTGGCTTGAATTCACTGCAAAAAATACATTTTCAGATTAATTGTAGTTGCTATTTTCTCATGATGAATAAGTGTTACAAAGTTCTTACACAGCTTCTACTACTCATCTCATCGCTATCACCTCTCTCTCTTACTCCCCTCTATCTGTCTTTCCAGACCCAACTCAGTCGAGGCATGATGGCTGTCTAACATGAGTCTGGTTCTGCCTGAGGTTTCTGCCTGTTAAAAGGAAGTTTTTCCTCGCCACTGTAACTAGCTAAATACTGCAATATGCAATGCTCATGATGGATTAAGGTGGGGTCAGACTGAGTCTTACCCTGTCTTGAAGTTGGGTCTCTGTTCATAATTTGACATAGAGTGGTCTAGACCTCCTATGTTTGTAAAAGCGTCTTGAGATAACGTTTGTTGTGATTTGGCGCTATACAAATAAAGATTGATTGATTTGATTGATTGATTGAGTTCAAAACTAATTTTAGGTTTAATTGGGGTGCAACTGGCCTAGCAGTCTATGCATGCGCCCCATATACAGAGGCATACCATAGCCCTTGTCGCAGAGGTCTTCTGTTCCACCCTCGACCATTTGCTGCATGTCCTCCCCCACCCTCTACTCACCACACTTCCTGTCTCTCTTCAGCTGTCCTATCCATTAAAGGCCAAAATGCCCAAAAATAATGTTTAAAAAAATCCCTAATCTTTAATTAGTTAAAATGCATTATGGGGCACTGCTGGCCTAGCAGTCTAAGTGCCCAAAATACAGAGGGCTATAGTCCTCGTCCCAAGGGTCGCCGGTTCGACTTCTGGGCATGACCATGTCCTGCATGTCTTCGCCAATCTCTGCTCCCCACATTTCTTGTCTCTCTTCTGCTGTCCTATAAAGGCTAAAAAGCCCCAAAACATAACTTAAGGACCTACACACTTAGGACCTACACCATAGACTGTATAAATAATGGACGTAGTATCTGTGACATCACCCATCTGTTGCTGAAGTGCTTTTTTTTTTGAGGCCATTCGTCGGTGGGAGCCATATTGCTGCGACGAAGAGGCTGGCTTTGAGCCTCCTAGTCAGCAGCCACAGTGCTCCTGCCTGTCAATCAAGTCAGCTGTGCCTCTCATTGGAAGGCTCACTATCTCAATATCTTCAAGTTGCTGCGTTCTAAAAAAATTTGCCCCCCCTCACAGTGTGTGCCGATCGAGAAATGAGCTATCCGGACTACACTGGTCTTTTGTACCAGGCTGTAAACATTTTTATTTCTGCTGTAAAGATCGTCTTTCTTGAATTGGTGTGCATGTGGTTTCCGATACTTCTGGAGCCAGCCTCAAGCGGATTCTCGATGAACTGCAGTTTTTAACGCTTCTGCATTGGACTCATATTTTTAGACCAGAGGTTGCCAAATGACCCACACACATTGTTTCAATGTAGGTCTAGCATTAATGTGTTGTATAATACAATCTGTAAGATTAACTGTATGCGAATGTTTGTTCTCATAGCAGGAATATGCAGCTTCAATGTGATGAAATAAAAAGGCAAGGAGTTTGTTGAAGTTGAAAACAGTTGAATAGACTTTACTTGTGAAGGTCAAAGAAGGTTTTAAAAGCTTGAATGCACTCTAAAAAACAGTTCTTCATATTAATTGTGTTTTAATTATTGTTTTTACAGCATGAATTGAGGGTGGACATGCAGTATGATAAAATAAAAGTCATGAAAGATGATGCAAATTTAAAACAAATCGCATGTATCATAGCTTGTATGCATGTCAAGGATAAATGCACTGTAAAAATGTGATCTGTAAAGTATCAAATACATTTTACTGCAGGAACTTTATCACAGTTATTTTGGAATTAAAGGGTCTAAGAATTAATTTGACATCAAAGGTTATTACACTCATTGCTTGTAAAGTAAATGGAAGGTTTTGAATTCAAGATGAGCATGACTGCACTGTAAAAATGTAATCTGTCATATTGACTGTATTTAAAAAGTTGTTGTATGGGGCGCTGGTGGCCTAGCGGTCTAAGCGGCCCACATATAGAGGCTATAGTCCTCGTCGCAGGGGTTGCCGGTTCGATTCCCGGCTGGTCAACCATTTCCTGCATGTCTTCCCCCGCTCTCTGCTCCCCACATTTCCTGTCTCTCTTCACTATCCTATCAAATAAAAAGGCAAAAAACCCCAAAAATATAACTTAAAAAAAAAAAAAAGTTGTTGTATTCCTCTTCAGGGTGGTACAGTCTGTAAAATTTAAGGATGACATAAACAAGCTCAAAAGTTAATCTGGAATGTAAACGCCCGTGTCATTGAAGTTGTGTTCAAGTGCGCCGGTCATTAGAAATGCAAGACGAGAGTACTTCAGAATCCTCTCTGCCGCACTGCTTACTTAATCTCCCTGATTATTGATCACATTGATTGGTCAAGTATTGATCCCTTTTCCCTGAAGCCTTATCAGACGCAAGTTTTAAGTACATCTGCAGATGAGGGGAGATTATTAGAGAGTCTGAGGGTTTTACGCTGACAGAATCTCAATATGAATGTGCCGAAGAAGCAACAAACTGCTCAGAAAGTTAACTACAGAGTCCCAATTTTTCACATCCAAGACCACACACTGGTTTTGTGAATCACTGGATGAGAATTAGGTTGGCATTTTGTCGTGACTTTTGCAACTTTCAGTTACAAAAGCAGGAACGGGTGCTCCAAAGGAGAGGAGAATAGCTTGCTCTGCAGGTCAAAGAGTTGGCCTGCAGTTCTGCTGCATTCAGAGCTCAGGTCAGAGTTACAGTAACAATGAAACACATGATCATGACATACCTTGGAGGTTGCAGAGGATGTTATATGGGATAAAAACGAACCCCCTTTTTTGCCACAATTGAAGGACACTCTGTTAAAGGAAAATCCATGTTTCCGTCAGTCCCTCTTGACACCCCTCAGGCCATTTCCACTTTCCCCCTCCTTCGAGGCCTCAGGGCTGAGACCTTGTGGGGGTGGATGGATGTCATATTGAAGACTGAATATTGGACTGAAGACCGAAAGACAAGAATTAAGTTTTTATTATTTTGAGCAGAGGAAAGGTTGAAAGAGCAAGGACGAGGTTATGAAACAAGTGCATTGTGTTAACCTTAAAGACACAATGAATACATTTTTTTGGCTTTTGAAACATTTAAAGGTATTCTGAGTGCGGACGTTTTGGTCTGTAGTTTAACTTTTTATTGTCTCAGTCTCAGGCAAAGAGATCTCAGGGGTTTATTTCAGGAGAATCAGAACCAAAATTTGACAATATCGCTGACTTGCCTGAGTAATGTCTAATCCGTAACATCTGTTTTGAGCCTTTTTGGTGTTGCTTTGGTAAAAAAAAAATGGTATGAAAATCTATTATTTCAGAAACAGCAGCTGGGGGCAATTTCCCAGAGTTTTACAAGTTAAGAGTTCTTTATTTTTTTGGAGAAGAGTAGTTTGAATATTTGTTCACATAATGTATGAACAAAGCACCAGGAGAATAACAAGATGACTTAAGCTGACTCATAATTTCTCACATTCTTCTTCATTGTATACATTTTTAAACATGTTTGTCTTTGCAAACCCATTCCAGGGAATTGCTTTTTGATATTTTATGATTACAATGTACACAGTTTCACACTTCAAACCTTGGATAACTGATTCAATATCACTAATGGAAAGTCAGAAGAGCAATAACCAATAGAATACATAATACATATATATATATTTGTTGTAAGATATGCTTATTTATTATTTATTTTTACCCCTTTAATTTAATTGCTAATAACTTTTTAATAATTTATATTTTATAGGCTCTTGTTTGCTTTATTCTCTTTTGCACTGTCTACTTTGCTGCTGTGACACTTAAATCTCCCCGTATGTGGGATGAATAAAGGACTATCTTATCTTATCTTAATAATATGCCATTTTTGAGAAACATGCCAACAGTTATATGGACCAACCAATATATCTGGTGTGCCGATACTGATGTTCAACCAATACATTGGTGAGTCCCTACTGATAACATCAAATGGACATATGACATTGTCTTATTATGGTCCATTGTTTTGTTGCCTTCCTTCTTCATACAAATTTCAATAACTAGACTTTAGTATCGTCCGATACAAGCTAGATAAAAAACTATTGGTGAGAAAAACTCTGATTACTGACATTTCCCTTGCTTCAACTAACAACACACTCTTCTTTCGTTCCTTGCAAATGTTGTTTGTTAGCATCATATGATAATTTACCTGTACCTCTGTGTGTTTTTGTTGGGCTAATATTTTATGGAATCATATGGATGCTTCGACAGGCATACTCACTGATACCCAATTAGTTTAACCCTTAAAGACCTAGACCTTATTTTGGGGGCGCCAGACTCTCCTGAATTTATTTTGAATATGTTGAATGAGACAGATGTGGTATCAATGGAAAGCTGAGAATGTCAGCTGTGACGGAGTTTTTAAAGCTTGTTGATTGGATTAGCGTTTCAAAAGTTATCAAAAATTTAAGAACAAGCAGCCGCCGCCGTCTGTCTTTGTCTTTGAAGTTTAAAGGCTGATACCAATAAACTCTAATATCAATCCAAGGCCCGAAAATTGAAAACAAACAATAACTATATCACGGCAGATTTTTCTTTGTTGATAATAATCTTTGGTTTAATGAGAGCTTGTTGTATTTGACAGCTACTCCTGTATAGGTATCAGTACAGATATCGGTATTGGTATCGGTACTAACACCATTATCAGTATTTGCTTCCCTTTTTGCCTAAAGTTGGGTATAGATTGGATACCACTAGCAGTTTTCCTCCCAACAAATCTATCAAGTGACAATAACAAACCAAAGTAATGTTATGCTAGCATAGTGTAATGTTAGGTCCAGCTAGCAAGACATCAGCAACCACTGTTTTTGCCAATATTATGTATACTGGATGTATTTCTTGCACCAGCTTTGGACAGTTACTCATCAGCAGGAATGTAAACGTTTGTATTGGAATCAGCATTGGAAAGGAAAAAATGTATTGATTATGCATGTGGCTTAACAAAATGATTAAACGTCTTTGCTGTCGCTAATTGGCCCCAAAATTACCAGTTGGTTTAACAAGATATTTTATTATTGATGGCCAAAATACCAGTCATATGTTGTCTAAGTTATAGGACAGCCACCAACCTCTGTATGCCATAGTGCTCTTCTACCTGGATGCAGCTTTTTTTTTTAAATGTATGTAATATGAAACGTATGTAAGATGTGACTTTTAAACCATTGCACTCATCTCCTTCCTTTCACTTCTTACCTTGTGTTTTTTTACTTAAACGGGTTAATTAGTCCACTTTCAACTGAGTATTGTATGCTGCATATAATAAACTCCCCAGGCAACAAGTTCCTCGCTTCGTCACAGTAACATGTTGTTCCAGCAGTCTTATTTTGGCTCCGGTCTGACTGTACATCTAAGGCCGGTACATCATGACTAGCTCTGACTGTCCTCTGGACCGCGTCTAAGACCTACAACACATGCCATTCAGTGCCTGTACAACCATCAATTTTCACTTGCCCCCCCCTCCAGCCAGTCAGCACTCACACATACTCCTACACACACCTGCCAGCCTGCAGTGCCAGGATGTCTATCCCCCCATATGCCCTCAGTCACGTTGCCCTTGCCTGCCCCACTCTGCACCCACAGTGTCAGTTTTGGCTGACAGCAGGCCGGCATTAGCCAGCTAACAAATTCCTGGCTTCTGTTTGCTCAGCACGGGCAGAGCTGTCGGCAGTACGCTGTGCCGATGCTCACCTCTTAGCATCAGAGCAGCTTACACATGCAGTCATTAGGCTGACAAATTTCACGGGTTTGACGAATGGTGTTTTCTGCCAAAGATTCAGCCTGGGCACACGTGTGAAACTTGAATTAGTCTGTAATTGTACAATAAGAGGTTCCATTGTAGCTTCAAAGCCAGGGCATGTAACTGCTGTAGCCTCCTCAGAATGTAACTACATTTAGTGGCAACCTCAGGTGTTAAGAAAAAAAGCTGATGTGGAAGTGCAAAAAATTCCTCGGAGGTCCTAAGGCCAATAAATCCCCATGAGGTCTCATGTTGAAGGTCTATTTTCACAGCAGGCATGTACTTGCTGACGACCTGCTTCAGAAATGGGTTTGGCTTTGGTGATTTTTTTTTTACAAACTCATCCGTTTTGACCACATCAAGACTAAGAGTTGTGCATACATTTGCATAATTAAGGGCATGGGGATTTTATTGAGAGGTGGCTGCATTGTGGATGAAGGTTGGGCAAGATACCTAACCCCAAAACTGCTCCCAGTTACTGTGCTAGTGGTGTGTAAATTGGATTAGTTAACACTGATACGTTTCTTACATAGAACATCACATTCAAACATGAATGAGTGAATGTGGCATGTAATGTAAGAGCACTTTGAGTGGCCATGAGATGGAGGAAGATGCTGACTGTCGTTGTGTTTGATTCTTGTGAGGACAGGTTAAATCGTTGTTTGTGTTTGTGTTCCTTATGTTTGATTCTAATTTTTATTCAGGCTTTTGGCCATTGAGTTCTTGTGCTTTGTTTCTATGTATGTCCTGCTGTCTATCAAGCACTTTGTAAACCATTGTTTTTAAAAGGTGCTATATAAATAAAGGTTTTATTATATTATTAAATACAGTCCATTTACTTTACAAATTAGCAATTTTTAATTGTATGGCTACAGAATCTGTGTTTTCATCAAATCTAAAGGCTTTGGATCCTACTTCTATAAATTTGGTTTCCCAGTGTCTACTCAGAAGCCTACCCACAAAGCCTGACGTGCCCCTCCTCAAAAATGTAACTATGCATTGAAACAATGCACACCACAGGCCTTGTGATTGGTCCACTTGGTATTATCCATAGACTGTATAAATAATGGACATAGTAGCCATGACATCACCCATCTGTTCCTGAGTGCTGTTTTGAAGCCAATCATCAGCGGGAGACATATTGGAAGTACTGAACTCAACCAGGTATAGTGTGACGTAAAGAGGCGGGGTTTGAGCCTCCTAGCCAACAGCTATGTGTTCCTGCCTGTCAATCAAGTCAGTCATGTCCTTATTTGGGCAAAAACTCGTAATCTTAATATCTTCTGAACCATTGCGTTAGAAAAAAATCCCCCCCCGTACAGTGTGTGCCGAAAGCTGTTTTTTGAACCAGGCTGTAAACATGTTTATTAATGCTGCAAAGATCATCTTCTTTAAATTGGTGTGTAAGTGGTTCCCGGTGTTTCCGCAGCCAGCCTCAAGTGGATTCTCAATGAATTGCAGTTTATAACACTTCCCCATTGGCTTCATATTTTTGAGACTGGAGGTGGCCGCTTGGCATCATCGTATTTCTGGAATTGCTGTGCTCCTCGGACGTTTCCTCTCTTTTCTTCTTTTCTATAACTGCAGTATGAATAGCTGCTGCTCAACATTTATCAGCTCGACTTCTACATAATACACTCGGACAATACGCTTGGAGTCGCCACAGTTTCCTGTGCACAAACAAGGAGAGAATGTTGCGTGACCTTGAAACTGGCTATGTCTAGCAGAGAAATCACACTGCTGACCCAGCCTTTTAGGTTGAGCATTGCAGAGCGATGCGGACAAAACACAATGCAGAAGTATGTAGTGCTTAGAAGGCGGCGGCTGCCACAGCATAGGTACGGTATAGAGTTAACTCAGAGGTGACACCAGGCTTTGAGAAAGGGAACAAAATCAATCCAATAGAGCTTTTGATACACTGGATTGTAGTCCACAGCATGACCCTTCCAATAACACAACTTCACAGTGCCTTTCATTGAGCCTTCCCTACCTGCTAATCTTTACATCTTGCTAACGCCACATCTGGAGTGAGCAAGTATACCCAGTCCGTGATTATACAACATCACATGGTTACTTTCTCAAACTTTACAGAGCTTCCTTCAGAGCTGCATTACACTTTGTATGAGATCTATTGCAGGCAGAGTATAAAACCTCTTGTGCTGAATAAACTTGCTGACAGGATGTAATGGATGAAGTACCTTTCAACATCTACCTTCATTATCATTAAGATCTCACCTATTATACTTTTTCACACCCCTGGGAGAAATCCACTCAAGTACCTGTGAACTGCAATTGTACCAAAAATGTACAGTTGCTATGACTACTACTGTATACACATGACCCTTTGCAGCACATACACTCCTCCCTCTCAATTTGTTCCTTTCCTTTTTGTTTGAATACTTGAAACTGGCGTCTCTGCGACATTGGTTAGATTTCGTTAAACACTTGATTCCATATCATATCATTAACATTGGATCATTACTTCCTCTAATACCATGTACCTTCCAGCTGCTCTTTGTCAGTGGTAATTAGGTGATGATCTGTAGAAAAAGATATTAAGATGAATTCTGAGGGCAGTGGCTGCTATCAAAGAAGGAGAAACGTCCGTCTTTGACTTTTCTGATTGTGTTAGAGATCTGCCGCAGGGCACTCTGGGAAGACGGGTCCAAGAATCTATTTCCAAACGCTGAAAACAGTTCACCAGGTCTTGATATTCTTTACTTCTAAAGAATATTGCTGCTTCATTCTATTGCTTTATGAAGCCATATTGAAATCTCTCACTTTCCACCCACCCCTACCACATCGTTGAATATTTATCCCACTCCCCGCCACAATACTGTCATGCTTAGATGAGATATTTATGATCCTAAAAAAAGGGGAAATGGATCCATTTATCCATTTTACTTCAAGTGGAGGCATGTAAACACATTTCTTTGGAGAAGTCACTAAACAACTGCTCAGAGGAGCATTTGAAAAATAAGAACTGCACCCCTTTGGTCGCTCTGACGCCCCTCCAAAGATTCACACTGATGTATTTTCAGGTTTTATAATCACAGCCTTTGAAAGCGGATATGAAGAATAAATTTCGACAGGCCAAGGCGATGTCTTTACAGGATGATAACTGTCATCCTTTTTCCCTTATTGATCCATTCTTGACCTCTGCACATTGAGTTGTTTTCTCCATAGCAACAAAGCTGAGGATCGACTCTCCTGTACACCTCCAGGTGTTAATAGTGCCAAGTGGATATGATGGAGAGCATTAAACTTTCGAGTGAAAAGAAAAGAGAAAAAAAAACAGGATGTCAAGCAATTCCTGTTCCAGTACCTCTTCATTATAGGGGTTAAGGCTTTTTAGGCTTTTCAAGCAGAAATGTCAATGACGCCTTAAACCTGCAGGGCAGAACTTTCACACTCTCTTTGTGTGCTCATGATGTATGACCTCTTCTCTTAGTGCTCTCCAGGAGTGATGGGGAGTCCGGCTCTTTTCAAAGATTCCCTCTTTTGTATCGGCTCTTTAGATATCTCTGAGCCTTCTATTGTAGCCTAATTTATCAATTTTGAATGTTTTTTGTGTTGGGAAGCAAATTCTCATTCAGTGTTTTCATAAAAACCTTATTTTAAAGCATTTTTTCATTACAAAAAAAAATTACACAGCTACCATTGCTGCACGGAAGGGTGGGCAGTTCTCAGATGTTTGTGCAGGTTTGTTATTGACCCTGCTCGGATATTTTCATTTTACAAATTCTGCCCTCAGCTTTGCAGTTTCCAATATCATTGAAATGCAGCCAGATGCTGATTCTGGTTTTCGCCAATTTCTTCACTTGTTCCCACCACGCTTGCATTCAAATCCGGCTCCCCCGTCTGTCCTGTATCACTACATTCGCTGTCTTTGGAGTGTCTGCCTCCTTTCCTTTTTTCCCATAATGATATGATCCTACTCTGTCCTTGCATGGGATTGGCCGCATGGTGTGCCCATCAAAATACAGTCCTGCCCTGCCTGCATGCCGACTTGTTTGTGAATGACACATCACTACTCTCCAATGATTAGAGTAGCTCTGGCGATACAGAGCCCTCTGGAACAGATTCGCAAAACTTTTATTGTTTTTGGATTCTGGAGCACAATGCATCTATCAGCAAGAGCAGATTGAGCTGGAACCCAAACAATGTTAAAACACCGGGTTGATTTTCAGAACAAAACACTCTTTTGACACCAGATTGTATTTCGCTTCACTACAACAACCAACAGTCATGATTATCTGAGCCAGGTCTGGAGACAACATTTTAGAGGTTTTCAGAGACCAATAAATTAGCATCATGCTAACAGCGCTAACACCGGACAGGAACAATCGTCATCGATTGCCAAAACCAGACCCACAACAGGAGAGGCAAACAAAGTGATAGAGATTGCTTTTTCAGTTTTCCTTCTTGGAAGTGGAGCTAATGCATCGCTTTGGTTGCTGCTGTAAAGGACTAAAGTGTGTGTTTTTGACACGTGTGTGTTTTTGACACCTCTTGCTCTTGTGAGTTTGCTAAAGAGTGAAAGAGAGACAAACCTTAATTGAATGTAGTGTTGTTAACCTGTTGAAGGATTTCACCTGCTGTGAGTGGACAGGATACAGGAGAGCAAGACTGAACTAACTGGTGAAGAAGGCAAGGTCAGTCCTGGACCCTGTGGAGGTGGTGGCTGACGGGAGAATTATGGCCTAGCTGTCGTCTCTGATGAACATTTTTTTGCTATATATATTCTTGTTGAAATTCTTGTTCTGTACACCTTCTTGTTTGCTGCTGTAAATCCATGAATTTCCCCTTTGTAGGACGAATAAAGGAGTATCTTATCTAATCTTATCTTATCTTAAAGACAACATAAATGAAGACCAAGTGGAATCATTAACAATGCTACACTTATTTCTTAATTTTCACCTTTGCTCACGGTTTAATGACCCACCTGTTTGAGGGTCTTTATTTGAATACAGGGTAGTATGGACACTTTCACAATCTAATAAAGACAATCTGAAGAAAAATGTTCTTTTCTGAGGTTTCCAAGTGCATATTATGCCTGAAAGTTTGTAACACCCTATTTTCTGGTGTCATTGTATTCCGTTTTTAAATATTGTACAGATGTGTTTTATTTACTCTAACCCTTCTCCATCCTGAAATGATGTAGCCTCAGCCCTCACGGTGTTACTGAGCCTCAACATGTCAAAGAGGGTATATATAAACTACCTTTAGTCACTGAGACTCTGTAAAGTTACTTCAAAGCCCCCACACTTTCAGTCAGTCTGTTATCAACAGTTCTATGTTAAACATGCATGCACACTCAAAGGTCACCTTTGCTTGCACTCTGGTTTGCCTTTATTATGCAGACAGGTGAGACACTGAGCAGTACTTGGTTCCTGCTGGAAGATGCATTAAATAGTGTTTGCCATTCACCCGTCCCCACTTCTCTTTGTGGAACTCACTATACAGAACCGCTGTGACAAGTGCATGACTCTCACATGAATTATGGATCTTCCCAAGGGGCAAACACTGGGCCAAAAAGCTGTTAGGCCCTGCAACCCCCTATGTGTGACATCCCTCACTCCATACAAATTTGCTTCCAGTCAAAACTGACTGGTTTGTCCTTCATAACCCAAAGTTAAGTTTGCACTCTTCATGGTATGTAATCATTAAGGTTGAATGGTGAATAAAGTTGGAGACACTTGGTCTGACTACTTTTTGACATGCAGCTTCAGTTCAAGAAGCACAGAAGCTATGAAACATTGTGAAAACTGCTTTTGACAGCTGGAAGAAAAACCCATTTCACTTGTTTTCCTATTATTTTGTTTCTACGAGTTGTTCCACTACCAGCCATGAAAACATTGAGCTGAAACAGCATAAAGTTCAGAGTTGGTTATCTGTGAATATACCAGACTTTGTACCAAACTCAAACTATAATTTATGTGCTTAAAAAATCCAAACATTGCCCAGAAATCTATTGTTTTGGCTCCAAATCAGAGACACTGCACTGTGCTGCCACATTGATGCCAGTTAAAGCTACCAACTGATTTTACTGAATCTAAGATGAGAGGATAGAAAACTAGAACAGTGTGTTGCCAGCAAAGAAAAAAGTATATTGTTTTTAAAAGCGAGTCTGAACAGTGCAAATGATTTTCATGTTTAGAAACAGCCTGTCCAGATGCCGCTAACACTGCTTGTTTCAGCTGTTCTGATTGATAAAGGATAGAATTACTTAAGGGTTAATTGTATTCAAAGTTCTCACTGGGAGCCTCATTATCAGCACAGGTTATCTCCTCTCTAAAAACAAACTGATTTGGTGATTTACAACAGATTAACAACACTACATTCAATTAAGGTTTGTCTCTCTTTCACTCTTTAGCCATCTCACAAGAGCAAGAGGTGTCAAAAACACACACGTGTCAAAAACACACACTTTACACTTTACACTCCTTTACAGCAGCAACCAAAGCGATGCATTAGCTCCACTTCCAAGAAGGAAAACTGAAAAAGCAATCTCTATCGCTTTGTTTGCCTCTCCTGTTGTGGGTCTGGTTGTGGCAATCGATGACGCGGCACAAGTGCACCATTTCACCATGTTTATAAGCTTGAACAGATCACAGAAGAAGCACAAAGCACTCGACTACCATTAAACTCATTGACTGGCTCATCATGTGTGCCCTGGAAACTCAAAGCTTCTGCAACTCTGGGTATTTGAGTAATTGTCAACTGACGTCAAGATCTCTTTTACATCTGCTTGAGGTCTCTATACTATAGTAGTACTCACATTTACTACCTGGCTGTTTTAAATACTTGATTCTGATTGGTCAAAACCATAGACTGTGTAAATAATGGACGTAGTATCTGTGATGTTACCCAACTGTTCCTGAGCGCTGTTTTAAAGCCGATCGGCGGCGGCAGCCATATTGGAAATGCAGAATTCAACCAGGCAAACTGTGCCATAAAGGGGCGGAGTTTGAGCCTCCTAGCCAACAACTATGTGTTCCCGCCTATGTGTCCCTATTTGGGCAAGAACTCTTAATATCTTCTGAACCGTTGCGTTAGAAAAAAATTCACCCCCATACAGTGTGGCCGATAGAGGAATTAGCTACGTAGAGCCAAGCCGTTTTTTTAACCAGGCTGTAAACATGTTTATTTCTGCTGCAAAGATCGTCTGGCGTGTATGTGGTTTCCGGTGTTTCTGCAGCCAGCCTCAAGTGGACGCTCGATGAATTGCAGTTTACAACTCTTCTGCATGGGAAGCACAAATTTTGTGACAGGAAGTTGCTGCTTGGTCAAAACCCCATAACAGGGAAAACCTACTCACACACACCATATCAAATTATTTAATTTCACCTCTGCCTGTTGACTCTGTGGCAAAAACGTTGGTGTCCATCGGCTGCTGATCTTGGGAGTTGGAAAATACTGACAAGTCATCAGACACAAATGTGAGAGCAGCCTGAGGAGCTGCTGGACCCTAATTATCTCTGATAGGGAAAAGTGGAACAACATCCTGTCTTGCAACCCGAACAGTGGCAGCAGAACTAGTGAGAGTGTCTCAGAGTTTCTGATTGCTACAAAGTTACTTAAAACATAGGCAGTAGTGGGGCGCTGGTGGCCTAGCGGTCTAAGTGTTCCACGTATAGAGGCTACAGTCCTCGTCGCAGAAGTCGCCGGTTCGACTCCTGGCCAGTCGACAATTCCCTGCATGTCTTCCTCCACTCTCCACTCCCCCATTTCCTGTCTCTCTTCAGCTGTCCTATCCAATGAAGGCGAAAAAGGCCAAAAATATTACTAAAAGAAAACTAAAAACATAAGCAGTAGTGATAATAGAGACAACGATTTAGATTGTGACATTTGCCTTGTTTCGTTTTGGGGTCTTGCTCATACTTTCTGGAGTTGAATCTGCATAACCACCCGCTCACTATACATTATCCCGTTTTCACACCAGTATCAGAATGTTTCTTTGTATAGGCCAAAGAAAAATTGCCTCAAATATCTCTATTTGTTCTATTCATAGCAATTTTATTTCCCCAATATGCTCTTCAAAATGACTGTAAATCATGTTGTCAATAATAAATCCAGCTCCTCTGTTGTTGTTAGAGTTTTGCTGTTACTTTATTCAGTTGTGTTTCTCTTGCTGCTGCCTTTAGCTGACACCTGAGCAGTCTCTTTATTCCCTGAAACTGTAATAAAGGATACCACTGAACCGGCTCAATGTTTGGGTGAGCACATATGACACTGAAGAGCAAGGCTTCTGGCCCTTTCCCAAACCATTACACTATCACTTTAACGGCTGCGAGGAACTGGCAAATACTCAGAGTGAAATGTTTCAGCTGCCCACTCATTCACGATGCCAAGACTCTGCAAGCTGCGTTTTCTGATACACAAGTTTTACACTAACAGGAGCTGACACTTTAAACCGGTGGCATTTTCATGCTTTTGCATTTCCTCTATTATATCTACAATGACATGAGTGAATGAGCGTAGTATTTGTTTGTAAGGGGGGGAAATGATAGATTAGGAAAGCAGAGCGAGGCAGGGGAAGCCTCTGAGCCGTAGCGATAGGATTAATTTCCTTATTAGTGACTCTCTGCAGTGATGCTCCAACATGAAAGTCTAATACCATCTTTTTATGGATTTGGCTCAATTTAGATTACCTCCCTGTACATTCAGCAAAGGGATCACAGTGTTTCCCTCTGTTTCTCCTTCTTTTTAATTATTCCTTTTGCTTTGACAGAGAAGACGCAGTTGAGTCGTAGAATAAAACCAGAGAATGGAGAATATGCACGCCATTTAGGACCCCTAAACAGACACCAAAAGGAAGGTAATCACACCCTGAGCTTGGAAGGATCACTAAGGCAAAATGGGAAGTTTCTCTACATGTAAAAGAAAGCTGGTTTAGCGGTGGATATAGTGATTTTCATGGTGATTAAAAAGCCATTAGTGGTACGGCTTTTGCAGGTAATTCACAAGGTAGTCATTCAAAACCCAGTTAGAAACCAGGAAGGGCTCCGACTGCAGGAATGACTGTTATTACTGCAGATGAAGATATATTAAATTGCCCAAGAGAGAAAGCTCCCCCACAATCTCCTGTCCGCGAGCCGAGTCGTCGTCATCATTTGAATTGATTGGCTTTCATTTCTTTTGGCATTTCTCATCAAACAGATGAATGGTAAAAGGAACCTCAAACTTATTTGCCAGTAAAACCGAAGAAAGATTGAATTAAAATGACTTGATTCAATTCAAGTCATATATTGTCTGTCAACTCGCAAGACTTACACATCTAACAGATAAAGCAGAGCAAACAAGGTCTGGGAACATTTTCAGGTGAGCAGACAGACGTTCTGAAAATGATTTCTGTCAGACAAACTTTAAAAGTTATCATCTTTCTGCAGGAAAAGACAAAAAAGAATCTTCCCTCTCACAGTGGAAAGTATTAAACTGGGAAGCCATTATTTTGGTGTCATTTGGGGGGTGCTTATTGAATTGTACACAGAGTATGCTTTTCTAATGTATATTTGTACTCTACATTGACCACAAACTCTGTTCCCTATTTGAAATTATAATCACGATGTAAATCTATTTCTATTCATGGCTTATTGGCTTCCATCTTTCATTCCAAGCTCCATTATTTTTGAAGATTGCTTCTTGGTATTTGATGATGAGTTCACCAGCCAATCTGGGAGAGAAATTCAGCACAGGGATGGGAAGCTGTATCACAAAAATCAGTCAAAATATGGAGTTCATCTATAGAAGAATTGTTATATTTCCTTCCTCTGCACGGATCAACATTTTCCTTTTAATGTTTCCCTGCTGCCAAGGCTCAGAAAATCTCAATTCCCCTCAGTCTTCATTGTACAACGCCTTCTTTTGTTTGATCTGTGATATCCCATTTGTAGCTTTATAACTTTACCACAAATGGGCTGGGATGGGATTTTCTTCTTCTAGGATGTTGGCTAATTGTTGAGACAAATTAAAGCATACACCTTGACAGTCTTGACAGCCAAGACGTCTAAAATATAGCCTTAATTTGCAAGAACATTTCACATCAGTCATTCTGTCAGAAAGTTTTCATCTGCCGCTGTTGGCTCTAATTGGTTGAATTCACAGAGCAATTGGAAAAGTCTATTTTTGATATCTCTGTCAAACCTCCCAGGCAGAACATTGTGTTTCTCTATTTTGTGTTGCCCAGACGGAGATGAGGGAGGAGTTGTTAAAATTCATAAGATGTGCTTTTTGTAGAGTATTTCCAGACATCCATCTTAGTAGATTTTGAGGGGGGGCTTGGAGGTTTACTCTGCCAAGCCTTAACTTGGCTGCCATCTTTTAAGTTTGTCTTATCCTTGTATCTCGGCCAGATTTGCACTCCGGGCACGGATGACATCTGACCTGGGCGCAGAAATAGGAAAGTGTTGTACTCTCAGAAAAGGGAAGTCATTCAAGTGTTATTTTAAGGATTCTAACTCTTCCTTATGTTTGTAGACGGGTCAAGTTTTACGTGGATCTTTAGGTCAAGTCTGGGCTTCCTACCCATACAGAGTTTTGGTGATACACATTCCAAGCAAAAGCAAATTTAAGGCAGCGATATGTTGAAAATGTCAAATATTTCACCTCATACTGGCACTGTGAGACATTTTTGTTTGACCTTGAAAGTCTCACTCATATACTGATGCCTCTTCATGACCTACACAGTAAAATAAGAATTATCAATGACAAGATGGTTATAACTTTTGACAGAATTTTAGCGCCTGTGTTGGGTCAGGTTTTCCACAAAAAAACCCAAAATTGATATTGGGCCCTCACTGGAAAGTGTTATAGTTTAGGAGTGAGAAGTAAGTTAGCAAGTAGGAGGAGTTTTTACTTTGGACAATTGTCTTCTGAATTAATGTTGTATATAGGGCTGTCGAAATTGACGCGATAATAACGAGTTAATTCAAATTTTCCTTAACGCCACTAATTTATTTGATGCACGATTAATGCGTGCACGTTCTGTGCATGACCCTCGGCCCCCCCCCCTGTAGTTTGGGAAATCAGGAATCGATACAGCAGTAACACAACATTGTGGATGACAAGAAGTGTTGAATCTCGCTTAATTTCCTTATTATGCTCATGTATTTTTCTTGTTTTATTCATGTATTCTCTCTTGATTGTTATATTCATATGTTTTCTTTTTTGTATGACTTATCAAGTAACAAGCTAATAGTAGGGTATAAGACCAGCGATCTGTGCAGTTCCTAGAAAACATGTTTGACCGAGGTCAGATCTGTTCGCCTCTGTATCACAAGGTCAGTCAGCCAGGATGTGGTAGTTCATCTTTGCTGAGTTGCTTTGCAAGCACAGGAAATGTTAGCTTGTGCTTTTAAATTGCGGTTGTACGTAAGCTTTGGGGATTTTCTGGCTACCAATGCCACGTGCTTTATGCTAAATGAATAACCACATGTGCTGATGTGTGCACATTTAGAGTCTTCTATGCATTGTGGCTTATAGGTCACAAGACTGATGTATGTCTCTATTGTTTCCGTGTGCTATTGCTCTAATCAACACCTTTTACCCTTAACTGCAAACCCCACGCTTCCCTCCTCCCCAGTGTACGAAGAGATGTATAAATAACTGAATGATTCTGTAATCAGGCAGAGAACTTCGGATGCTCCTTGAGTACGCTGTAACTTCTCTCTCACGCTGCCTGAACAAACTTTGTGTGTAAACTTTGTCACTGAGTTCGAAGCCTCATTTCTGGTCACTGCTCCGCTGGACGATCGCCTCACGCCTCACGCCGGGCCATGCCACCACAGAAGAAATCAATAAAGAGGGTGTTTTGAATCGCAAGTTCAGCTTTAAAGCACTGCCAGATGGTTCTCTGGACAAGACCAAAGCTATCTGCATTTACTGTCGATGTGAATTCAGTTACCTCTGGAATACATGGAGTCTCAAATACCACTTGCTGGCCATGCGTAAAGGGGCAGCAGAGAGCTCCCCTCCCCTTGGCCAGAGGCAGACCACGCTGGAAAGTTTGTAATGGAGACGCATGGACAATGCGTCTGTTGTTGTGATGCATGAGCTCAATCACTTTGTGTTGAGCTGCTCAAAAAAACTGAATGTTTAGTTAGTTGGATATTACATGGTGGTAGTATTACTAAGTAATGTTACATTTAGGTCAAAATGCCATTTCAGTGCATTTTTTGAGCATGCAGTACCTTTTGATGTTGTGTGGCGATTGTTCTGGACAGTATTTATCATTTTTTTGGATTGCTGCAATAATAATCAACATGCATTTGCATAAAGAAAGCATATTTGTCCACTCCCATGTTGATAAGAATATCAAAAACTTGAAAATTATCCCTTTTTTAAGGTACATTTAGAACAGATAAAAAAAATGTGTGATCAATTTGAGATTAATCGCCAGTTAATTATGGACAATCATACGTTAATTGCGATTAAATATTTTAATCAATTAACAGCCCTAGTTTTATACTCTTGGTTGATACTGGAGCAGGGTTAGCAAAAAGACATACATTCTGTTTCAGTATTACTTTAGACAGAGAGACTCTAAAACCAGGGCTTTGCTAACTAAAAGAGCTAAATGGTTATGAAGAGGAATTTATGTTTATGCCGGCGTGTTACTGCTTCACTGCTCTTTGAGGACTAAAGACTTAAACCATCTACTTATTTATGTTACTCTGACATTTATTGGGACATCAGAGCAGAATTATGACGGCTAACGTGAAACTTACAGGAAACGTATCTCTGCTCACCTTCTGTAAGCTAACTAATGGTAATACATCAGCTACAAATCAACACATGACCTCATCACTCTGCTTCTTGCAGACCATTGTCTTGATGAAAGAAAAGCAATATTAAAAAGACTATCTGTATTCCATTTGTTTCCTTCCACTTGAAATACACGCTTTGACAAGAGCCACATCTTTACATCAGTGTGTGATGGTGCTCATGGGAAATGCAGACTTCATCTTTCATGGTGGAAAAACACTACCACAACTTCATCTAAAAGGGTCACCAAAATCAATGCAATGTGAAAACTCCTCACAGTGCCTTTACAAACTCCCTCCCCTTCTTTCAATATCCCACATGAAGTATATCATCTTGTTCTCACTCGTGAATGAAGCTCTGTGAGTCTTACACTGATTGTAATATCCAAACCAAAGACCCCTTATTTTCTCAGCTCCACTATTTCATGAAAAGAAAATATTCCACTTCATCATTTTCAACACATTTCCCCAAAAAAGTGTGATCACACATCTTTGGCATCTTTAGAAACTTTTGGATGGCGTCTTGAATGTAAAACAGAGTTCCCTTGGTCTTAGTGAAAGCTCAGAGAGCATGACTTTGTGAAGTCTGAGCCACCAGTGGGTCACTGCGGTTTAATTAAAATCTACCAAGCTTATCAGCTTATTTTAATGCCCAGTGGTGTCGTATCTTTCATTTGATCAAATGGGACTCCATGGGAAGGCAAAAGAGAAAAAAAAGAATACTTAACAAGTAAGCTGAATATTATTGTTGTGCTCATGGAATAAAACTTCAATATAATAGTTTTCTTAATTGTATAAATTGATTGCAGCAGAAGTTTGGGGGCCTTTTTTCTCATTATGATGTGTCTATGGGAATCAATCCTCAGGGGGTCCAGTGTTTCTCACAAAAAACCCTCTTAATAAGATCCATCAGAGAGACTCTTCAAACGAGTTACATCTTCACTGCAATGATTTTTTTTCCTGGGGCAAAAAGTTTAATTTACTCTCCCCAAACTCAATATGAAAATCATGCACCTAAACTTTTTAGTGATTGATATTAAATATGATCATATCACATCATATCATAGTGTCTTGTATTGTATCACATTTTACGTTGCACATTGTATTGCATTGCATTGTATTATGTAGTATCATAGATATTCCTTCCAATCCTGTTGTATTGTATCGTGTCTTATCATATTGTATTGCATCGCATCAGACCACACAGCTTTGCAGTGTAGCGTATCGCATCATATTCTATCCTGTTGTATCGTATGGTATCATAAATAGATATCCCTTCCAATCGTGTTGTATTATTGCACCGCACCATAGCATATCGTGTCTTGTTGTATTGTACAGTAAATAGATATCCCTTCCAATCCTGTTGAATTGTATCATGTGTTATTGTATTGCATAGCACTGCATGATTCCGCATCACATCCCATCGTATCGTACAGTTTTTCTTATCATATCGTATTCTATCCTTTTGTATCCTATCGTGTTGTATCCTAAATAGATATCGCTTCCAATGGGTTGTATCTTAATGTGTCTAATCGCATTGCATCGTGCCTCACCGCACCATAGTGTATCAAGTCTTTTTGTATTGTATCATATTGTATCGTGAATAGATATCCCTTCCAATCTTGTTGTATTGCATCATGTCTTATCTTATTGCATTGCATTGCACCATACTGCATCGTAGTGCATCGCAGCGCACCGTACCGTTTCTTCTTTTTTTTTTTTTTCACTTTCTTTTCATTGATTGATATTTAGTTAAAAAACAAGATAAACATTAAGGACATAATGGAAATAAATAAGCAATTAAGAATAAAATAAAGATGCTATAATGCTGACTAGTGGTGCAATAGATCATCGTTGATCCGTGATCCGTACGGTTCGGCATTGAAGTGGTCCGCGGATCGGTTGATGAAAAAAATTACGCGTGTTCACGTGATGACCGCATGTTCAATCCACATTCACTCGTCAAGCACAGCGGTAGTCATGGCAAGTGAAGGAGCAGAGAAACTTGAAAAACCTCCTGCATCTTATAAGTCACATGTATGGGAGCATTTTGGTTTCCCTGTGAAATACAGTGAATGCTGAATGTGCTTGAGCCACGTTATGAAATCCCATCGCGTACCCACTAGACCAGAGGCGGCGGGCCGCATCCAGCCGCCTATTCGTGGCCCCTGAACTGTTATTCCTTCACTCTGTGTTATGGTCGGGTCACCGCGTGTTTACCAGGACTTGTCTCCATGTCAACGATACGCAGACAGGCTGTTACTGGGTCACTTAGAGTCCACTCCTGCGAGTGCAATTTTGAACTTTCACTTTCGTTTATGGAGCAGATCACATGTTGGCACTTTGCCAGCTGTAGGACCCTAGAATCCACGAAAAACGGTGTGTTCCAAGTTTGCAGCTCAAAGACAAGTGGACGATGAAAATCAGCGATTGAAAGAAGAATGGAGTGAAACTTTTGAAGTTCCTCTGCTCCTTCACTTGGCATGCCATGAATTACAGTGAATGAGGCAGGACTGGACCCAAAGATAGGGTACTTTGCACAAGCAGTAAATTTTGAGTTGAATCTTGTTTTTATTTAATGGGCAAAAGTTTAAAAGTGTTTTACAAAATAAATGGAGGACAAAGTTATATTTGTCTTGTCTTCTTTTTGTTTTTACTTGCTGATCCGAAAAATGATCCGATCCGTGACTCAAAACCGTGATCCGATCCGAACCGTGAATTTTTTGATTCGTTGCACCCCTAATGCTGACAGTAGTTGAGGTGGTGAAACCTACAGCACAAATATAAGAGTCATACATTCATACAATACGAGATAGAGAAAGAAGAACAAACAAACAAACAAAACGTAGGCATCAGCGTGTTACAATGTGAGTTGGTGATAGCTCTAAAAACATAAGCGTCATCTGAGACGCTGTAAGGAGGGTTCAAGCGCAATGCGAGGTGGCTTGAGAGGGAGGTATGTTGGAAGAGGTCGTCCACTTGTCCAAAAGAGGCTTCCATATTTTCATGAAAGTGTTTTCTCTGTTAGCCAATTTGTATTGCAGTCTTTCCATATGCAAAACATTCCCCAAATATTTGAGCCATTGCTGCAAATGAAGGACTTGCTTCTGACTTCCACAATTGTAAAACAAGGCGTTTAGCCAACAATGTACATAAGGAGATAGATTGACCGTACTGTTTCTTATCGTATCGTATTCTATCCTGTTATATACTATCCCATCATGTTGTATCGTTAATAGATATCCCTTCCAATGTGTTGTATCCATAGACTGTAAATAACAATGGACAGTGTTGCTCCGCCTCTTCCCGTTGTACTGTTCTGAAGCCAAAAAATCCCTCTCCTGGGCGCCGCCATTGTGCAGCTAGAGCCTGTGAAGCCACTGTAATAAGCTCCGCCCTACAGTGTAACATCACAAGACGCTGTGTGTCCTTTAAAGTTTCCCTCTATGGCTGTGAATCAAAGGAAACCTGGAAGTCAAACCCAGTTTTTTAAACTCTAATAACTAACGAAAAAGAAACTTTTCAGGAAAAAGAGGCCTTGAAAACAAAACAGTCAAATACTAACTACATATCAATACAGCATACGGATGTGACAAACATTCGTACGACATGTATTTATTTTTTAAAGTTTGACTGCTCCCCCATTCAAATCAATGGAGGAGACAGATTTTTGGACCTATACTGCAGCCAGCCACCAGGGGGCAGACACACTGCTGAAAGCTTCACCACCAGGGCCGTATCCGGCTCACTTGGTTGTATTGTACTATGTCTTATCACATCACTCCGAAACGAATGGAACCGCACCGCAAATAAGTGTATCGTATTATACTTTATCGTGTTTTGCTGTATTGTATCATATCATGAATCAGCCAATGATTCCCACCCCTACAGCTCAGTAGACAATATGCATGCTGTGGTCCATTTTGCTTTGTTGCAAATGAAACTCTTTAATTTTCTCCTCTTTATGTATCTATTAAACATTAATATACAAATACTGACGAGGTGTAAAGCCTCAAGAAACAAAACTAACATAGTGCCATCCCTTGAAGTTAACTTTTCAAAAGTGCAGCGTTGCTTTATTGTGGTTATCTCACCAGCACTACGGTGAGTACAAATAACCAAGAGTCATAATTGAAACAATTAAAAGATTAAGACCCTGGTTGGAAATTACATTATTTTTCCTTTAAGGGGACAAAGTGAGCTTTATAATTGAACTTTAAACCTACTTGGTCATCCTGTCATGTTTATCCCAGCACAGCTTGTGTCTGCACTTTTTAAAGACATTTATTCCAGTTGTTCTGGACTGAATGTTTGACATATTTAAGACTTCACTTATTTTCATAATGGATACTTATTCTGGTCACGTATTTCATATCTACCCTTCACATGTTCTGGTTTTCTCTCTTATTGGAAGTCTCTTGGTGCTTTAGGACAAGTGTACACATATGATATTATAATGTTAAACACAGAGCAGCCGACCGTAACTGCCTCATTGTTCAACTGTAACATATTCTTACTGTCTCCGGGGCTTCAGGGGATTTAACCCTGTCTGGTGCTCTGGTTTGAGTAGGACTGTGCTGCATGGAAATGGAAGCCGTGGCTTATATGACCAACACACTGAGAAATTACTCTTCTTTTTTTTTGTCAGCCATGAGAGATATGACTAGAGTGATTCCCTTCAGACTTTAGGCCTTTATTAATGTCCCTGTCCAGGTTTTCTCTAAGGGACGCATGACCGAAGACGAGCCCCCACTTTCATCTTCCACTTAATGAGAAACGGCCAGATAACCATTGAGCCCCTCTAGGCGTGGACAGAGATATGGAGGCCTGGCTCTTGTTGTAATCTCCCACCATAAAGCTTCACACTTCACTGCTCTGAGATCCAGGACCGCTTCAGTAAGTCAACATGTTCACATTTAAACACCATGTAGCAGACACGTCCTTGCTCTTGTAGTTACTTTCAGATGTTTTGAAAGGGAGCCTTTTTTAGGGGGGAGGTTTATCAAGATTGATTAGAGGAACCACTGATGAATGACAGATTAATTAGAGAGAACTGTCTACTTTTCATCTGCTCATCAGACATACAGAAAACATTGGAAGACTAGTGACTGAAGTAAACCTGAATCCACTGGATCAAATACCTGTGACATGGAAATGCAACTACTCACAGTGATGAACATACAGAGGAATATAGCCTTGCTCTGCTGTTTCCTTAAACTTTGTTACTCTTTTAGCCTCTTTTGAAACATTGTTTTTAATGTGTTTAATTTAACCAGAGAAGTTAACTGTTTTGGTTCAGTCTTTCAGCTCTCATCCACAAAGAGCACTGTCAGTCAACTATTTTCAGTCTAAAAGCTCTAGTGACCTGCCACATATCGGTCTTAATGCACACAGAATTAGATGATAAATGAGTTAAAATGTTAGCAAATACAAAGCTAGATATTTTATACCTGGTTGAGCCCAAAATGGAGCTAAAACAACTCTGAATACCAAAAGTGCATTCCTCATCTGGATATAAATGACAAGCTGTTACTGGAAGCTGGGGCATGTGTGCATATATAATTGAAGTAAACAACTTGATGAGAGGATTGGTTGATTTTTGCATCTACATAATATTATAGTGCCTATAAGCGGCCCTAAGCAGTTCTGGAAATACAGTCTGAATGAAGAAAACAATTTTATTTGGATATATGATAATGATGAAAACACATTGAATTAAGCTCAAAAGAAAAGTATTTATATTTGTGTATATTTTGGAGCTTTTCTTTATTGCCATTATTGATAGGATAGCTAAGAAAGGGGGAAATATGGAAAGAACAGAGCAGGGGGTGACATACAGTAAAAGAGTTCTGGCAGGGAATCAAACCAACTACAGCTGGGATGAGGACTATAGCCTCTGTACATGGGGTGCTTTTAGCTTTGAGTTAAACTGGGGCTACATAGTATAGTGTTTATAACCTTTCAAATAAAACCATGTTTTCAGTGTAATTTGAAGTGTTGCATTTCAATTGAATTAAATACAATCACAAGTTAATGGAACACCTGTGATCCTGGCATTTACCACTATCCATAAAAATTAAAACAACCTGTACTTTATTAGCCTTCAGGCCATCTGTCTCAGTAGGATGGGGATATTGTAGATGTTTAGCTGGATTACTCTGGTATTGAGCTTTTCTTTTCCTTTTCCTGTAACATACTCTTTGAAGCGGCCGTTTAAAGACCATGGTAAGATTTTCTCACATGTAGCTTATTAAGAAGGACATGCCATCTTTCAACATTACACTTTGTGACACTTTATTTCTTGGCTGCTTGACAGTTTGTAATTATTTCTGATGCACTAATAACTGTTATCTTAAAATCAGCACCATAACTCTGCTTCAGTTGTTGAAGACATTGATCTACTTTAGCAGCATTTAGCTCTGGACAATCACTGTGTCTCTCTGTTTTTCCATCCTCTGGTACTGAGGTTGTGAGCGATGGCTGACCTCAGTCATGAGTGGTTAGGGTTACACTGGCTGAACTTCTAAAGAAGAACCCAAATACAAGATGATCCCACTTTTTGCAAGAGAAAAAAAAGTATATTCAGGTTATTATGTTAGGCCTTGTTTTTTTTAAGTAGCCATTTTTTTAATTATTAACGGCTGTTCATCAACATGACTTCTGGGGTTGTTGCATAAGTGAGACAATAAGACCTTAAACTTCCATCGGCTACATTTTAACTTTTCATACTTCCATCATTGTGTGCAAACAATTGACTGTACAATAAGATATTCCTACGACATCAATAACCTCTCAAAGTAATATTAAGAAGCTGTTCACTAGCTGTCTGATAGTCTTAACGCCTTTGTTTCCAGCCTCGTCTGTCTGTTTTTTGCAGTGTTGCCATCTTTTCAGCGATTAATTTGTTGCACAATGTTATCATGACTGATATAAATGATGGTCTAAACTTAAGAAATAAGAATCAGACTTCAAATTGAAAGATGTGTCTGACAACGGAGCAATTTTTCTTCCTTTTAGATCACACAGTGCAGAATGATATATCGAAGAGAACACCCTTTTCTCTTTTTCATTATTTCAATCTCAGTGATTGCTCTCTTCTGTTGTCAGTGATTTATTGAAGAGCCCTTTGAAAACTTGGTACATAAATACGAAAAAGAAGTACTTTGCTTGTAAATTCCACAAACAAATCCATGAATGTCAATTATAAAACAAGCTGGGGGAAAGAAATGTCGCCCATTTCTAAGAACTTCTGATAATTTAAAGGCCATGACAAAGTCAGATCACAGACTAATCGCTTCTTCAGGCACAGAGAGGGACATTTGGCATTATCATTTAACCACAGACATCATTATCAATTATCAGTTTTCTGACTCACGTGGACCCCCTCCCCCCCTGGACGGTTTCATTTCCAATCTTCCCTTCCGTTAATGCTTTCCTGTAATTGCATTAGGAGTGACAAAGAGGAAATAGATGTGCGAAAAGTATGTTCCAGAAGAAAAGCCATTTCATCACACCTGCAGGTAATTGAATTTTAATTCTTATGCAGAAAGAACATTTGCAATTGAGAGGGTATGTATAAAACATGAACACATTACCTGAAACTGGTTTTATTGGGCACACTTAGATTTCCTATCTAACTGTCAGAAACTTGCAATACACATGGGTCCTTATGCTCACACTTACACAGCCTTTAGTAATAGGCTGGACTCTTCATGCTTGTCCTGAAATGATTCAGAGTTCATTTACTGTTTGTCCTCCAAGGGAAAACTCAACGAGAGTAAAACAGGGAGATTATTATGTGGCCTGCGGAAGAGGAGCTGGTAAACCTCGGTGTTAAAAGAAGATAGGGGTCAAAGCATGTCATGCAAAGAGCAAGTAGGCCAGTAGTTCTTGAGATAAGATTTTCAAAGTTTGGACTGTGTGTAAAATGGAAACTAAAACAGAATCTGATGGTTGGCATTGTATTTGAACAGTTTGTCATTGCATCTATAAAAGCAGGTGAAAACTGCACCATGCAAAGAGGAGCTATGTATAAACATGATCAAGAAATGATGGTGACTTGACTGAGTCCAAGCTCATTTAAGATGGACCGAGGAGAAATGGAATACTACTCCTGGGGTTGGACGAATCCAAATTTGACATTCTTTTTGGAAATCACAGACATAGTGCTTGTTATCTGCACACAGCTCAAAAGGTATAGGTATAGGTGTATAGGTAGCTTACACTGCTGAGAAGGCATCATATAGCTGAACAAAATATAGAGGTTTGGAGTAACACAGGGGTGTCCAAAGTACGGCCCTGGGGCCAATTGCGGCCCAAGGTCCATTTATTTATGGCCCCAAGCTTCCATCTTAAATTGTGTTATCTATAGCACAGAAATTAATCACCCTCTGAATCATCTGTACATTTGCAGTTTCTTTCAAGCGCACACACAAAACTAAAGTCGATCCAGAAACGTCTCAAAAAGCTTCATATGGACTACCTGTCTAAAGCCTAAGCTCTGGGAATTCTGCAAGATGGCAATAAAGAAGAAACACAAGAACTCTTAAAGTTTTCAAATTACTGTTTTTATCATGATGTGAAAATGTTCTTGATGAACACTTAAAGTTCAGAAGACACAAAAGAGGACACAAGACAAGATCAAGATTAGGAAATTGTGCAGAAAAGGCTAAATTTGATGCATAAAAATTGTTCAGAACGCAGGAAAATAATTATTTAGTTCTTAAAATGTTGTCTGCTGATCAGAAAAGTCTTAAAAACAACATGAAAAAGAAGTGAGATGAAATCCAGATCATGATCCTGACATAGAAAAATAATGAGACAATATTTTTCCCACATTGCCCGACCATTTTCCTCCAGAAGAAGATACAGTTTACATGGCTTGAAGAGACCTGAGGACTACCTAGTTACTGTTTTATTGAGAAAGTGTTTAATATAATTGTTATCAAATAGAGATTTCATATACAACCTTTATGATTCCTAAGTCTCAGTACGAGCCACTGGCCCTGAGGGATTCTGACAACATCAAATGTGGCCCTCTTAGAAAAAAGTTTGGACACCACTGGAGTAACATATGCTGTCATATATACACAGCTTCTTTTTCAGGGAGACCTTGCATATTCAGAAAGACAACTCAAACCAAACTCTGCACGTTACAACAGCATGGCTCCCTTGTAGAAGAGTCTGGCTGCTAAACTAGCCCGTCTGCAGTCCAGACTTGTCACCCATTTGGCACCAGGCATCAGGAAACAAGTAATATGACAAAGGAGACCCTGAACTGTTGAGAAATTAAAACCTTATATCAAACACAAATAGGACAACATATCACTTCCAGGACTCCAGAAACTGGTCTCCTCGGTTCCCAAATGTCTACAGTGTCGTTGAGGTGATTCAACACTGGTGACCATGCCTCTGTACCAACTGTTTTTAAATGTGTTGGTGGCATCACATTTAAAACAGGCATATATTTTTCATTAAATGTTTGATTTTTACTGTTTTAACCTTTTGTATATTTCATTTGCACTATTTTTTTCCATTAAATATAGGGTTACATGTTTTCTAAAGCATAACATTATTTTTTTATTTAATTTTAACACAGTACCCCGACTTAAAACAAAAAATTGGATTTGTACTTGAAATTGGAACGAGTGTATCAAAAAAGAATGATTGTAGAGTTAGAGGAGCTTCGTTGTTCAATCACTGATTCAACTGCTTCATTTAGAGTATCTGGCACTCATTTATTGGTCAGCTTAAAGGTATAAATCGTCTTGAAGTGGTTGAGTGGTTCAGCTGTTGAAGCATATGGCTTTGCATCTTTAATAGTCAATTACCTAATCAGTCTAATTTATGAGGGTATCTAAGCTGTACAGACTCTTCAGCGCATCTGGTGCTGCTATCCATTCTGAGTATTTAACCGTTTTTGAATTTACCGTGGAATCTAGAAGGATAGTCAGTTTTTGAACACAAATGTCTTCCATTATGTGTCATCATTATATGGTCTGATAATGCCTCTAAAAATGTTGTTTTTTAGGTTTCATAAAGGATGTTAAACAAGTTTGTCATTCCCAAGAGATTCATTTCCAGGAAACATGAAAAGATGTTGGTAACTTTCCTGTACGCAGGGATGTCCAGTTTGGTATCCATTTTTTGGTCCTTCCCACTTAACATTCAGGACTTGTAATTTACTTGGTATGTTTGGGAGTCAATGGCATTTAGCATGATTGGCCACAGTTAACACCGATCAATACGTCCCCAATCTTAACACTTTCAGAGCAGGTAGATCAAAATTAAGGCTGTCAAATTATTCTTTTTTCTTACAAATATATATAAATATAAACATACTGAATTTTAATTGTTAATCTAGATCAATCACATTCATAATCATACATTTAAAATTCCATTATTTTGCATTTCAAAGCAGTTTTTAAATCCATATTAACAATGTAAAGCAGTTCTTACCAATGTCCTGATTTGAGAATCAACTGAGTGCAGTGAAATGTGCCTAATGATCTTGACTTTTAGTTGCATTGTTAAAATAAATGCTGCACTGCAACAATATTTCATCATCCACAGGTCTGTGGATTCACTCCATAGTAGTGCTTTGCTGGCTGTTTTAGCTTCATCTGAATGCTTAGTTCATAGGTGGCAGCTCACTCTCAAGGTACTTTGGTGATATTTTAATTCTGTTGACACAAAGTACATATTACCTTTTTGACTTGTTTACCAAGCTGTCAGGGAGGTTATTTTAAAGTGAAATATAACATTTAAAAGGGCAGTGGTGTCGTTATTTTTCATCACGGCAGCAGCTGGAAGCAGGAAGAAGCTGCGGCAGTTCAACTACAGTGTGCGGAAAGGGACAGGAAGCACCCATTATAAAAAAAACCCCAAGTATTTACAGACCTTAACTGCATCACAATGAACGCGTTAAACAGACTAAACATATTCAGAAAGATATATCTGCAAGCCATTTTCAGTACATTTTTATATTTTCCATACAATTCTGAAGAAGAAATGTTTGCTAGTATTAGTACGATTTAACCACATTCATTTGCGATCAGTTCTGAAGATGACATGGTAATCAGATTGTGAATTCTAAATCTGATCCTTTCCTGTTATTTCATTATTTCTATATCTATTGAACTCTCACTCAAAGGAGCTGTTTAGTGGCATCTTAATTTGAGATACCAGATTGCTTTCAACTGATAATCACTCCTTTCATGCTCCCCTTCTAAGCTTGCTGGCAACTCTAAAATGAAAAAGGGCCTATTCAAGAGGTATTGTTTGGTTTTACTCAGTGGGCCCTTGTAGAATTCCTTGGAGCAGGACCTTATCTTTCAAAATGGCTCTTAACAAAACACAACTCTTATTTTCAGGCCTGATACAAATACACTTAGATGCAATATTCCACATTTTCCAATAGATCTCCGTAAATCTTGGTCCCCACTCGTTCTTTAAAATACCATACTTTCCAAAAACATTGGTCTTGCTTCTTTGAACAAGCAAAACTCAGGTTCAATGGTTGCTTTGCCAGCATAAAGCAGTCCCCAGTGGGATGCCTGCTTTTCCACCCAAGGTTTAGGTGGGCTTTGAACAGATTGGTCAACACATCAATAGCTCAACAAGCAAAGTGGGCTTTCAGGCTGGTAAAATCCCTCCTGAATTGTTGTAGTAGTAGCTGTCAGAGCCCTGTGTCTGGGTTCAGTTTTTCAAAAAATTGCATTGCCTAAGAGGCCCCGGAGAGTTCACTAAAAAGTTGTGTTATGATGCTTTTTGTGAACTATCACACTTCAGCTTTGACCCTTGACTCCGTCAGGAAGGTTAGAAATTTGGTTTGACTTAAGGCAACGTTTCCAATAATCTGTTTCATGAACAGGTATTAAATGAAAGCACATAATTTACTGCAAGTTAAATAAAAAAACACATTGCAGCAGATTCCTCCAGTACAGTTGAACTGTTTGCAAGTATGGATTTATTTGAA
This sequence comes from Notolabrus celidotus, assembly GCF_009762535.1. Lineage (NCBI taxonomy): Eukaryota > Metazoa > Chordata > Actinopteri > Labriformes > Labridae > Notolabrus > Notolabrus celidotus. The sequence goes on from NC_048289.1 coordinate 24,999,003, forward strand.
ACCTTCACAAATCAAAAGCATTGGTTTTGGCATATGGTTCTAAGGACTGTTTGAAATCCTTAATTCTGAATACAAACTTTGACACATGTTGTATTTTGTAATTTTCATGTAACCCTTGACCTGAAGAAGAACATGTTCACTACATTCAGTACATAATCATAGTTGGAGCCGTTAAGACATTGAACTTCAGATCATCAGTCAGCACACATGCAATTTTCAGTGCTGGAAAACATACTTTGGATTTCAGTTCTTTTAGCATTAGACCTTGATATTTTATCATTCATTGTAAACTCGACTGAATCACAGTGAGAGCAGAGGTGTCAAGTTTCCATCAGCGGTCAAGCAGCATTGTGTAGCCGTGGTGTTCGAAGCTTGTATCACAACAGTATAAAGGTACATAACTCACACTGAATTCAACATGCACAACACTGGCTTTGCAAAAAAAAAATGTAATGTGTTCAAGGATCTTTGCCATGGCTTTCAACCTCCTCCGTGGAGGCAGCATGAGCACAATTCCAAAGAGTCATTTGGGGCCTGTCATAATTTTTGGGCTTCTACTTCTATTGAAAAAAATCGTGCATGCCCTGTGTGCTGTTTATTGTTCATTATTACTTGAACATGATTTGCTTACATGAAAAGGCAAATAAATGACCCTTGACTTGTTTTGTTGCTGTTACCATGGGTTTGGAGTTGGGGCTCTTTCTAGAACTCAATTTTGGCACTGCTCAAGATATATCCTACATAATCCAAGCACCATAATCTTGTGGTGAGAGAATGCAACAGCTTATTTTTAACATAGTTGACACTGTGTTATTACCCATCTGTGTAAAAAACATGTGAAAAGTGTGTCAACTGTAAGCTTAGAGAAGACAGAGGGCTGAATGAGCACAGAAGTCCTGTTTTCATTGTGTTTTTCTCTACTTGATGGGCTGTTTTACAAGCTCTGCTGAAACTGGTGTGCATTCAAAACTGCACGCTTAAACTCGAAAGTGAGGGAATCAATCCAGTGTCCCGTGAGACACTGCATTGATCTGGGACAAACTTCAGAGATCCAAATGTAAAACTGACATTAGTCACATCATGTTTTGGATCACCTCGTCTCTGTTGTGACAAGTTTTTGATGTACAGCTTTGGCAAGGCAGTGTCTGAAATGTAGTGCCAAGACAGAGTACCATACCATGGATCCAAAAGCTCCAAAACACCTCCACAAAGCACTGATCCCCGAGTTAAAAAATGTCCAAATCAGATCCGGTATGATTGTTGAGATAAGGCTCATGATTCTAATTTGCATAACCACCTGTTCCCTAAACATTATCCCATAAATAGATAACTTGGGACATGGGTTCAACAAAGGCGTATTTCAATATGCAGATGATGTGCTATTTTACATCTTAAACATGCATGTTAGGTTTTTTGATCATGTAGATGGTGTGCAAAAAGTTGGAGGATCTGTAATTCAAATGTTTGTTCAAACTGATTGGTAGGAAACAAATGTTTCCACAAAGTTACTGAACAGCCTGACCAAATGCTACACTGGCATCCATGGAAATACATAGCTATATACAGTATAGAATTTCTTTAAAAGAAAAAAAGTGGCATCTTGCATCGCAGCTATTTTATTCACCTGCAACTCTGCCATTTGAGCAATGGCCAGTTTTGAGAGTGTAGTGCACAGAAAGAGCGACCATATGTTGGTGTATCCTTCAGGACAGCCCACTGGTCCCCGAGGGACACACCAGTATCCAGAGAGCGAGAGGGAGGGAGCTGGATTGGTGCCATTCACTCTCTGCTTCTGTTGACCTTAAACTGCCGATTGGGTTCCATTAATTTAATGATACTGACTTTTAAAAGTAATTAAGTATAAGCGTGAAAGAAAATCAATATCACCTCCACTTATTCCATCATTGTCAGTCCTACAACTGCACTCACCCCAACTTGACATGACGTTTGTCTCCCAATTGCACATTTTATGGAATAGATATCTCAGGCTGTTCTCATTCACTGTTGGGACGTTTACCAAGAAAAATCATTCACAATGGTGAGAACCCAAAGTAACCACCTGCCCCGTTGCTTTACATATGTTTGCAGCTGGAATCCTTTAGGGGTTGGTTTGCATTAGATGCATCAGACTTTAAGTTAACTTCCATATCCACCCACCTGATGCAAACAATCAGACACTTAATCAATCAATCTTTATTAATACAGCGCATCACAACAAACGTTATCTCAAGACGCTTCTACAAACAGAGCAGGTCTAAACCGTACTCAAAGACCCAACATCAATGCAGGATAAGATCCAGTCCCATCCTACAGGCCAGGACAAACTTCCTTTTAACAGGCAGAAACCTGGAGCAGAACCAGACTCATGTAAGACAGCCATCTGCCTCGACCAAGTGGGAGTTGGAAAGAGGGATAGACTTGAAGCAAGTGATCTGGTGGTCCAGAGTTTTGGAAGTTGGTTGGTAGAGACATTAATAAGTCCACATAAGGGAGATGATTAGGTCAAACAATGCAGGTTTTCACTGCCTGGGTTCAGTTCAGTGAACAATCCTTTTTTTTAATCAAACTAATGTCATGGCATTTTCCTGAACTTAACCTGGTAATTCTAGTGCCTTTGCCTCCTAAATGAAGCATTTTACTGCAACCACATTTAGGAAAGAAGATCGAAACAGATACAGTCTTTGCTACAATCTGTGAGGTCAAAAAAGGGCTATTGAAAGGCTTGAAGACTTAGGGTGAAAATGCATTGGAAGTTTATGAGATTAGATTCTAAAATATGGGCACTTTTTCTGGTAAGATATCATGTACACAACAATTTGGTTTGTACAAATCAGGGGAATTCCAATGCAGAACCTCAAACCAAAACCTCAGGTTTTAAAACGTTCAAGGTTCTGTTTCACTTGAACACTGAACATCTTTCACATTGAGCTTATGTTTTCTCAGCATTGTGTAACTCCTCTTTAATACACCACAAGATAATTGGGCTGATTTCAGACCCGATTCCTTCCTTCCAGTAAAAGTCAGCAAAGGGCTGATTTCTTGATGCTTCCAAAGATTATCTTAGCAGATTATTTTTACTCTGTGGATTGACACATGGTGTGAAGCGATAGCCTAAATGTTTCTGCTCCGGACTGTCATTTCCATAGAGAATTTGTGAGATTGTCTTTGAGTTCTTGAAGGGTAAAGATGATTGAATTGGTCATGATTGGTTGGTGACAAACCTCTTCCCTGACCAGGAGGATTTGTTAAAGAAAGCATGACGGCAAGAAGGTGTCCAAGTCCTTTGTGCTGCACTTTCTACTCCTAATTCATGAAAATATCACCTCTTGAATTGGCAAAGTAAAGCAGGCAAAAGACCAGTATTTTATCATGAATGTGGTTTTCTTATCGCCAGTGAACTGACCTTGGAGATCCACTGCTTGGCTTTAGCTGTGGCCACAGATATCTAAAGCTCCAATTGGATTACAGACACAGAACTATTGGAGTTGAAATAGCTGGAATAGAGCAGCTATGAAATAGGTTGTATTTCTCAGAAGGCATTAGCCCGGCCCACAGGGAGACGGAGTACGCTGCCGGCATGTGGAAGAGATCAGAGAGAGGGGGATCCTCCTCGGCAGTTCCATTGTAGCTCAGGTAGCATAGATCAAACAGAGCAATCCCCACAGAGCTCCCCAGAAAGTGCTTACTGGGAGGCAATCTGAGGCAGCCCCAAAAGAGAGGCATGGCATATGGCCTTTTGAAGATAGTGGTTTGAGATTAGAGCATATCCCAGAATCAGGAGGCATTGAGAGGGGGTTGAACTGTGAGTGTGAAGGTAAGAGTTGGAGTGACAGATATGGGGAAAGGTAAAACATCTTAATGAAGTTGTTTCAGAGTAAAATACAGAAAATGTGTGCCGAGATAACTATTGGCAATTGTCCTAATTTCTTCAGAGGAAAGTCAACTGATTTCTACATTTCTGGACCCAATGCTTTTGATCTGAAACATTTAGCCTTTACTTTATCTAACTGTTTCAGCCTTATAGCGATTATTTTTAGCTAAACACATAAACAGTGTATTGGTGCGTTCTTCCTGCTAACTTTATTAAAGCACATGTAACTTTAAGTAATCCATAACTATCCGGCAACTATTGTAGCCTTTAACTCTTAACTTAGCTAACAGCTACAACTGCTCATCCTGAACTTTATGCTAACAGTCATACAATTTATCACTTTTTGTAGCTAACTTTTATCACAAGATACTCCCTTACTTTGTGCTAACTGTTATAACTATGTATCCATTATTTTAGGGTCACTTTTTGTAACTACTTTTACTACTACTACTACTAATAATAATAATGCATTTTATTAATAGGCGCCTTTCTTGACACTCAAGATCACCTTACAACATTAAAACAAACAGAGGTTAAATACCAAACAGTAAATAAAATACAGTTTAAAAAGTTTTAAGTGAAGGGACAGTGGAGTTGTGGTCAGATGGAGTAAGCCAGTTTAAACAGATGATTTTTTAGTTTGGATTTAAAATGTGGGAGTGAGTCAGTAATACGGAGGTCAGGTGGGAGAGAGTTCCAGAGCATGGTAACAAGGCGAACAGGGGGGGACAGTGAGGTGGTTTAAGCTACCAATTCTGCCTAATAACCCATTATTTTATGGCATCCTTTTCCAACAACATATATGCTACTTTAAGCTAATTTTTTCTAAGTATCATAGCGACTTATCCAATTTTTTCGGGTAACTTTTTTCCCCCTTTGATGCCTCTCGTAGCTACATTATGCTGCTTATTATAAGCATTTATCCCATGCTTTACGCTATCATAGCCATTTATCCATTCTTTTAGGATAGCTTTATTAACCACTTAAGAGCTACTTTCTGTTCCACAATTACAACAATTTATCTATTATTTTAGGTTTATCTTAAGTAACCACAGATGCTGATTGTAACTACTTTATGCCAACTATTAGTTGAACTCCAACTTGAAGCTACTTTATGCCAACTTTATTGCCTGTTTGTCCATTATTTCAGGGTAATTTTTAAGAGCTACATATGCTACTTTTAAAGCTGCTGTTGGTAGGAATGGTGTAATAATCGTTACTTTTTTCTGCTGGGTTTGGACAAAAGGTCATAATACCAATCGATACTCACCTGTGAAGTAATTTGAGATTATGGCGAATCTCTGTGTTTTCCAATGCCTTTGTATCAAGCAATGCTATTATTCCCCTCGTTATCCCGGACCAATCAGAGCTACTCACCAACCCTCTGTCCTGATTGGTCCAGTGGCGGCCCCACTACGTCGCCCTGATTGGCTGGGAAGCCACTACTTCCTCATAGAACGCGCACTATGATCTTTTGTGGGCGGGGTTACGACATCAGAGAGGGGAGGGGTAGTGTTGACATTCGATATCTCTCTCAGAACTGATATATATAGAACTTGTATCACGACTACCAACAGCAGCTTTAACTACTCCATGCTAACTATAATGACCACTATTATTGTAAGGTAACTTGTTGACCACCTATATTACTTTTCGCTACATTATGCCAACTGTAATGCAAATTTATCTATAGATAAAGACATGTTTGAACCACTTTTGAGCTACCTTTATATAATGTTTGACTAATCTTTCCATAACTTTTCAGCAAGCATTATTACCATTTATCCCTGTGTTGTAGTTAGTTATTCAACCCACTTTGCAATTATCTCAGTTGCTTGCCTGGAAAATCAACCTCTTATGAACACTTATTGCCCTCCACCTTAATCCCTGCTCTTTTCTCACAGCTGTTCTGCACTATTAAACCACAATATGCTGTGTAATAGTATAATTTATAACAGACTGTAGCGTGTCAGTGTGTGTGTTCGCTCTCTCCTCCAGCTCTGTTTCTGACAGCTCTTCCCCGCAGCAGCCTGGAGAGTCGACCACTGCTGTGATACCGTTTTATCTTCCAAACATTGCAGTAATATAAAAACTGCATCATTGTACGCTAAGGGGGGCTGATATAAAAAGGCACCTCACTTGACCAGGACTTATTACCACTCTATTTGTGAAGCGATGTCTCTGCGATATTTTGCCTGATAAGATGGCAATTTCAATAAGAGGCTTCACTGGCTTTTGGCCCCTGTGGGCTTTGGCTCCAGTAGGAGGGATATATTTCACAGGGGAGAGCTTGGTGAAATAAGGGCCAAGCATTTGCAGAAGCGAGATAAAATGTTTCTTTTTTTTTCACAGACTTCTTTTTCTTTTTTTGCTGGCAGACATAAGTTTGCTCTGTGTTGATTGGGGATAGGGGGTCAGATTCATTTAAAATTGGAACAGTGTATGGTTGGTGTCCCATCTATTTTCCACTCTGATGAAGATGCTACAAAGGAACCTACTGGTAGAGGTGGTGTGTGTGTGGTAGTAGGGGGCGGGGGGATTTGTGGACATGCCAAGTCCAAAATTAAGATGACAGCGATGACAAGGCTCGATGCCGAACAGATCTATCCCACTGATTCAAGCCGCAAGCTTAACAACCCATGCTGGCTCAATCTCTCTGTGTGATGTGTGTGTGCGTGTGTGTGTGAGTCTAAGTTGGTGCACGCCTGTGTTTGTTTGATGTAGCGTGCAATATGTGCGTCTGTTGACAAGATCACCGAGACTCAGTGTCAAACTAGACAGTTGATTGCAGGCTGGAGTAAACACCTAGGCATCACGCTTGTCTACAGCTGAGGTGATTCACTGCACATGTACGTCTACTGAAATTTCAAAATAGAAGCATAGAAAACAATGTCTGTGAAGGGAAGGAGGGTGAGAATCACAGTATGTGGAAAACACATTGTATAAACTACTTGATGTGTTTGCTAAAGTCCAAAAGTTTGAATGTAGTTTTATTCTCTATCCGTGGCTCAAAATCTTGTTGGTAAGATGTTCTCCTACAGCTCTGTCAGATGTTAGCGGACCTCTTCATCTATACTGCCTTTATTTTAACATTTATTAGATTTGTGCTATTTACCCATTATTATCCATTGAAGCTAACTATTTAAACTATTTATTAGTAATAGCTTTGTATTTGAACTATTTCTCCATTATTTTCAGCTAACTATCCTTTTCAACTACCTACTATTTGAGCCATAACAATAACTGTTAGCTAACTGTCTGAGTTAGCCAGTTATCTATTTTTTTAGCTAACTAAATGAACAATTCACCGATTACTTTAGGCTATTGTTTTCCCACAATTTCCTGTAACTTTAAGCTAACAATTCGAGCCTTTTGTTTCTATGACTTTAAGCTAACTATTTAGGCAGCACAGTGTTTATTTTAACTATCAAAATAATGTATCCTTCATTTTAAGCTAAATGATTAGCTCACCTTTTTACCAATAAGTGCTAGCTGTGATATCAAATAATTTATTCTATGATTTAGCTGCTTATTAAACCATATATCCACTGTTTTAAGCTAACTTTACAAATGAACAATTCGTCATAACTGAAGGCTCAGGTTTTTTGTTTTTTTGTTTTTTTTTCTCCATATTCTGTTAGCTAACTATTTGAGCCAGTTATCCATGAATTTTAGCTTGTTGTTTAAACATGTATGAATGACTTTTAGCTAACTATTCTAAAAGAACATCCTTAATTTTAGGTTAAGTTTCACAAGGATATATCCTTTATATTAAGCTAGTTTAGTGTCTATTAGCTATCTTATCCAACACTTGGAGCTGCATTTTTTAATCCTCTGAATTTAGTCACCTATTTAAACCATGTACCCATTACCTACTTAATTACTTACATTACAATACTAACTTAAAATCTAGCTATTGAAACAGATTATCCTTCATTTTTGATAAACCGTTAGTAGCATGTGTCCTTAATTTTGAGCTAACTATTTAACCGTTAGCTCACCATTTAAACCATAACTTATAGTTGAGAGTTTTTAATTATTTTTCAATTGATCTTAACTATTTGAAAGAGTTATGCATCACGTTCAGCTAACTATCTGAACCAATAATCAATTGTTTGCTGCTAACTTTTAGAACCATTCATTTATTCATTTTAGCTAACTTTTCCAATTATTTCTCCAATACTTGATTTAAACATTTCACATTTTAACCATTACCAATAGCCGTCCATTTAAACCATTGTCTGTCATTAAAACTTAAATTAATAGATACATGGTTCAAATAGAGCTGACCATTTCAGCCCAGAACCCAATACTTAGACTATTTGATCCATGTATCCAGTGCTTAAAATTATAAACTTTTTTTTCTTCTGTTCTCACCACATTGGTAGCAATGTTGGAACATACTTTGCTTTCTGGATATATTTTTAGAATTGTGAGAATTATGAAAACTCTGTAGTCACTTCAAGCATCCACAGTAGACACAAGTTACTCCCGGACACATGCTCCTACTGGTTTGAAACCACTGCTCTCGAGAATGGGCAGAGAAAAATATTGTTTAGCATGGAAAACAAGTTCTTTCCTACTAATGACTGATATTTTTTAGAATTCAGAAAGCGGCTTGACTTGGTCTTTGCTGAACTTTTTAAAATTTTCTCCAACATTTCAGTCCGAACTATTTCACCTGAGCAGATAATTGACTATCACCAAGTCTTCCTTCAATTTGGCTGAAATTTCAAGGCTAAAGTTGTGCTGAAATTGGAATAATATTCATAGATTAACCTGAAAGTTCTTCCATTTTTCACTTGCAAAGTAATTTTATGTCCTTGCTGAAATGGTTTGACTGAGAGATTAACATAAAATGAAAGCCAAGTTTCCCTGGCTGACCTTCTGCTTGCTGCCTTAAAGACAGAAGATCTTAAGTTCTTCTGTTTTTGGCCTTTCTTGGTTATACACAGTCTCTTCTCTCTGCTAATGGAGAATAATTATGCGAAGCTAACAATAGGAGAAGAGTTATTAGGGAAAATTGCCTCTCCTGCTCATATAAGACAACCATTTTTTTTCTTCATTTTTTTGGTGATAAGGAGAAGAGCTACTTATCATCTACACTGGGAGTAAAATGGATGTGGATTTTTTATCATATGCCTTTTCCCTGTGAGCCAGTTTCACTGTCTTAAAATTAACTCGGCATGAATATACAGTCTCTATATGTGCCCTTAGCAAAGTATGGAAACTAAGACATGGTCTGTAGAAGTGCTAATTAAAAGCATGTTTCTGTTTTCCAAGGTGTGTTCCCAGATATTAAATAATGAATGATAAAATGTTTCAAAATGTGATAGCCCAATGGCCATTATTTAGTTAAGATGTCAACCTACAGCGGCTCTGTATCCTCAAATCTACAGAATTTAAGCATCAGTTATCATCCAACTGGCAAATGTCAAAATGTGCATTCTATTCAACATGCTTACCCCTTTTTATGCTTCCTATTTCCTCCGTAAACTGCTTTTAAACCTGCCTCCACCCCCCTTTTCATGCTGTGTCTGATTTTACACGTATCCTATGTATTGTCACTGGTGTCTGAACTGGCCTTTGCTGCTGCTCTCCCTGACTTTGCTTTTTCATGCACATTAAAGGGAGGGGAGGTGTGCTCTCCCTGCCTCATGTTTTGGCATTCCACGTATGCATGTGGAAGGGCAGGGAAGTCTCAGAACAGAGCCATACTGCGAAATATAAGTTACTGCATAGTAAATAATTCTCTTTGGTGAGAGTGGTCCTGACTGAGCTCTTTTTGTGATGTAAGCAGAGGAGGGTGGTGGTTATTAAATCACAATGGTTATTTTTGTCTTTATAACTAATAAGTACATGTTAGCATCTCAACTAGGACTATAAACTTTTCAATAGGAATGGGAACATTATGCTATCCATCCATCCATCCATCCATCCATCCATCCATCCATCCATCCATCCATCCATCCATCCATCCATCCATCCATCCATCCATCCATCCATCCATCCATCCATCCATCCATCCATCCATCCAATATCTTGGCCGCTCATTCCGTTTTGGGGTCATGGGGGGCTGGAGCCTATCCCAGCTGACATTGGTTGGAAGGCAAAGTACACCCTGGACAGGTCTCCAACCTATCAGAGGGCAAACATGGAAATACAGACAACCATTCACACACACACTCACACCTATGGGCAATTTTAGAATGACCAATTAACCTGGTAGGCATGTTTTGGACTGTGAGAGGAAGCCGGAGGACCTGGAGAGAACCCACCCATGCACGGGGAGAACATGCAAACTCCACACAGAAGGACACCTGCCTGACCAGGGATTCAAACCAGGAACCTTTTTGCAGTGAGGCAACAGCACCACCCATTTGTAACACAAATGACTTTTCTGCTTCAATGTGAAATACAAGAACTATGCTTCAGACTTGAGTCAGTTTTTACTGGGAAAACAAACAACCTTGTTATTAACTCACAGATCACTATTAAGAAACCATCATAGTGAACTTCAATGCCATCCAAAAACCTGGCTATAAACTCTCAGCTACTTCTTTTCTTGAAAAAACCAAGCAACATGCACTTGTCCAAAAATGAACAATGGCAAAGTTTTTATTTTGTCACTGTTCCAGACAGTTAGTATTCATGTTGAAGTTATAGGGAGTCTCCTGAGGTCAAGTTTCACAGCAGACCGGTCTGGATCACCTCTGATGAGGGCAAAGATGTTATTTATTTGTTGATTCCTATAAAGAAGAGAGACAAAAACACGCTGACAGACATCCATGCATGCTGCCACGAAAGGCTAAAGGTCGGGCAGAATTGAACGCTGGGGAGTCCGAGGGCACTGTCACTGGATGTGTCTAAGTGTGTTAGGTCAACCACCAAATCAAGGCTGTTTGAGCTAGAATCCAGAGAACACACAGCAGAAGCAGCTAAAGTGATACCTCTGAGAGTTAATTACTCCCTGGTTCGACAACAGCACTTTTAATGCTTGGTTTACGTGGCCTAACAGCAATTATTTGCTAAAATACTGGTAGTGTAATGCTTGGTTTGTCACGTCTGTTTGACTCTGAAATGAAGGCTTTTGCAGGGAAATATTAAAAAGAAAGTTCTGGATGGTGGTTCTCTGAAACTAAAGGGATTTGAGAGGCCCCTGACAAGTTTCAAAGCAGCACATTTGAAACATAATGCAGATTTCAAGGGAGCATGCATTCGGAGCTCGCCTAATTGCTTGGCTTTTACTGTTGCAATTTGACAACACGAGTAAAAAGACTAATTTACATGATCTACATTAACAAGTTTAGCTCTTGTCTGACACTTTTGACTTTAAATCTCACCCGCTGCATTATGTGCCCTCTTTATTCCCAGCTTTAGACAGACCTAACACTCGCAGGCAACGAGGGAATCTTCAAGTCATGCGTCTGAGTAATTAAAAATAAAAGAATGTAAAAATGCAAAGAAGTCAAGTGGAGCCAAAACTTGTAAGTGAGGAAGGTCATGGCTGAGGGCGAGCAGTGCCTCAGAGGATACTTGGAGTTCAGAGACAATGAAAATAAACCCAATAGATCTTATCGCCTATGCATTGTCTTGTCTTCCATTGTGATAGGGTAAAATCACGTCAGGGATAAACACTGTATGAATTTTTAAGCGGCACCTTCTCCTGATTCCTATTCCATCTTATTTTGCCTCAGCACAAAATGACCTCCAGTAATCTTCAGAGGAGAATATCACCATTTCTCCAAAACCTGAATATGAAAGGAGATTGTGAGACCCACCAGGGGAGTTGAAGCACAGGTGTTGAATATTACAGTATGTGTATTTCATTAGTGTTTGGCAGTTTGAATGATGCGGTTGGAAATATTAAAAGCAGCAGAGGTCTGTGTGCATTGATCTGAATAGTAAAGACCACCTTGACTGTGAATGGAGAGAAACAAAGAAAAATGAACATAACACATCCAACAGATTGTGAAACTGATTAATGAATATTTAAAGGCAGAAGGTAACATCTTACGAAGGACTTTCAGCTGAAATCAGCTTTTTCAACACATGAAAGTGAAGAAACAGCATTTGTGTGAGGCACAAATAGTGAAATGTGAAAGTGTTTCATGTATATATAGTGTATGTATAATGAGTTTAATATATGCAGGCAAAGGCTGTCCTGGGAGTACATGTAATTTGTCACATTCTTATGGTGCAGATAAGAGGGAGAAACTTGAAGCATGAGACGTCTGTGAAGGATCGGAGGAGGGTATGCACAAAAACACAAATATGACTCCACCTGCAGACTGGAGATCTGCATTTAGACATGAAGCTCACACACTGATCAGTTTCACTGCATGTGAGGATGTCTCATGCTTCTGAAAATGCTGATTCTGTGCATACTGTTTCTTTATTCATCCCTGCCATTTTAAAGTGCATTTCCATTCATAATTATTATTTTTTAAGTTATATTTTTGGGCATTTTTGTGTTTAATAGATAGGACAGCTGAGGACTGACAAGAATTGTGGGGAGTGGGGGAGGACTTGCAGTAAATGGTCGAGGCTGGAATTGAACCTGCGACCTTTGTGACGAGGCCTTTCCTCCGTATTTGGGGGGGGGCGCTTAGACCGCTAGGCCAATGGCATCCTTCCAGTTTTTAATAATATGTAAACGATACATGTACACGTTATTAATCTTACTGGGCTTCCAAAAACTAGGGATGTTTAGCGACTTTTTGCCGTTTTGTTGTTCAAACTGAAATTAAAATTCTAGCTAACAAGTCTAAAGGTAAGAAAAGACTCAAAGTATTCAAGACTGAGCACAATTCATTCAACATGGCTAAACCCCAGATCAAATATTCTGCAGGTAAACGATGTCCACAAGTTTGTTGAGTGTCTAACATTAGCAGAGCTAGCATCACCAGCCTTCAGTCCACCCTTCATGTTAATGTTCAAATACCTGTGTATGTTATGCATCCCTCTGGTTGAGTTGTAGAGCAATTTGTTTGTAAGTTGTGGGTAAGTGTAGCTAGTGGCTATAGTGTAGTCGGCAACTTTTGTTTTTACCAAAGAAGTGTGCGACTGATATTTTGTGTGACTGATATATTGTATGACCGATATTTTACCACCGATAATGGCTGAGGGAGAGATGTTTGTATAGTCATATATACTTTTGGCTGAATGACTAATTCTAGCATCTCACACAAAGGTCTGGCAGATTGTAATGCTGTAGTAATATAGTAGACTTTGTATGAGGTATGCACTAGAGCCTGACTGATATATCAGGTGGCCGATATTATCTACAGATATTGGCCAGTCAAAGATGCAAAGCTGTTGTTGTACATGAACTCGGTAAATGTTGGTCCATGGAGTGGCAAACTCCTATTTTTATTGCAACAAGAACAAAAACCTGACTTGTTAATCACTTAACTGATATTACCCACTGATAATGGCGTTTGACAGATATATGTTAGCATATCTTTTACAATATGTACACAGAAACATAGTTTTTTTTTAATTAAACAGAATACCAATGCTAAGGGTGCAATAGATATGGGTGTAACATGTAGTTTGTCTTGTAGAGTATGTTCTGATTTAATGGATACCATATTTGCAGGGCAAGCTAAAATTCATATAAGAATGTCATCATTTTTGGTACTTATTTGTTTGACAAAGCATTTAATTAGTGTATAATCCACACGGATGAGTTGAACATTCTCTGTATTGGCTGCCATAGTGGCAATAGGTGAAGTTGTCACTTGTATCATTGGTATCCACCCAAAAATGGTCCTTATTGGTCAGCATTTGACTTTAGCTACCATTCTGTTCCTTTATTACTGAGTTAATACTGTAGATGTTGAATGTTTCATATCAGCAGTAACCATCTTGATTGTTTTTGAACTTTTATACTGCACTATTCTCTACAGAATGAAACCTGCCTGTATTAGATAAATGGTGTTGATCGGCCTGACCTGGGTCACATCAGCTGAAAATCCGTCCACACAGGAGAGTAACTTGATGCTTCTGTCAGAGCAAATGATGCGTGCACAGGCAAATGTGTCTAGTTCCCAGCCTCTTGTGTGGTATACTCGTACTGTATTGTGCTGAAAAGGCCAGAAAAATAATAACTATTTACAACTATTGCATGCATTTGTGTCAGGAAATGCCTTCCTGGTCATCATCAACATCCATCACTGTGTGCTCTCCCAGCATTTACATGACATAATTACACCCAGCACTGGTACCACTTTGATCAATCACATCTCTGAGCAGACAATTTATAGCTTCATGTTAGAACTACAATAAATCACTCCAAAGATGAGCGTTGGTGGAAATTTTTCGAGCTTGGCTATAGGTCTGCAACCTGGTCTGAGCTTGATGGGAACAAACTGGGTTGACAGTTTTGATTTATTAAGCAATACTTTGCTGTTTTTGTTGTGATGATGGTTTTGAGGTGTGCTTTATCAGTGGGAGGACAGGTTAAGACTTGTTTGGTTACGTGTAGTGGGCGACTAACTGTTGCTTTGCAGAAACTATATTCACTTCTTAGATAAAAGAAGACATAATGAAAGAGAAGAGGAATACAGTTTGATGCAAGGTAATGTAATTTGTGTGACATGACATACACAAAGATGGTGTTTTTATGCCTTTCTCTTATCTTCGCCATTTTAACTTGGTGTAGTTATCTCTCCTTGGAGGAAGGAAGAGGGTGTTGTGTGTAACTGAAGAAGTTAGTGAGATAATTCATGTTAATCTGTCTGACCTGTCACTCCTTTTTCATAAAATACCAGCTTCTTTCCAGCTCCTAACTAGGGATGTTCCAAAGCGACTTATTTCAGTAATTTAAACATAAATTTAAATTACTGACAGCCTAAAGGTATAAAAACACACAGAAATAGTAAAAAATTAAGCACAATTTATTTAACACAGCTTAACCGGGAGTCACAAAGTCTGTAGGTAACACTGGTCACACTGGTTTGACACGTGTGGCTAACAATAGCAGAGCTAGCACCCACCTTTGGCCCTCCTTTCAGGTTATATGGCAATTTAACAAGACGCAGCCTACATACAACTTTATCTCCATTTCTGGATCAAAATACTGCCAATGTAAGATGCCATTTATCATGTGTGCTTGTTTACATCAGGGTAGTATAGCATTATGGCAGCCGGCATTAACTGGGAATACAGCTTAGACACAACATATGGGCGGCATTTTGGGCCTTTAATAACGTAAATACTTATAATCCATGTAACTGACTATAATCTTAGTTCTTCACAACAGATCACTGATTAGGGTTGTCTTGACAGTCAAATAGTTGTTCAGGTATTACTCGCTTTTGTTTTAATCTGACTGTAGGACAAATTTCTCTTCTGGGACCATAAAATTGAAGTTTACACACCTGTGAGGAGTTTTTAGCTGGCTATGAAACAGACTGAAATTAATACTGGTCTCTCTGTATGAGGTACTAAAGCAAACAAGACCATCAGGAATAAGATTGATTATTCTGCATGGTAATCTTCAATACCTGCAAAAGCTGCCACCAGGTAGGTGTTTGAATGACCAAATCAGCCTTTGTTTACATTTCCAAAGGCACAGATTCACAGTGATACATACCTTTTAATGTTGAAAGGAAGCAAGGGGAAAATTTTAGTTTGGAAATACCACTTAAACAAAAGAGAACAAAACCAGAATCAAGGTAAGTGGTGCAACTTTGCGCCAAAATAAACATGGACTGGTTTTCTGTTACAGTAGCTTTAATTATTAAGTATTAAGTATTTAATAGTAAAGAAGATATTCCTATGTTCCTTTGTTTGATGTAAATATCTGCAGAGTTTTGTGGTGCACTTGTAATAAGTCAAATTTCTAATTCAGTTCATTAAAATAATATTAAAGGAATTGTAGATTTTCAACATCGAAATCCTAATAAAGCTCGATGTAACAACACTGAGTAAAATAAACAGTGTACAGCCTTTCCTCCATGTGTCAATTCCTCACTTCGTCATACGCCCTGAAAAACAACAAGGCAAATAGTAAGGGTAGGAACTAAAATGAGTGTTCAATAGAAGGCAGCAGACACTAATTAAAATGACAGTTTGACTCTGTATCGGCTTGCTGTCTGCAGGTGAAGCACTGAAGACATGACCTCTCCTCACAGAGTGGAAATGTAATTTCATGGCCTGTTAGACACTGAACTCGGGGAGTAAACAGAGAGGTGTTAGCGCTCATGTCTGATGGGGGCACGCTCGGACCGCTGCAGCACTCGGCTCGAGGCCTTTCTAGTGCTTCACAGCGAGTCCTCTGCGGTTCAACGGCTTTTTACCTCGGCTCCAGGAGTGTAAACACTGACAGAGCGCGTGAACTTCTACTAATTACTCTTACAGTAATTATAGTCATGGAGATACAGCAAGTGAATGTGTGTGTTTGGGTTCAGAAAAGCCTCAGACTGAGGGAGAGAGAAACTTGACACCACTGTGGACTTCTTTTATGTAAACAGGATATAATACAAGACAGTTCAACCTTTTGTAAATTAGACCAGAGGTTCCCAAACTTTTCAGCCCACGACCCCCAAAAATAGCAGTGCCAGAGTCCAGCGACCCCTACTCTCCCTCGAGGTAGAAAAGCCGGTCAGAAGTATTAAGAGTGATAGGTACTTTCAGCCTCCTCTTCTTTTTCCTTTCTTTTCTGTTTTCTTGGACAGGTTCTTATGTGGGGGAAAAAGAATGGGTTCAGTCGAGTCTGCTTTGACTGATACTTTAAACGCACCTTTTCTGAGGTGTGTACAGAGAAGGTGCTTGGTCTCCTTTGAGTTATGTCACCAGACTGAGGTCTGCAGCTGTGATGTGACGAGGACGCCAACTAGGATAACTACGACGAGACTCAACCACTGATTGATACCAAACAGCAACCTCCGGTCTTAAAATATGAAGCCCATGCGGACGTACCAAAAACTGTAGTTCATCAAGCGTCCACTTGAGGCTGGCTGCAGAAATACAGGAAACCACATACACACCCATTCAAAAAAGACGATCTTTGCAGCAATAATGAACATGTTTACGGTCTGGTTAAAAAAACAGTTTAGGTCTGAATGGCTTATTTCCCTATCGGCACACACTGTACGGGGGTAAATTATTTTATAACTTGTTATTTTTGACGATATTAATCCTACAAGTTTTGCCTCAATAAAGGCATGGCTGATTTGACTGACAAGCGGGCACCTTGTAGCTGTTAGCGAAAAGGCTTAAGGCCTGCCTCTTTACCTGGAGGAAGTTTGGTTGAGTTCAGCACCTGCCGACGATTGGCTTCAAAACAGCACTTCAGGAACAGATTGGTGACGTCATGGATACTTCATATACTTATACAGTCTATGATTGATTCCCATGAACTTCAGAGAGCCAGTCCTTATCTTTTAAACCTAACACAACCGAATATAGAGAAAAATAGTCCAGAGTCCCCCCAGCAGACTGGCGTGCAGGTGAGCTGACTCAGTCTCATGTTCCATTCATGAGAACCAGTCCATTCCTTCCACTCTTTTCTATGGTTCTATCTTCATGTAAGGGCTGGCGTTAAACTTAAATTCATTCTGCTACTCAGGGCAGTCCATAACAGTAGAAAATTAAACTACGCATGTGCACATATATGTGGATAAAATATGCAATTTTAAATACTTTTTGTTTTTGAAAGAGAAATCGCGACCCCCCTATAAGTGTTCTGCGACCCCTAAGGGGGTCCCAACCCCCACTTTGGGAACCACTGAATTAGACGATGTCTTTTGGGCTCATTTGCACAGGATTAGTTGGGGCAAAAAGCAGCACAATCCCTCTGTGAATCAGCACCTGACTGTTTCTTCTGCTTGAAACAAAGCCTGCTGATATGTGATAGGTCGATTTAACTCAAAATACAAAACTACTGCAAAACATTTCCTGTGAAAATCCTCCTGCCTACAGATTCTTTATTGTTATGTAGGATTTTTAGCGTTATACCCAGTTGCAGACATTTTTTTTATAAGATTGTATGATTAATAGCCAGCTCTGGAATATAACTTTTTTAGAAAGATCTCAGTAAACATGACATTTGACCCAGCACATTGGTATCACTTTGTCCTTGTCCACAAGAAGCAGTTTCTGTAGAACTTCGAGGTACAACTAAAAAAACTGTGAAAGTTTTAAACAAAGTTTTATAAAGCTAAAAGTTCAGTGTGTTCTTTACTCAAATAAACTTAATCCACTCTACCATACAATACATTTTCCCATAGTTCTTCAGTTTAAAGCTCATGTCATTCCCGGCCTCACTTCATTTATTATGTATAGATTAGAGAAACAAAGCAACACAAACTCAGCAGACTTAAAGAACGACCGTCCACCTGAAAATCTGCTGGCTTGTGAAAAATTCATCGAAGAGGCGCAAGCCGAATGTGAGCAAAGGAAAATTCAGAGCCTGTAATGAGTCTCTGAAGACATGAAAAGTGAGCAAAAAAAACATGGAACACATATAAAACGATTGATTCTGGTTCCATCCCTCAGGCTTTTCCATCAAAATCGCCAAATTAATCATCCAGTAGGTTGAACATCCCACATCTCTCCGGTGATGGACTGTGTTACCAGGCCGAGATGAAGAGATTAAATAATTCACAGAGTTGACCTTTGTTGAACCTTTTACTTATTCTCTCTGGAGAGGCTGACTCTTATTCCGTCTCTGCACTCCGACAGAGCTCAAGACAATATCTGTCTGAGTGAATAGACGAGCCGGTCCCAATCAAAAAGGTCGGCAAATAAACTCTGAATGAGACGCGTTATCTCCCAACTCTGATGGGAGCATTATACAGATATGGATTTTATTGCATTGATTCCCATTCTGTTTTAAAATAGAAAACAAGGAAGGAAGATTAAAATTGATTCAATAAAAAGATAAATAATGAATAAATAAGCCACTGTTCCCTTTTCTTCTTCAGAGTGAAAGGAGGAACACAAACTTCTCACAGTCTGGATGTTCCCTTGCGTTGTTTTTGACAAATAATGCAACAGTCTGAGTGAGCACACGAAGAAATGACGGCATAAAGGATGAGACAAAGTTACACACTCACGAAGAAATGACGGCATAAAGGTTGAGACAAAGTTACAAAGTCAGGACACCAAGCTTCCTTTTGTTCTGTAGTGACCAGACAAAATGTCACTAATCAATACCTCCAAGATTTCACCGGATGTTCTCATTTTTGCCGCAAAAAAAGTTGTAATGTCATCCACTGTGAGTGACAAAATCTTATATGTACAGACAGCTGATGGCTGAGGAAGCTGCAGTCTTCTGACTGTGGCTGCCTGTTCATTGTTTGACTTTTATGCTCTGATGACACCCTAACAGGCTCAACACTTAGCACATTAAAGTGAAAATTGCACAGATTAAGTGTTCGGATATCCTCCTTTCTACATTACCTAACAGATCATTTCCCTGAACTGTGTGATACAATTAATAATAACCTGAACTCGTCCTTCCATACAGATGTGGTAGCTGTCAGAGTGCTATTTCACCGGACTATCAATTTCCCATTGAGACTCAAAGTCTCTTTGACAAGATTCCTGGCCAAGACAGCACCATGAAAAAGTTTCACATAGAGGGCAAGACAAAATGAGAAAGGGACCTTGTCTTTGCGTCGGGGTCTTGTCTCACCCTGTCAGGATTCTATTCCCCATGACTATCTTCTAACCATACATTATCCAGCTTATTACCCAGCTACTAACTTAAAGGCCCTGTGAGGAGTTTTGAACTGGCTGAGAAACAGACTGAAAATGATACTGATGCCTCTTTATAACCTTCAATAGCAAACAAGTCCATCAACAGCAACACTGGCACCTTCTCTGTTGTAATGTTTAATGCCTGAAACCGCCCTGAGGAGGTAGGTGTCAGACCAGATGATGGACATCTTGCTTCAGAAACAGCCTTTATTTGACTGTTTTCATGGAAAGTAATCACATTGCCTGATAAAGTTGACTGTTAAGCACAACAGGATGAGGCTTTTGTTGAAAATACTACTTTTGCATGTACAGGACAAGAGATAAGAGGTATCACTTTGTCTACAAGGGGCGCCAGAATCAATACAAAACAAAAGTTCCTCACAGCACCTTTAAGATACAAACATGTTGGCAAAAAAAAAAAGGTTTAAAAGATTATTTTATTGATTTAAAATAATTTATGTACACAGTCTTTACAAAAATAGTCCCAGTGATTCTACGTCAGTTAGCGTTCCATGTCATTGGATTATTTTCTGCTTGTTGCGGTCGATTTAACATGAAACCGTCCTCAATCAGCTCTCCTTCTTCTCTGAGCTCACACACCTTTAAAAAAGAAACGAGGCAGGTGTCACAACTTTCCACCCTTCAGGTTCAAGTTTCTTTGTGGTGTCCGGTGACCTACATTTTCGCTTGTAACATGCTCCGCTCATTGCTAGGATTGCTGGATAGGATCCAATGTTAATATCCGTAGCCTGCCGATTAAGCATGCTAACTGAAACTAGCATTTTAGTCACATTGTTTTGATGCTAATGGAAAGTAATGGTTTCACTCCAGAAACTCTTCTCTGCGGATTGATTTGACATAGTTATAATAATAATAATAATAATAATAATAATAATACATTTTATTTATAAAAGCGCTTTAAAAGATTCTCCAAGACACTTTAACAAAAAAAATGATACAATAGAAAAGCAAAGGAAAACAGTTCAAAAAAGCAAAGAAAAGCAAGGCAGCAAGACAAGACAAAACAAAACAAAACAAAAAGCAATCAATTATAGTTTAAAAACCTTTGTAAATAGGTGGGTTTTGAGTCCGGATTTGAATTTGGTGAGTGAGGGAGAGAATCTGAGGTGTTGGGGGAGAGAGTTCCAGAGGGTGGAGGCAGCGACAGAGAAGACCCTGTCCCCCCAGGTTCGGTGCTTGGGTTTGGTGAGAGGGGTGAGGAGGTTGGCATTGTTGGAGCGGAGGTTGCGGTTGGGATTGTATGGCTGCAGAAGGTCGGTGAGGTAGGAGGGAGCTAGGTTATGGAGGGCTTTGTAGGTGATGAGGAGGATCTTGCACTGTATTCTGGAGGGGATGGGAAGCCAATGGAGGTTCTGGAGGACTGGGGTGATGTGGTCTCTGGAGCGGGTGTGAGTGAGGAGGCGTGCAGCTTAGTTTTGAATGTATTGCAATTTGTTGAGGAGGGTGTTGGGTGCACCGTAGAGGATGCTATTGCAGTAATCGAGTCTTGAGGTGATGAAGGCGGGATGACATGATGTGCTATCAGTTTGCCTCTGGCGTTGCTCATGTTAGTGAAAGTTAATAACTGCTGTCAAAGTGTTGTCAAGGAGCTTTGACCAATAAGAATCAAGCATCTTACACGACCAGAATATGACTAGGAAAGCCAGACAGTAACATACAATAACAATTATCTATTACGTCAATGAATAAATTATCAGTGTTAAGCAGTGAAACATGCTCAAGCTGATCACATGATCCTTCATCCTCCATCAAATTAAACAATCCAGTTTTAGGTGACCTTGTAGCTCAGACCAGGATAAGGGAGCAACAACATTAAAAGCACTTTAAGAAAAAAACGAGCGAGTCTGAGGAATGACAAAAAGAAGTCGTCCATGGGACCGAAGATGACAGCCACTGACAACTGTAGGAGTCAATACAGACCATAAATGAGATGGCAGCTCATGTAGTATGGCCTTAAAGAGACAGACATGCTAATGCTCCATTCTTCTGTTGTGTAAGGAAGACAAGCCTACCTTATCATACAAGATACAGCGATGTGTTGAATCCTAAACCAGAAACAAACCGCATTGCATCATGGTACACTAAGTCCAACATTTTAACCATCACCATATCACCAGAGTCAATTACAGGTGAAAAGGTATTTTACTCATGTTGCGGGCATATTAAGAAATAAAAAATTTTAAGTCAAAATTGTTGCCGATTTTTCAAAAGCATTAAATATGAGCAATTTGTAACTATGCAACAATATACTCTGTTCTGCTGAGTTGCAAAAAACAGGGGAAAAAAATAATTTTCATGATGTACTCCAGCCCACTTTTGGACATAAACATGGCTTCCTTTCCCCTGACAGAGAGCCACAGTTCAGCTATCGATCTCACTTTTAAATGACAATACATCAGCTTACATTACTTCACATAAAGACCCATTATTGAGGACTTGGTCAGTCAATGGCATCACCTAATGCAGCCCTGTTCCAGCCCATAAATGTTGAAAGGTTACTTTCATGACCCCAAAGATCAATGTTGACCCCAACCTCCTCTGCTGCAAGAGAGGAGTAACCAAGAACATCCTGGCACTGCTGCTGATCTGTCACCAATGATCTCCTGAGCCAATAGCTAACATGTAATATAGTGTCATGTCAATACGGGGGAGATTTTTAGTCCAGGTCATGGCCGCCTCCCGGTATCCCAACCTACCTCTTGTGAATGCCACCGTTGGATGTGTCTGTTGTCTTAAATTCAGTGAGTAATTGTTCCATCTTTATAAAGGGAAATATTTGCACCATCATTTTGTTGCCATTAGATTGCAACACAAACATAAATCTGCAGGATTCTTTTTTAAATACGCTTCATTAGAATGACGTGTAGCAGAAACCGTGTTTGGTTTAAGCTCCAATCAGCAGCTCTAAAATATATAAATGCATATCATTACATCAGCAATATGTGTAGCACTGATGCTCACTTTCATGACTTTGAATTCATCGCAATGCAGAATGTGTAAAACAGACAACTTTGCCCATTTCATATGGAAATCAAAACCCAAAATAATTCACGTCTGACATTTCTATAACCAAGAATAGCTTATTTGTGTTTCATTCCTAGCAGAGTCTCTAATGCAAGAAAGGCTCCTTTGAACTGCTCTGATTACAAAGACGGAGTCTCTGTTCTGCAGATAAGAGTATGTTCTCTGCTTCAGATGTATTTGTTCTGCAAATGAAGCTTATTTTGGGTAAAAGGTTAAACAAGTTCCACAAATTCCTCATAACAGAGGGGATTTAAAAAGGATTCTTGTGTCTTGGTTTTGGATGAACCACTTTGAAAGCCTCATGTTAGTAATGAGGGAGATGTGGTGTTAGAGGTCTGCCTATCAGGAAATGCACTTCCTGTTGGGAGTGATAAAAGAAGATATTGATGTTAAATACAAGTCAAATGTGAAGCTGAAATCTCATTATTTGTGGTTTTAGAGGTAGTTACATGATGAGGGGATACTTGGTGAATAACAGCTTGATGCAGTCACTCTGCAGCTTGTTACAGTCTTAGAATAAGAATAAAAAAATCATATTCCTTATCATTTTGTTGTTATAGGGGCCAAAATCCCTGACACATAATGTTTAAACCAAGCGGTAACCTCCGGTCTTAAATATGAAGCCCATGCAGAAGTGCTCAAAACTGCAGTGTCCACTTGAGGCTGGCTGCAGAAACACCGGAAACCACATACACACCAATTCAAAAAAGACTATCTTTACAGCAGAAATAAACATGTTTACAGCCTGGTTAAAAAATGGTTTAGGTCTGAATAGCTTATTGCTTTATCGGCACACACTGTACGGGGATGAATCATTTTATAGCTCTTTATTTTGAAGATATTAAACTCACAAGTTATGCCCAAATAAGGGCATGGCTGAATTGATTGACTCGCAGGCACCCTGTAGCTTTGAGCGATAAGGCTAAAGACCCGCCTCTATACCTCACACTAGCTTGGATAGGTTGAGTTCAGCATTTCCAATATGACGATTACGACGATTGACAACAAAACAGCGCTTCAGGAACAGATTGGTGCATTATGGATACAGGTTTAAACACACAGTTAGAAATAGTCAGCTTTAAAGGTGTTGGAGCTGTGCAGCGCATTCCCAAAAAAGTCTTCCCTATAAAGCTTCTTTATACTGTTTCTTTGAAGCAACAAAGCCACGTCTTTATCAAGCAGCAACCTTGGTCGATCTAAGGATGGTCTGAGTCAGCATTTCCAATCAGGCGTCCGCCATCATTGGACGTCAAACATCTCTCCAGAAACCGATGGGTGACATCCCAGAGACTACGTACATTGGACTCGCTCAGCTGGGAGCTGTGGCTGTGCGCCAGGTCTCCACGAGTCCTTTTTAGGGGGGCGGGGACCCGAAATTATTCCTCTAAAAATGTCACTAGCAGGAAGGTTGAGAACTTAACACAGGTAATTTTCCCATCTTTGGATACAAAGCAGACAGACCCATTGAATGGCACTGATGTTGCTGGCATGCTGGTATGTCTGCAGAACAGCATCAACCTGCTGCCAGACAGATTATGACCCGGTTGAACTCCTGACTGACACCTGACCACGTACAAAGCGCTTATTTTTCTCAATACGAACGAGTGGGCTGAAATACTTTTCTGTTCAGTTCTCTTGTTGCAGTAAATCCACATATCAGCCTTCACCTTCACCTTATATGACTTGTTATTTTTATGAGCCTGCTCTACACGTTGTTATTCAGCGTGTTAACATTTATATGTCCTACCAAACTAAACTACCCTGTGTTGCCATGTTTAAGACATACTTGGTTCAATTGAAGCACCGACTTTTAAAGGTTTTAGGGGACAATATTTGTTTAAGTTGGAGGACTAAGTCAGTTTTGAAAGTTGGTTTCAGCAGAGACATGGACAGAGGCTGAAAATTGCTTCAGAACAAGTGTTACAGATTTACAGATTTGAAACCTGAAGACATGAGAGACAATATATAATGACATTTCTTTTTAGCGTTCATATGTGTTCCCCCGTCTCTCTACTTCATGACTTATAGGTCTTTTTCCTCTCTCTCTTCCTACCTCACCCCTCACATCGCTCCTCTAGACACTCAGCACCCATGACCCTGTGTGGGAAGAGGTGGGGGAGATCAGGGAACACTGAGGGCCTGCCTGCTATTAATTTTGCCCAGGCAACCTTCACAATAATCCAACGAGACAGCCGTTTAATTGCACTAACCCTGAGCCGGCGGCGAGCCTGCTTTTCCCAGCATCCTCCTTTCTCTCTGAATACCAAGAAGACGTCTGACTTCGCCTTCATTAGCGCAGCTGAAAGAAAGTGTTGGAGGGTGAGTGTGTGTCTTAACAGTTGGAATGTTTTTCCCTCCCTGCACTTTTCTTTTTTGCATTGTTTTCTAAACGCTCCATAGAAAACTTAAACGACATGTCAGCGAAGGTTATCGATGTTTTTTTTGTGATGAAGGTTTATTTATAGAATGAAACTCTCAGAGTATTGTTCACTTTCAGCAGTGAGCTACAGTTAGCTGGAGGGATACATTTTGGAACAAAGGCTGAGAATGTGTTGCTGTTGTGCCCCAAAGGCTGAATGTGTTAGAGCTGCAGAGGTCGAAGAACAGCACGATGGCTGCTGGGTCGAAATATCATCCTTCTAACCTTTCCAAGAAGAAATTAAGAGGATAATTTAGTGCTACAGAAAATAATAAAATTATCAAGTATGAGCCAAGAATAGAGGCTGTTTTTCATTTAGTCCCACTCAACAGCCAGAAAACTGTAGCCATAGAATAATTCAAGTCTATGTGCCGTATTTAACCCATTTTGTAGAAATAAGTGACTATTTTGAATAAATATATACATGTAATATATATTTTTTATTCTAACTTTAATGTCTTTGTCTAGCTGGTCATAATATCTGTCCCTTTAAAGGTGACATATCATGCAAAATTGACTTTTTAATGGTTCTCTACCTGAAATATGTTTCCCTGGCATTTCTACGAACCCCCCGAGAATGAAAAAAATCCATTCTGCCCCTGTTTTGATTTCTACACCTTTCTGTAAATGTGTGTGAAACGAGCCGTTTCAGACTTCCGTGTTTTTGTTACGTAACAACAATATCCGGTCTGTCACGGAGTCAGAGCTCGGAGCTTGTTCAGCCCATAGACTGTATAAAATACAACTCAACCCCTCCTCTGTTTTTCATTCCCTGCACACATGTGTGCTAACAAGGAGCTTAGGAAGGAGGCATGCTAGTCGCAGGTTGTCTTAATAAACACAAAGGTCGGTTTTACTCCCCACGTCTGCAGATTTGAAGATCTAGTGGATGATTTTTATTTACTATGGATAAGTGCTAGCGCTAGTTAGCATAGCCACATAGCTACATGTTCGTAGCTGTAGCTGTGTACAAAGACACACGTCGACATACTGACAAATAAAACAACAAGAAACACAAAACCTGTGACAAATCCTTCAGAAAGGTCCCGCTGCCTTTCTGGCAGAGGTCGGTTTTACTCCCCACGTCTGCAGATTTGAAGATCTAGTGAATGATTTTCATTTGTCATGGAAAAGTGCTAGCGCTAATTAGCATAGCCACATAGCTACATGTTCGTAGCTGTAGCTGTGTACCAAGACACACGTCGACATACTGATAAATAAAACAACAAGAAACACTAAATCTGTGACCAATCGTTCAGAAAGGTCCTGCTGTAGGCGTCTCTCTGTCAGGATCAGATTCTGGATCAGATTCAGAGGGTTGAAGTAACGTGATCTCTGAGCAGCCGTGTATATTCAGCCAACATGTAAACATTAGATCAACGTGCTGGAGAGCCGAGGGCACATCCACTTCCTGAGGGGGCGTGGTCAGAGAGAAAACAGACTGTTCTGTGGAGGACTGAAGAAGAGGGCTTTTCAGGCATGCCAAAATCTGATTTCAAAGTGTTTTCTTGAGCATAAACTTTAAAGACATGCTTTGGGGACCTCTTAGACCAATATATATTGATGAAAAAAGCGTGATATGTCACCTTTAAATGTGCTGCTGTCGTTAATTGGTGCTGCTGGTGAACGCAGCTGATTGGAGTAAATTGGCATCTGAGCAGGACGCGGAGCAACAGATTATCTGACCATAGCTTTGCTTGATTTCTTCGCAGTTTTGTATCTTTCTGTAGTAAACAAGAACATAGAGACTAGAGAAGTTCTTTGTGTTTGTTAGCTGGCAATATTTTGAATAAATTCTCAGTTTGTTCCATGTTATACCGCCCTCACTTTAATTCAGAATACATGCAAGTTAGCCTGTTCTAGAACCCATGACTCAGAAATGTAACGTCCTGTAGAAGTGGCACAGAAGATTTTTCCTTAAAATTGCCACTACAACTATATTAACATATTGTACGTTGTATATAGTTGAGTACATATGTACTCTGTTAATTCTGAAAGTTTGAACACTAAATCATTTGTAAAACACAATCTTTTAAAGGTGGTAACATTGATGGAATTCCCATTTACTCCTATGAAATTGAGCACATGTAGGATTTTGGGACCCCAAATCTGCGGCATTGATCAATGGCCAGAATTCTGAGCAGGGGTGACATTGGAGGTACAAAATGCACCATAAAAAACAAAAGAGTATTCAGTATAAACACCTTGAATATATCACATTTCCATTATATTGACCTTGACGTGTATAGCTGTTGATTCAGTTTAAGACTGGATTGAACATCAGAATACTGCACATGAAGAAAAACTAAATAATACCAAGAATTTAAACCAGTCTTTAGGCCCGCTGAGAAAGTCAAGGAGACGTTTTCAACACCAACATTATAATGGTAATTTTTACAACAACATTACATGTTTACAGCCTGGTTCAAAAAATGTTTTCACTCTGTGTTGCACTTTCTCTTTCCT
This sequence comes from Notolabrus celidotus, assembly GCF_009762535.1. NCBI lineage: Eukaryota > Metazoa > Chordata > Actinopteri > Labriformes > Labridae > Notolabrus > Notolabrus celidotus. The sequence continues at coordinate 25,026,515 of NC_048289.1, forward strand.
CCTTCGCACTAAGGATGCAACAATTAGCACACGGACCAAACATACCTCTGGTTTTCGGTCAGGGTTTTTGGTGCAGTTTGATCCTGACGACCTGTGAAAGAAGAGTTTTGCTAAAAGTTGCCACTACAACTTAATATATTGTTACTCTGTTCATTCTGAAAGTTAGAACACTAAATATCTTGTAAAACCTAATCTTTTAAAGGTGGGAACATTACTGGAATTCCCATCTACTCCTATGGAATTGAGCACAAATAGTATTTTGGGACCCCAAATTTGTGCCATTGAACAATGGCAGGGATTCTGAGCAGGGATGACCTTGGAGGGTACAAATGGAGCAAAAATACAAAAGAGTATTCAGTGTAAACACCTTGAATACACTGTTGTTAACAACTAATTTAAGCTAGCTCTGATTATGAGTTTGCTAAATGGCAGTCATTATCAAACACCTTGTACAACATGGTATCCAATATGGCGTCTAAAACAGTGCACGTAAGAAAAGGTAGATGATGGGGATGTTTACTGGGAGACTGGTAGGGAGGAGATAATGTGTAGTGTGTATGTGTGTGTTAGCATACAATTATTTAAAGGATAACTTCACTGCAGCGGTCTTTTGGGCAGAATAAATCCGGCCTTGTCGTATCACCATGAGCGATTATAAAACATACGAGATTTGAGTTGTGGAGTCAAAAGAAGTAGTGATTTAAGAGCCAAAAAAAAAGAGTATGAGCCCTTGACATATAACTCGGCTCCACTTTTCCTATAAATAACTTCAAAAGGTCGTAAACCCACATCAGGTGACTCAGGCCATTTATGAACTTGTGGAGAATCCTCCTGCAGGTTAGATGGCTCGACAAGTGCTCCTCCATCCTGTCACTCTTTACCCACATCCTCTCTATCTGCTATTTTCCTGCCCTCTCTCTTTAGAGCCTTTCCTTCCCTGCAGGTAATTACAGAGCAGCGGCAGCACGGTCAGTGAGAGGCGAGGCTGACCACTTCGGGGGAAGAGCACATGATCCATTAGCTGAGCAGCGGGCTCGACGGCACATTCCTCATCGCCATTTGTCTTTTCCTTAAAACCTCCCTCTGCTTCCTCGAGCCCATAGCACCCTCTTCTTCTTCCTCTTCTTCTACTCCATCAGAGAAACCGAACTGAGCACGTGGAGAAAAATCTCTTCAGAAAAAAAGAGTTCAGTGAGGGAGCTTTTTTACATACCTGAATAAAACTGCTGCCTGATAGAGAGGCAGCCAGCCAGTAAGGCGATATGCACCCTAACTGAATCATTCACCGTGGGAGAATTTTGACAGAACAGAGCTCAGCTGCCTTGAAAATTCAATATAAGGCAAATGTAATATATTTTTCATATGCTCATACTGCTCCAGTCCCAATAATATAACTGGCCCTCTGAGAGGTGCAGCTTAATGGCACCACAAAGTTTTCAATTTCGTGTCCTTTTTCATTTGGTTTGCAATGTCACCATGACAAAAAAAAAAAACGGCGACAAACACAGAATAAACAACCCACTCTGAGGGAAAAAAAAGCCACAATTACAAATTCTCTTACTGCTTAGAGACAAAAAAAATCTTTTCACAGAGACTTCAGGGAAGAAGTTACAATTACTCCTGAAGCGATGAATCATTCCAGTGGCAATTTTCAAAACAATTACACTCAATTTTCACAACTGTCTGCACCGCTGCCACTCAAACGCCTGCTACAGAGTGGCTCCTGCTGCCTTTTGTGCTCACATGAGTCTCACAGGTGTAATTCTTGTAAGGCTCATTTTACCCACAGGCGAAAGAGAAGAGGGGAGAAAAAAAAAGCTAATTCGTGTAATGACCTTCTCCACGACTAATAGGTAAATCCATTAGCAGAACAAAGATGGGGATTGAAACAAAGGCAGTGTGGCTTTCTGTCACCTAGCAGAGTTAACGCCTCTTGTCTCGTTTAATCAGGTGCACATTCTGCGCTGATCGATAAGTCGTCCTGCAGGAAAACGACCGCAGGACCGCGTGTTACATCCCTCCTGAACTGCTGGCCCTGATTAGCTTCCTTGTCATCACACTGCAATCTCATTCCAGCTCTAGTTAAACCCTGATTTACATTAGAAATCCTTTTCACATTTCAATTATATTGACCTGGACGTGTGTAGCTGTTCATTCAGTTTGAAGACACATAAACAACAATGTGTATCCCAAGCATGTAAACTAGTCTTGTTGTGTGACCATCATTGCCCCTAGAGCTGGTACTACACCTGTATCACTATAGGAAATGCCTCTTATGCATCCCCAAATGTCATGGCAACATCATCAAGTACCACCTGTCAATGCACCTATGATGATACTCACGTGGCAACCTCCAGTTTTAAGACATGAGGCTAATGCTGAATTGCAAAAAACTGCAGCTCCTCAAGTGTTGACTTCAGGGAGGCTGTAAAAGTCGTAGTCATAATGCTTATTTTAAATACATTACACATGTTTAAAGCCTTGTTCAAAAAACAGTGTCGGCCTGTACTGTATTACTCTTTTCTCTTTCATACTAAGGATGCAACTACTAGTGCACGGTCCAAATGCACCTCTAGATTTTGGTGCAGTTTGGTTCTGACGGCCTGAGAAAGAAGAATTGCCATTACAACTATATTAAAATATTTTTACTCAGTTCAGTGTGAAGGTTGGAACACTGAATACCTGGTTCTCCTATGGAATTGACCACAAATAGGATTTTAGGACCCCAAATTTGTGCCATTGAACAATGACCAGGATTCTGAGCAGTGCTGACTTTCGATGGTACAAAATGCCAAAGAGAAACTTCATTCATTTATGAGTGGAGAAAGGAGCCAATAAAACAAAAACACTGGTTCAAAAAACAGTTGCAGTCTGTTTTGCCCTTTTCTCCTTTTTTTTACTAAGGATGCTCATTCCAAACATACCTCTGGTTTTTGGTGCAGTTTGGTTCTGAGGGCCTGAGAAAGAAGAGTTTTGCTTAAAGTTGCCAATACAACTACACAAACATATAGTTACTCTGTTCATTCTGAAAGATTGAACACTAAACCCAATCTTTTAAATTGGGAACATCACTGAAATTCCAATTTACTCCTATGGAATTGAGTAAATACAGGATTTTGGGACCACTAGGCCATCAGCACCGCATTCATTTTACCTCTAAGCCAATAAAACATTTCCACATTTAAGGGGCCGCTGTGGCTCAGAGGTAGGGTCAGTCATCAGCTGGTTGGGGTTCGTTCCCAGGTCCCACTGTCCACATGCCAAAGTGTGCTTGGGTGAGACACTTAACCCCAAAACTTACCACGATGGAGTGCCATGGGTGTGTGAATGGCATGAGTCAAAACTGACGGGCTCTATATAACAGGCATCCATGGACACGCCCCCACATACCTGAAAGAACTGCTACACCCACAAACCACTACAAGAACCCTCCGCTCCACCAGCACCAACCGCCCTCGCACCAGACTCCGCACTATGGGAGACAGCTGCCCCACGACTGTGGAATGCTCTCTCCGACCACCTGAGAGCACCACAGACCACCGACTCTTTTAAAAAGGGACTAAAAACGTTCCTATTTCAGAGGGGATTTCCCTAGTTTTTATTTCCCTGGTTTTATCCATAGTTTTGATCTGACCTTCCCTGCTGCTTTTACTTGTTTTTATTCAACTACAGTGTTTTTAACAAGTATCTGCATCTTACTCTTTGTTTATTAACCCTGTTTGTATTCTTACTGCCCTTTTATTATGCCCTGTAGCACTTTGAGATTTGCTCCATATGTAAAGTGCTTGATAAATAAAATACATTATTATTATTATTATTATAACAGCCTCTGCCATCAGTGTATGAATGGTTGAATGTGACATGTAACGTAAAAAGCCAATTCCAAAGTTGTATTGTATGATATAAATCAATAAATAAAAAACAACACATGTTAAAAAATGTTATCTATACTGGGAGTAAAACGTTCCGTCTCTCCATCTTTCACGTGTTCACTGCATTTGTCGACTCCTCAGCCATAAGAAGCACTTGTGACTTTCATACAGAGATTATTGTGAGTCCAACTATCTGTAGCAAGAGCAATGCTCTGTGTTTTTTTTTCTCCACTGTACCTTCTGTGTGTTATTTCAAGGGAGGGTTAGATTTCCACCTCTCCACAGTTGAAGTGCAGCTATCATCTGATGACTTCTTGACCTTGAGATTGTTCTCCACACTGCAATCTTGAAAATCAACACGTGTCACCACTCGAGCATGAAAGCCTTCTCCATGTATGTGGGACAAAAGCAAATGAACATGCTTTGAGATTATATACTCTTTCATGTGGAGGACAAAGAACATATATATCAAAAACAGCAGTGAACATTAGCGCTGATGCTGACAAAGACCTTTTATTCTGTGGACTGATTCCACACTGAGCAGAACTCTAAAAGAGCCAATAATTGTTTTTCATGTAGTGAGTGATGACCTCATTGCATTTATTAATCCAGTATATGCATTAATGCATTTATATGAATATATGTATATGTATGAATATCCCACATATGTGACGATGAGATATTAGAGTTGTTCGTGAGCTTTCATCTTTTCTCGCTTTCCTCCTTTCTTGTTTCTCTTTCTAACCTGCGCAGAAGAAATCAATTCTGCTGACCCTAATCTAAAAGCTCGACACCAGGATTAATAACTTTCCTGATACGGAATTTGCACAACTTTCTGTCAAACAGATGAATTGGCTGCAGCCCAATTGAAATAACATATGAGGAGCTATTTAATCATTGGGTCAAGGAGAAAAAAAATCTCCTCGCTCCTCTCGACTCAAGTATGGGACAGAATGGCCTGTTCAGGGGAACGTTCTCTTACCAAAACGAGGGCAGAGGGAAAAATGAATAAAAATGTCCAATATTTATAACAATAACTGAATTCAGCTCAGGGTTGTTCTTTCTGTTTCTCATCATAATAAGGACGGAAGTGTTTACCTCAGGAGCAATAATGACTTTATCTTTAAAGCTACTGTTATCAGGGCGGCGTAGTGGGGGGAGGGGGTGAGTGACAACTTAGGGCCCCATTAGAGAAGGAGCCCTTTATGTGCTTGAACTGTCAATATCAATTAATCAAGATTTATTTATATATTACTAAATCACAACAAATGTTACTCCAAGATGCTTTACAAACAGAAGGTCTAGACCCAACATCAAGACAGGATAAGATCCAGTCCCATCTTACAGACAGGACTCAGTCTGATCTCATCTTAATTCATCATGAGCAGAGCACTTTGCAGGATATAGCAAGTTACAGCAGCAGAAAATGTGCTTTTGATAAGCAGAAACCTTGAGCACAACCAGACTCTTATTAGACAGTCTTATCTCAGTCATATCTCACCTAATCCACCATAAGCAGAGCACTGCAGTTTTATCAAGTTACAGTGGCAAGGACAAACTTCCTTTAACAGGCAGAAACCTAGAGAAGAACCGGACTCATGTTAGACACTCATCTGTCAGCCTTGACTGGGTTGGGTTTGGAAAGAGGGATAGAGGGAGATGCTTTTTATTTGCAATTTTTGCTCCCAACTTTTATAAGTTTAATAAAGTGAGCTAAATTAATGAATGAGATTCTTGATTCACCATCTGGAGAAAAGGGTGAGGTCTGTGACTCCAAAAATATTTTATAAAAGAACGCGTCATTAACTTTTCGTTCATGACGAGTTGAGTGATTTTCCTCTTCATGGACTATCTTTATCACTCAAGGTTAGTTCCCAATTTCAACTGATGCTACATGCAGGATGGAAAGATTGCTGCAGGAGGGAATAGAGTGTCTGCAGAACCAGAATCTGCAGATTCTGGTCAACCTTTCTGGGCCTATAGTTCTAAGACAGTTGTTGGTTGCAACAGCACCACCTAGTGGTCATGAAGAACCACATGCTTGGTGTGCAGCTGCAATTTTAGTCTCTAATATAAACATTTTTAGTGTCTTTTGTAACTGTCTTTAGTGTCTAACCTGAACCCCAACCTTTACCTGAACCCTAACCGTAGCTTTCACACCAACACAAGGGTCCCAGAGATACAGTCCCAGAATCAGGATCCTGTATCTGCAGCCTCTGGCTTCTTTGATTGTTTGCCCAAAATAGAACCAGGGGAAATGTTCCAGACACTGTCCACCACTATAACATTTGGAGAACCATATTTCTAAAAGATCCATAGAACACTTAAAGCCTCTGTAGAGCAGCTGGAGCAGCAGAGCCGGGTGATTATTATCTGCGAGTAACCCTTCATTTCAGCCATTGTTGATTTTAAAGAAAAAAAATATTGATTAGCTCGGGTTTGACTCACTCACTGTTCAATAAAGTCTGCCCAATGCCAAGTTATAGTGTGTTTAAAGTGCACACAGAAATACAGAGTGAAAGATGAGCTTTCTGCTGCTGCCTTCTAGTCAGCATTTCAGCACCACGTCTGGTGGACAGCTCCCTTTAAACCTCAGCCAGCCCCCGGTGTTGGTTCAGACTTTCAGGTCTGTGGGAAGTTGAGAGCTCAACTACCTCAGACACAGAGACTCTCACCTAAAGCTGTCCTCAGGGCTGAGAGAGAGATAAGGTAAGTTAGTTTATCCAAAGACTGAAGTTTTGCTTTTACTGCTAGCAAGGCATTTCCATTTCAACTGACAAAGCCTGAAAGTCATATGTCTGCAGAGTCAAGAGCATTTCTGATTTTACTTAACACAGCTTTTATTCTTTGGAAAACTAAGTGGAACTGATTTGAAAAACGGTAAAGCATGCCTTTTAGTATTTAGTGAACCTCTGAATGTTCATGAGCTGGATTGACGTCACGACATTTTCGGGGGATTTTGCTGAAATGTCAAGGCTGAAAGTATTCACCGTCCCTCGATGCCTCAAACAAGTAAAAGAAAGTACATAGATTCAAAATACCACAATCTGCTGTTACGGCTACTCGCAAGTGTGAAAAATAAAACTTGAGGCTGTTTATTTTATTACAACACACATTAACTTACTAAAAGATATATGGTAATTCACTACATGTAAATTCTCGATCAATGAATTATGAATTATTACAATTCTCCTGCACATCTGTGACCCTGAAGTCATCATCCATCACTGTTGCATCCAGATACCTCAGGGCAATTTGTTCAATAATGAAACTAATCATCAACCTTGCCGTGTATGTCCGTAATCTTTATTTAGAAGCATCTTCTCTTGACAATACGTGACATTGTTGTTACGTCATTTTGACGCAGCTGATGAGTATTAGATGGAAAACATCACTTGCATTCAAGACAAAGAATTAACACTGGTTTATTTATGTTGTGCGTCACTGTGAGGGTTAATGTAGGTTTATATGATTGTCAAGGACAAGTAGATTATAGGTATTTATTCATGATGATGTGTCAGACAATACATTTCTATAATGAGTGTTTTCTTGAATGCCCTGAAAATGAAACAATTATTAACTAAACACAAAACAAGCAATATCAGCAGTTTACAGACTCATGTTAGACAGTCTTATCTCAGTCATATCTCACATAATCCTCCATGAGCAGAGCACGTTGCAGGATTTAGCAAGTTACAGCAGCAAAGAAAAATGTTGTTTGAACAGGCAAAAACCATGAGCAGAACCAGACTCATGTTAGACAGTCTTATCTCACCTAATCCACCATGAGCCGAAAACTGTGCAGTTTTAGCAAGTTACAGTGGCAAGGACAAACTTCCTTTAACAGGCAGAAACCTTGAGCAGAACCAGACTCATATTAGACAGTCTTATCTCACCTAATCCACTATTAGCACAGCACTTTGAAGTTTTAGCAAGTTACAGCAGCATGGAAAAACATCCTTTTGATAGGCAGAAATCTCTAGCAGAACCAGGCTCATGTTAGACAGTCTTTAGACAGTCTTATCTCAGTCATTTCTCACATAATCCTCCATGAGCAGAGCACTTTGCAGGATTTAGCAAGTTACAGCAGCTAAGAAAAATGTCTTTTGAACAGGCGGAAACCTCGAGCAGAACCAAACTCGTGTTAGACAGTCTTATCTCACCTAATCCACCATGAGCCGAAAACTTTACAGTTTTATCAAGTTACAGTGGCATGGTTAAACTTCCTTTAACAGGCAGAAACCTTGAGCAGAACCAGACTCATGTTAGACAGCCATCTGCCTCGACTGTGCTGGGGTTGGAAAGAGGACCACTGCAGACTGAGAACACCTGAAAGAACTTTGGAGGTGCTCCACACCAGTCAATGAGCCATCAGTTTGGCCATCTTCAGTGTTGCTCACATCCAAACACTTCCCCATTTTTCCTGCTTCCAACACGTCAAAGGAGAATGAAATGTTCACTGGCTGCCCCACATATCCAACCCACTGTCAGGTGACTTTATGATCAGATAATCAATGTTAGTCACCTCACCTCAAAGTGGTCATAAATAGGGAAAAACCACGAGTAGTTTAATTTGACTTTCAGTTTAGCTTGTCAGTGTTGGTTATTAGGAGTTTGTCTCATCCAGTATTGACAACATGTCATCTAACATCAGTCTCATGTCTAGTGTCATGTTTGAGTTGTCATTATACATTTTTTTAATGAAATCAGATAGTATGAATGACCTTATTTTTAGCATGTTACTTCTTAACGAACTTCTATAATTTGACTTCAGTCTCAACCTCATTCTAGAGTTTACCTCCAAACTATTTAAATCTCTGCTGCTTCCTTTTCCTGTCAGTTCTTTTTTCCCTTTTTACAGCAAAACGACCCTCCCCCCTGTTCAATTACTGCACACACACACACGCACACACACGCACACGCACACACACACACACACACACACACACACACACACACACACACACACACACACACACACACACACACACACACACACACACACACACACACACTCCAGCTCACTCTGACTTTTCCTGTTCTATCTCCCGGTTTGTTTCTTCTCTGTTGACCTTTATGTTGGCAGTATGTTTTATAAAGTCACCCAAAAAAAACACAACCTAGGTTTTGAAGTTTTTCACCAACCCCTCTGAGGCGTGTGAGGATCAGGCGGAGTCGCAGTGAGAGGTGGACACTCATATGATGTATTTACGGGAGTTGCATGGCATAGGATGTCAACTCTCTTTTTCTGTTTCTCTATGTCTCCATTGAGCGTATGGATAGTACATGAAAATATTTATAAAGACTGTGGAGGTTGAGTTTCTCTTCCCCACTTGTCAGAGCAAGGAGCCAGTACCAAGATTTATTTGACATTAATACATTATCAGCTCTATGATAATGAAGCCAAGACAAAAGCTGATGTAATATCCTTGTTTAAACATTATTTATGTTCCAGAGTGATACTAAATTAAAATGAATTACAATCCTGATATGTTGACTTTGGGCAAGCAGGGCAGGGATCAGTGGAGAGTCAGAGGCTGAGACTATTACCTTATATGTACAGTAGATCCCTGGTATTGATGATGTAACATCCAGAGATTGAGAGTGTTTTAGACCTGGATTACGTCTAATGGCCAGCAGTGGACGACTCCACTGTTCGTAAACTGTATACAATACAGGTAGCTCAGTGACTCCGGCTACCATGATGTCGCATCTATACCCTTTATTTGTCTGCTTCCCCCAACTTTAGCGAGTAGTGATTGGATATTGACTAACAGGGAGGAGTTTCCTCATCCCAGCGCGTGGGCTCACAAACAGAGCCAATACAGAGAGACATATAATACATGGAAACTTGTACCAAAACTGAAAAATACAGCACTTCACAAGCACATATTGAACTTTGAATGCCATACCAAACAGCTCAATAGTATGCTTAGATTGTAGGCATCCATCATATATATTTTCTAAAAATTCAATCTCATTTAATGAGGCTTCAAGTCAGCAAGTATGGACACTGATGAGAAAACAACCCTACTTCAAAGGTTGATTAAAATTCTCAGTAAACATTTGCTCATTGAATTGATGGTCTGACAAAGTAGTCTACTTAAGTAGTTAAGTAGTCTTCAAAATAACATGATGTTCTCTTTGTAATTTATGGTACAATTAAAGGTTCAAGCAATGATCAAGTAGGGTATGCTCTGTGGCAAAGCAACCATTGGGTTTTTTTTAAAGATGTGGTTTTGGGGCGCATGTTTTGTCCAATGGTTAAGTTGCATGCCCATATTGTGGGCAGTCCGAGTTCAATTCCAGCCATGTCATTCCTCCACTCTCTCCCAGTTTCCACTGTCCTCTCCTCTATAAATAGAGGTGTACAAGACCCAGAAAATATAACTTTATAAAGTTGCTATTCAGACCATGTTATGCTTTTATTGTAGAGAGAGACAGAAAAAAATTAGAGGAAAGATTGGAAGAGGTCATGCAGCAAAGGTCGAGGGTCGGACTTGAACCTGGGACAGCTGTGAGGACTGGAGCCTCTCTAGTGGGCTCAACTGGCTCAACAGGGGCACTGGTGGCCTAGCGGTCTAAGCGCCCCACAGACTGAGGCTACAGTCCTCGTCGCAGAGGTCGCCGGTTCGATTCCCAACCGGTCGACCCTTTCCTGCATGTCCTCCCCCGCTCTCTACTCCCCACATTTCCTGTCTCTCTTCAGCTGTCCTACAGACATAGATGTCAGTCAGGGATAATGTAGAGTGAATAGAAAGTAAACTATGAAAACAGAAACAAACATTTTGCCACAGTGTCAACAGGCAGAGGTTGAAAATTGCCTGACTGTTTTCATTGACATTGATTTGATATGATGCGTGTGTTCCGTATGTTGTTGGTGTTGAATTTGCTAATCACCGTTGTTTCAGGGTTGTGACCAATCAGAATTGAGTATTAAACAGTAGCGCATGCACGTTTGCCAAATATATAGTCTCCTCTGGATGCCAAAAACCAAGATTGCAACAACCACAATAACAACTCAGTGCTTCAAATCAACAGTCAATAAATCCGAGGGTGTTATCATGGTGGCTACCTCCTTTTTCCATCATGTACGTAAGTGGTTGAATTGAAGCCACTTGAAGGCCCAAGTGAGTTTATAAAAAAAAAAAAAAAGTTCTCAGTATTTGAAGGAGGAACACTCAAAGCCAGGACAGGAACATTAAATGTACGCGTTGTTTTCTTATTGTTTTCCTGCGCTCCTCCTCCACATTTGTCTTATTATCCTCAGACAGGTATGGACTCTTATTTCGCTCTGACGTCTCTGATAATTGGGAGCAAGAGTTTTCTCCCTCACTACCGTTCAAGGAAATGTCAGTCAGCATTAGCATACTCATTTATAGAGTGCTACAGCTGTCCACGGCTGCTACCTCGCCGACCCCAGCCCTCTGCGCACCCAGCCACCCCTTTCAAGGAGGGTTATCTCAACGATTATGAAAAATGACTTCTAAAAAAAAACGTAATGTGACACATTATCTCAATATTAAGGGAGTTTGAGAGAATAATAAGTTTGGCTTATTAATCAAGGTATGAAAGGGTAAGAAGCTGCCAAGGGAAGTTAAATGCCACTGTCAATCTCAGCATGACTCACTTTTGACTTCAAAGGACGTTTCACCTGAATCATGTCACAGTATCTGAGGGACTCATGAGCCTCGCGGGGGGACACGCCAAGATGTATTCAGAAAACTCGAGATGGATTTACTGAACATAATGAGGCATTTCTTTCAGACGTTGCATGTATGGGTGAATATTCCTGCATGTGAAAGTCTACAACCTCTTACCTGTGTGTGCGGGCACATGTGCATACTAATACTCCACTACGCGCTCCCAAGCATGCATACATTTCTTCAGGCATATTCTAATTTTACCCATTTGCTCATTAGGGATGTCAAACGAGAAGCACAGCCAGATAAAGCCTCGATTGAGGATTTTATTATTCTCCATAAGACCGCTTTAAATAAAAGAAAGAAAAGCTTTGAATTCCCCGCTCACCTTTCATGAATAAATGATGAATCCATGTCCTTTCTCGGTGTCCTTTCCAGAGTCGGCTAAATGGCAGACACTGCGCTACATTCTCGGCTACGAACTCGGTGCTGCTAATCTGATGGTGGGACGTCGCCAGGCCCGAGCTATTCACTGTATCTTCTTGTTACAAAGGCTTCTTTTATGGAGGCTGTTCATAGCTTAAAGGTCCAGTATCACACAGGGTGAGTCTGTACAGGCGTGTCAGATTAGAGGCACAGTTTCCAACTTCCTGCTCCCAAGGACTGGATGAGAGAGACACCTTTCAATGTTGGATTTTTATAGAGAAATCATGCTTCTTTTAAGTTGGTATAAAGGCCATTGAATCATTTGTCATTTTTATAACAGTATTATTGTGTAAATGCAGGCTTCTATGTCATCCTCAAAGCCTCACGGTGCACTGCAATTCATCAAAGGGAATAAAGACAAGTTTTTGCATCTTGAGAGAAAATGTGGGAAATCCCTTTAAATAACAGGAGGGAGCAGCCCTGCATGCTCTATTATGAATCCACACTAGCCTATGCACGTAAGTCCGTGTAGCCACTTTCCCACTGGGAAGCGTATGCACGTAGCCTGACGTTTATCTCCACCAAAATGTAACTATGCGTTCAAGTTGCGCAGGCTGTACATACCATCTCGTCCAAAGTCTCCTTTCTTTTAGTCTTTGTAATAATTGCAGTATTATCAATAGCAACATTTATCATCTCCAACTTAACATACCACGTTTGGAGTCGCCATAGTTTGCTGTGCACAAACAAGCCGAAAACGTTGCAGGGCTGGCAGCAGGCGACATGGTACTTGGATGCACACGTATGTAGTGCTCATGATCAGAATCAGAATCAGAATCAGAATCAGCTTTATTCGCCAAGTATGCTTGAACACACAAGGAATTTGACTTTAGTAAACTGTGCTCTCTTTGTACAAGGCATAAGAATAAGAATAAGAATAAGAATAAGAATAAGAACTACAATAAAAAATAAAATAAAAATATAATAACAATAACCTTAGCTATAAATACAAAGAAACAACAAACAGGCTTGACTAATATGTACAGGCTAAAATAATATGATAAAGTGCAGTGGTGAGTAGCAGAGGTAGTTTTTACATTATAAAAATAGAAGTTAAATAATACAAAAAATAGAAATATGGAATTCTGCTTGGAGAATTGTTGCATTGTATATCTACATGTATATTTACAGAGAGTATTTATCTGACAGGTATGACACTGTTATGGTTTAGTGTTCATCAGAGTGACAGCCTGGGGGAAGAAACTGTTCTTATGGGGGGTTGTTTTGGCGCACAGTGATCTGTAGCGCCTGCCGGAGGGGAGGAGATTGAAGAATTTGTGTCCAGGGTGTGAGGGGTCAGCGGTGATGCAACCTGCCCGTTTCCTGGCCCGGGACCGGCACAAGTCCTGGATGGGGGACAGGTCGACACTGATGATTTTTTCTGCAGTCCTTATAGTCCGTTGCAGTCTGTGTTTGTCTAGTTTGGTTGCAGAGCCAAACCAGACAGTGATGGAGGTGCACAGAACAGACTGGATGATGGAGATGATGCCAACACAAAGGTATAAACCAGGCCTAAAGATAAGCGCTGAGTCTAATTTTGATGGCGCCTGCGCCCAACATGCTTCAAGCTGCACAGAGAAGATTGACCTGTATAGGAAGTCCAGAAAATGACATATAGCATTCGCCCAATTCCAAAATAAAACACCCATGTTCGGCGTCCCAACTGTTTATCAGATTGTATCGATAAGAAATACTTATTAATGATTGATATATTGTCCACAACTACAAAACAGCCACATATCCGTCATTCATGTCATCCATAACAGGATGTTTAGCTGATTACTTTGTCCATATATGAGTACAACTCATTTATTAATATTAAAAATAATTCAACCTGGGGTGCTGTTGGCCTAGAGGTTTCAGTATGCACCCCATGTACAGAGAGTATATTCCTCATCGCAGCAGTCACAGGTTCAACTTGCCGCTCTCTGCTCCCCTCATTTCCTGTCTCTCTTCAGCTGTCTTATCCATTAAAGACAGAAATACCCAAACATGTAACTTAAAATAAATAATTATAAAACCTGGAAAAAAAAAGAACTTCATAGTAACACTGCTACAGTTAAAGTCATAGAATAATTCCAAATGAGCAGTAAATCAAATAGCTGCCCAAGGCTGTTCTAAGCTGCGTTACTCTCAGAGTGCGCCCTGCTGGATGGAGCGAAACCGTGGCACTGACGGAATGTGGTGCAAATGCTTCCTGGGGAAATTCTGAGTTACTGTGTCAGGTTACATCATATAATTTTTACTTTTGCAGTAACACTGGATTGAGTGAGTTCAATTTAGAGATGTACCCTATGACAAATTTGACGAGTCTTAGTGTGAGAAAACCATTCAAACGGAGCACAACTCGTTTAACATGACTAAATAAATACTTGTATGTAATAATCATCCTGGAAAGAACATGTTTGATTTGTATTCCTCCTCCTGCTGAACACTTAATGTATCATTCGTGGGCCAGGAAACACAGGACATGTTCCAGGTAGCCCTCGTAATGGAACTGCTTTGCAACGCCGCTGTAGTCTTCAAATATTGAAGCATGTAGCCCCATTAATTTGTACGAGGCTATTTTTAAGTCCTTAACTCTCTTGAAAAAAATATCCTGATCTGAATGAGACAATCTATTATTAATAAAGGATTCAATATATTTAGGGTTGTCCTTCTCTTGTGCAGTGATTCAAACAAAAAGAGGAAATGGAACTCTACAGAACTGCGTCATGTTGATGAGAAAATGATGTGTCCGTCTTGACAAAATAAGTCCCTCTCCCACATTTGTGGAGTGATGAATCACTCTGTTATTGTATATCAAGTTCTACATTTAGGTTTATTGTAGGAATATGACAGGCGAGCACTTCACACATCTAATTTAATCGGTCACTGTCATTAAAAGCTTAAGTAGCTCAGGGGGCACATTAGCTCGCAGACATCTCTCAGAAAAAATTAAATGAGGACATATGGGGCATGTCTCTGAGCGCCACAGAGCAGACACCAGAGTAAAATACCACCAAAGGGGAGTGCCAGTCAGTCGCTGAAGCCTGTGCCTTGTCACACAAAGTCAGAGCCACGAGCGGAGAGAGAGAAAACAGGGTGCCGAGGAGGAGAGAGAAAAGGGCGACCTGCTCAATGAGAGTCTGGGGCAAAGATAAGAGAAAGAATTAGCACTTAATTTGTGGAGAAATTAATCCGTTTCCAGCATGAATCAGAGCCTAACTCTGTGGCATTGTTCCAGGCGGTGAACGCTCCTATCGCGTGTCCCCAGATACTCGCAGGTCACCGTACAGAGGAGAGGATTTCAATTTGGTCACTGATGTTGGATCAAGAGAGGAAAAGAGACACAAAAGAAAGTCTTTGTTCCGACGAGGGAGCGAACTAAGAAATGGCAACGTATCATCTTGGGAAGAATTCCACTGCTGCCGCGTTTATGAGTCGCTTTGCACGAAGGCCACACAACAGCAAAAGTGCACAAACTGTAATTGGAGCAGCCTCTATTTGATATTGAGCATTTAATCGCACATCATTAATGCAGTGCCATTTAAAAAGCCTCAGCATCCCTCGGAATATAGAGAAGGTGACATTTAAAAAGCCCCCGGATCTCCGCTGACACCAAATATTTTTCGCCAGTTACTCAAATTAATTCACTGATGACTCGCCTTTGGATAACAACATCACAATACTGAGGATTTCTCAAATATTATTATACAGAAGGCAAGGTTATTGCAGAGCACCGTCGGCTTCTGTTTTAAACTAAACACTTTAAAATGACACTGCAGCAGTCTGGTTAGTATTAAAGAGAGCGTGTGAGTTTCGGGGGTGTGTGTGTCCTTGTGGAATGGCTCTGCAGCTTGATTGACGTCCTCTATATCGAAGCCCTCTCACCTACACGAAACAATATATTCAGCTTAACCTCATGAATTGTAAGTGTATCTGACGTCCTCATACCGGACAGACAGAATATAAAGATAGAGATTTCATATATCTAACTGCTGACCTCAAAGTCAAAGCTCAAGGCTGCTCTGATTCAGTCTTAGACGTAGAAACACGATGACATCTAGCCTTTGTTCGTGCCGAGACGCCTTAACAAAATGGTCTGAGCTGTAGTTGTTGTTGTGATAAGTTTTGTGCGGTTTGTCGTTCCCATGACTTTTTCATTTCTGCGTGCCGAGCCGGTGACAGCTGTTGACAGAACGAGGCGTCGGGAAGGAGAAAGAGCCATTTTTTTTCCCCCAGCAGAGGAGGAGGAGAGTTCCTCCACGAAACCTTTAGACGTCCGTGCACAAGGGAATAGATTTGTGGGACAGAGTTTTCTCTGAGTGTCTGAGGTATGGGTTTTACAGATATAGTTTTTCATGAGGGCCATGACTGCTGAAACACAGAATGCCACGACATAAAGACTTGGACCATGCATTTTGTTTATCAATCCTTTTGTTTGTTGTTTTTAAAAAACAGACAAACAACAGAATGGTACAGGTCCTCCTGACTATTATGATGTTTTGTCTTTAAGATAATGCAAGGGTTGGGGGAAACACATATATAAAAAATATATATAATACTATATATATGTTTTTTTATACAGCAAAAGGGCAAGTTTGGATTCCTTTACCTTGATTGGACGATAAATGTTAGGATGCTGAAGGGGACAGGATTGTGATAGTAACTATATTAGATTGGTTTGCATTGAAAGTTGACTTTTTCACTCAGATATTTTGGACATTGGAGTGTATATTTATCCAAGGAGGATTTTATTAAAAGATTACAGCAAAATAACACAAAAACCTTACTTTGCTTTACGTCTAACTTTGGTACATAAGGTAATGTATCACAATGTATCATATAGTATAGTACCATGAAGTACAGCACAGTATCTTATTGTATTTAATTGTATCGTATCATAGTATATCATATTTTATTGACTCAATTACGTATTTAAACCTATCCTATCGTATGTTATTGTATTGTATCATATGGTATTGTTTCTTATTGTATCAATTTTTTTTTTATCGTATCATATTTTATTTTATTGTATCGTATTGCATTTTATTGTATCATTGTATTTTTTTTGTATTGCATAGTATTTTATTGTATCATATATTTTTTTAATTTATTGTATTGCATTGTATTTTATCGTGTCATATCATATTTGATTTTATTGTATCGTATGGTATTGTTTTTATTGTATTGTATTTTATTTTTGTATCATATTTCATTTTATAGCATTGTATTTTATTGTATTGTATCGTATTGTATTATATGTTATTGTATCGTATCATGTCGTCTTACATTTAATTGTATCATACTGTATTTTATTGTATTGTATCATATCATATTTTATGTTATTTTTAATGTATCGTATTGTATTTTACTGTATCATATTTTGTTATATCATATTTTATCGTATCTTATATCATATTTTATTTCATTGTATCGCATTGTACTGTATTTTCTTTTATTAAATCGTATTTTATTGTATTGTATCATATAATATTTTATTTTTTGTAACATATTTTATTGTATTATTGTATTTTATCGTATAATGTTTTATTTTATTGTACCATATTGTATTCTATCTTATTGTATTATATTAGATTTTATTTGTAACATATTGTATCGTATTTTATCTTATTGTATTTTATTGTCATATTGTATCGTATCATATATTTTACATTATCTGATTGTATTTTATTGTATTGTATCATATCATATTTTATGTTATTTTTAATGTATCGTATTGTATTGTATTGTATTGTATTGTATTGTATCATATTTTGTTATATCATATTTTATCGTATCATATTTTATTTCATTGTATCGCATTGTACTGTATTTTATTTTATTAAATTGTATTTTATTGTATTGTATCATATAATATTTTATTTTTTGTAACATATTGTATTGTATCGTATCATGTTTTATTTTATTGTACCATATTGTATTTTATCTTATTGTATCATATCATATTTTATTTGTAACATATTGTATCGTATTTTAACTTATTGTATTTTATTGTCATATTGTATGGTATCATATATTTTACATTATCTGATTGTATTTTATTGTATTGTATCATCTCGTACTATATGCCACAGTGCTGTACCACATTGTATTTTGCAGTCAAGTACTATGCCATTCTGCATTGTATTGTGTTATATCATATATCGTATCATGCATCCCTTTGACCCCAGATCTATGTCTTCTGGGTGATAGATCTCAAATACAGAACGTTTCAAAGAGTGCTTTTTCTATCATTATGGTTGGTTTGATCACTGCATCCAGAATTATTTTAAGAATTTGGAAATCTGACACAAGCCCAAGACTGAAAGACTGGGTAGATGCAATGATAGAGATGGCATCTTACGAATCCATGCTGAACAGATTAAAAGGTAATACAGAAGGTGGGACCACCTCCTGGGACTGCTTTTGGGCTCACATAAAAACTGACCAAGACACTGTGCAGATCCCAATAGTATCAAGATCTCCTGTATAACTATTGCTGTAGCACTGTATTATTCCAGTCACGTTTCCATTTCTCGTTATCTCTTTGAATGGATGTCCTGTCTGTATATGTATCCTTTATCCTATGTTTGTGATTGTCTGTCTGGCCTGTGCAATGTATCCCAGTATTTTGTATTTCTGTTTCATTTTGTTCTTTCTTTTCATTATTGTTTTATTTGTAAAACATTGAAAAGTTAATAAAAACTTTAATGACAAAAAAAATATATCAATCATGCTGTCAGGTACCATAACTTGATGGAAAGGTTTTGCGGTCTGGGAAACTAAACTCTGCATAACAAAGAAGTCCATGAACAATGGGCCCTCGTGTTTTCTGAAAGGTTTTGGTGGAAGTATGATTCCCCAACTGGCCAGCCTCATTAACACATTAGCATCATGTGTAGAATGACTCAACATCTATAGTTACCCTCTTGAAGAAGTAACATGTCACACAGTGCACTATTGTGGCTTATCAATGTTTTTTTGATAGTTTTTTGACAATAAAAGGGCACAGAGGATGAATGAATATCAATCCACAGCTACACAAACAATAGACCCATCTTTTAGAATAATGAGACAAAGGCACAGAATGAAGGTTAATGTGAATAGCTGTCAACACAAACACACCTTCTCCTCATTTAGCCATGAGACTAAAATAAAGAGGTGTGAATCCATTAGCTTCCATTATCAGAGAACTTTTTCTCTCATTAATTCTCACTCTCTCTATTGATGTTGGACAAGAGCGAGCTTTGTTCTCTCTATTAGCTTCATCTCATAATGACAAAGAACAATAACAAAACACACAAAAGCCATAGCAAGCGAAGGCATTAAAATTAATCCACAGCACCTGTTTGCCAAGACTTCCAGCCTCTATTGGCTGGCTGCTGAGGATTAAGTCAAATTGATTGCAACAGGTGGAAGACGGTAAAAAAAAAAAAAAAGGGACAGGAGAATATTGTTCATACATACATTCATTTAGACCTCACAGCCCATTTGCATGATTTACAGACCCCTTGCAGAAACCTTTTCGACAAGGTTTAATTAGCATGTGTTTTACACCGTTTTTCATGTTTAAAAGGTGATGAATTGTATAATTACAGGGCTCACAATGTAAATCAATGGGGCAGAAAGAGAGATGGTAATTAAACAGAGCCCTGGCTGGCATCATAATGTTCCAACTTTCATGGGAGACGAGACAAAACTCCCTCCCATTTCATTCCCAGGCACTTGTTGACTGTATTAATGAAGGAATGCCCGCACACAAAGACGGTGCTGGAGAGGGAAAGAGATTAGCACCTTTTCATCAGGCTAACACAAAGAATTACAATAAGCACCCTCTGGGTTTTTGGAGCCTTTTATGATTGTTGCAGCTCAAAATGCTTGCTTCGTGATGGCTTCTTTTTTAAATAAGTGAATCAGAGGCCTTTATTGTCATTGTAGGAATACAACGAAATTAATATTGACACTCAAGTGATGCATTCCCAAACAGAAACAAACATACACACAGGACGATGAATGAGACTAGAGTGACATTTTAGTAAATGGGGATGCATGTTGCAATATTTTGAGGCTCTAGTTACACATTACAGATCCACACAGTGTGCGACTGGGACTCCTGTAAGGCTATCTTGTAGCTGAGTGAACTGTAAAGGCTGATTTATACTTCTGCGTCACCCCAACGCAGCAGTGGCCGACGCAGACCTGAGCACCACATACTTGTGTGTTGATGTGTCCGTGTCACACAGCATTCCTCTGCCGAAACGCTTGAGGGCAGTGTGGTCTCTGTGATAGCCGGTCGCCTGCTTCCGGCCCCGCTACGATCTCTGTTTACTTTTCCACAGCGATTCAGAGCGTGTTCTGTTAATCTACAGCTGATACATGTTGCTGTTTATCATACAGACATGATTACATGAAGAATAGAGAGGAGGAGATGAAATACACGGCCGATGTGCGGCCGATGTCCAGGATCCCAGAAGTCCTGTAAATGCAGGACACAATGCAGCTGAGCGGACCAATCACAGGGCTTGCAGTCCGCGTTGATTCTACAGGTAGTTACATTTTGGAGGAGGTGCACGTCAGTTACGTGCATAGGCCCTTGCGTAGGTACGGGATCTATGCGGGCCCCCGGCGTAGGCTCCACCGTCGATTCGACGCAGAAGTATAAATCAGCCTTAAGTCCCCTGACGTCACTCCCTGCCGATTTCTAGGGCAAGATACCAAGTACAATGTGTAAAAACTGAATGAAAATGAAGCCAGTGGATGCTCAATTTAACCTTTACAATGCTATCAATATGTGCAACAAAGAATCAGGTCTACTAGGAAAGTTATGCTGTTGTACATATTGTTTCACCTGCTACACAATGATAACACTACAGACACCAATATGAATATTAAGGCCTGTGTCCACTGAAGCCAGCAGCACCTGCAACCTCAATTTTAGTGTCACACATGCTTACTGCACTATTGCTAGGTTACAAAAGTTTTCCTACAGCACTTCCTCTTTCCTTGGTAGTAACCATGAAGTCTGTTTTAGATTGCTCTGTGTGCTTTTTATTGGTTTATATTTGATGGAATTTCATAAATAAAATGTAAAAACAATTGATTGAAATTGTGTTGCAGCATTAGCAGAAGCTCTAAACCTGGAAATTGGGTCGTAAAAATTAGGTATAGTTAGTTTCACCAATGTTGAGGTTGATCTCAGAAGTCCTGCCCCTTCTTTATTTTGATTGGTCAGTGGTGGGGCAGCAATATTGTACTGAAAAGACTGTAATAGTTTTGTATCGAAATGGGCGCTGCCAGTGCATAAAAAACTGTCAGTGGACACAGGCCCTTGCTCTTACATACTGTGACAATGCAGACCTAAATGGGTTAGGGTTAGGCAAAGTAAACAAATGGTTGTTGGAGAAATTTGCTTAAGTTCTTAGTCGATTGTGACATTGCAGTTTCCTGTTTAAATGTATAACTTTAATCACAGATGTTTTCAGTTGGTTGGAAAGTGATTTATTGAAACAGTCTGACTTGGTATAAGAGCCCTGAAGGATTCCACCAATGAAGTATCGTCACTTGTGTCTCAGCCTGTAAATCTGCCCATCAAGAGCTACATATTTGCCTTTATATGCAGCCTCTAAAATGACAAAGAATCCCTTTAAGACAAGTAAATGTTAGTATTTTACTCAATGCTCATCCCTCTTCCTGCGTGATGAGAAAATGTCAAGATTCAGCGCCATCCTGCTGTGTAATGTTTCCTTCTTTAAACAGCATCTCCTTTCCAAATCAATCTTACATTCCCTCTATTCTCCCAGGATTTATGACACTTTGGAGCTATGAAAAGCTGCAAATGCTGATGTGACAGACCTCATTTGCAGTCTCAGTCCCAGCGCTCAGCAGACTCAAAGCCTGAGGTGTTCTGCTACTCAAGCAGCCAAAGATAAAGCTTCTTTTTTTTTTTTTTCTTTTGGCCAACCATCCTGGAGTTCCCTGGGATTGCTGGGCTGGCGGCAGGGGTGCAGATGTGTGGTAATTGAGTTTGGAATGGGCTGTTTGAGGTGGAGCTGTCGCCACGCTGCTCAGTCATAGCTATACTACCAATTTTCTCTGTTTAAGGAGCTCTCGCCTGGGGGAGTTTGTAAAGGAGTGGACTATAGCTGACTGTTACTGTGTGACTGTTGCATGGAGCACTACTGGAAACAGGATCTGCCATCACTGAGACACACATCCTGCCCTCTAATATAGTATGTAACCCACTATGCCAGCAAGATTAACCAATGACTCAGCTTTACACAACCTTATAGATTCCTCCTACTGGCTATTTAATTTACACCACAGCATGAATGCCAGGTTCTTTACTTTTTGATTTAAAGTACAGAACGTTAGGTGAAAGTTTTCCTTTTCCTGTTTAAGAAGTAGCTTTCAATCTGAGTTTAAAGGAGAGGGGTTGTTACAAATTTGACTCAACTTCCAGCCCATCCAGTAAAGGCTGATGGCTGCTCACCAATGAGTCTGGTTCTGCTCAAGGTTTCTGCCTGTCATGTTTTTCCTTGTCACTGCTGCCAAGTGTTTTCACTCACTATGGACTCATTTTGCTTCTCTGTAAAACACATGACATTTATGTTTGTATTCAATTTGCGATTTAAATAGAATCAAATGTAATGCAATATTTTCACTAATAAGTATCGAACATTTTCAGAAAAATAATGTTCATGCTAATACAGAGCTGAGGCACTGAGATGAACTTCAGTAGTCAGATAAGAGAGGTTGTGGACAGCATGACTTTGGCTAAACCACTTTATTTAGAAGAAATACTTTATTAATCCCGGGGGGAAATTCAGTCATTAAAGTCACTCCTATACACAATAATTGAGAATATCAAATAATATTAATAGAAGAAGTAATTAATAAAGATATAAATACAAATACAATGAAAATAATGATAACAAAAGTATCTACAGAAGACAGAATAAGCTATGTAGAAAAATAAATGGTTGAAGTCCCCAAAGATCAGGAAGAGAGCACTCTGGTGGTCTATCTGGAGTCTGGCTATGGCAGCGTTGAGAACGTTGGACGCCGTAGTCGGGTTGGCGGAGGGGGGGTGTAAACAGCTACCAGCACGACATGTGAGATCTCGCTGTGCAGGTAATATGATCAGAGGCCCACAGACCACTTTATTTAGAGGTAAAACCAACAGTGACAATATTTCAGATACTGTTGATTAATTCCTTTTTATCAATCAAACTTTATTTATATAGCGGATAATCACAAATGTTATCTCAAGATGCTTTTACACTCAGAGCAGGTCGACACCATAGTATGTAAAATTATTAACAGAGACCAAACATTAAGACAGTTAGTCCACCATGATCATTACACCACGCAGTATTTATAATAACAGTGGCAAGGAAAAACTTCCTTTAATAGGCAGAAACCTCGAGCAGAACCAGACTCATGTTAGACATCTGCCTTGACTGAGTTGGGGTTGGAAAGAAGGATAGAGGAGAATAAGAGAGAGAGAGATGATAGTGATGAGACAGATAGTAGTAGTAGTAGTAGCTGTTGCCGTTGGAGTCCGGGCGTATAACAGCTGGAGTCTGGAACGTCAACAGCAGCAAGCCGTCTACCGCAGTGACTCAGAGGAACCTACGGTTGGTTAAGTTTTTGTTGCTGTTGTCAATTATTATACATAACGTAGCTTGTGCTGCTGATTTCCTAGATGTCAGCAATAAACTTGGTTCGTAAAATGATGGCAAAACCCAAATATATTAACACCTCATGAAAAAGAAATTGCTTTTAAATCCACTTAAATCCTGTGGTTAGTCAAAACAACGTCAAACATATGTGTCCAATCATTAAAAGTCCACTAGAAAGGAAGAGTAAAGGGCCAGGCTAACTGTTTCCAGCTGTTTGCTAAGCTATTTGTTTGCTCACCCTTGTACCATATTTACATTATTAGGTTAAATCCATGGACTGTATTAAACATGAGTTTTACAATCTATGTTGTAACCCATTTCTTTCTAAGAAGTCCAACAACGGTGGTGGCCACATTGGAAATACCAACTCAAACTTACTTTTAGTCAACCATGAAACAGAAAGATGGAGCCTTTAGCCTCCTCGCTACAGCTACAACTCACTTGTGTGTACGTCAGCTCAGCCACGCTGCTAATTATGCAGAAATTCACCCCTTTTACAGTGTGTATGAACAAATAAATGAGCTACATACCCCAAATAGATTTTTAAACTAGGTTGTAAACATGTTTAATTTTGCTGTAAAAATTGGTGTATTAAAATGGGACCTAATGGGGTTTCCTAGGCTTTTGGAGCCAACTTGAAGTGGACTCTCAAACTGCAGGTTTTTGCACTCTTGCATTGGTTTCAAATTTTAACACCAGATTAAAGTTACACTGTGTAGAAAAGGGAATATTTATCGATATCTAGTGGCCAGATTCTAGACTAAAATACTCCTATAAGGTTGGCCTATAAGGAGAAGAAGCTCCTGTGATGCATCTAAGTATGACCCTCTATTTGTCAAGTTTATACCATCTAAAATGTCTATCAATGCAAATTATTTTGTGCACAACAACTCTTTTCATCTTCATCTTCCAAACCAGTGCACTTTGCATGTCAAGTCACTAAGTCAAAAACACGTATGTCACTAGTTTGTCAATTCTGTGCTGTGGTAGAAACCAGGCAGGGCAACATGTTGCCCAAATGCTTGTCACAGACAACTTGTTAAAACCAATAAGCACGTGTGGTCTTGCAGTTTTGCAGAGTGACTTCTTCTGTGCCAGAGCAGACAAACACAGAGCAGTCCAGTTGACACCGTTGTTTTTGAATATATAAATACTGAAAGACCTCACAGTCAAGCAGAATAATATTTCACAGTTACACGCCAGGACACAAATGTGACACTTGCTTGACACTATCATTTAGATTCAGAGACCTTTTTCTTCTCTCCTCCATATTGTTACATTATGTGACTTACACATCCTGCACAGACATGTTCTGGGCTTCTCAGTCCCGTTGAACCTGCCACAAAATAATGATAGATTTACTGCACTATATATCGCCCACGCTGAATGTTGGAGGCTGTTACCTGATGTCAGAAAACAGCAGGTGGAGCCCACATGACCAGCTGTCGTATGAAGGACAATGTGGATGTATTAATGTATTCAGAATGACACACAGATCTCTAAATAAAGAAAGCTATTAAAAAAAAGTATTAAATAAATAGTATTAGATTTTTTTAAATGATCCAGCAACATTTTGTTTTGGTGGGCAAGAGTGCAATGCATGATACCAGTACCATATTTAATAGAGCAGTTTTTAACTTACACATTGAAATAAGTCTCCATGTGGTTTACAGCATTATTTATAAGCTATGTTTCGTTTTTTAGACAACTGGATTATTTGATATTAATTGAAGCTAATCCAGGAGAATAATAGAAATGTATTATTTTAAATAGTGAGAAATTTCCTCTAATGAAACTGTATCACAAAATACAGCTTATCATGTTGTCCAGTGAAACTTTTGTTTTAAGCAGCAACATGCTTCAGTAATACTTGATTTGTCCTACTTTTCAATAACTTAAAGCTCCTGTAAGGAAAATTTAGGCGGTTGTTAAACTGACTGATTTTGATACTAATGCATATATTTAAGCTGCAAAAGCATAGAATAATATTTCTGGCTGTTTTATAATTTCTCTATTGTTATTAATAATGTCTTTAACTTCTGACGCAGGGTAGGTGTCAGATGAAGTGGAAAGATTCTCAATGTGTGATTCACCCTAGTGTTAGGGTGATGATCAGGGTTTGGGTTATGATAAGGGATAGGATTAGGGTTAGGGTTAGGGTTAGGATTAGGACTATGATTAAGGTTAGGGTTATGATTAGGGTTAGGGTTATGATTATGATTAGGGTTAGGGTTATGATTAGGGTTTGGGTTAGGGTTAGGGTTAGGATTATGATTAGGGTTAGGGTTATGATTAGGGTTAGGGTTAGGGTTATGATTAGGGTTAGGGTTAGGATTAGGGTTAGGATTAGGGTTAGGGTTATGATTAGGGTTAGGATTATGATTAGGGTTAGGGTTATGATTAGGGTTAGGGTTAGGGTTATGATTAGGGTTAGGACTATGGTTAGGGTTAGGGTTATGATTAGGGTTAGGGTTAGGATTAGGGTTAGGATTAGGGATAGGATTATGATTAGGGTTAGGGTTAGGGTTAGGAATAGGGTTAGGGTTAGGATTAGGGTTAGGATTAGGGATAGGATTATGATTAGGGTTAGGATTAGGGTTAGGATTAGGGTTAGGGTTAGGGTTAGGGTTAGGATTAGGGTTAGGGTTATGATTAGGGTTAGGGTTCGGATTAGGGTTAGGGTTATGGTTATGGTTAGGGTTATGCTTAGGGTTAGGGTTAGGGTTAGGGTTAGGGTTAGGATTAGGGTTAGGGTTAGGGTTAGGGTTAGGGTGATGCTTAGGGTTAGGGTTAGGATTAGGGTTAGGGTTAGGATTAGGGTTAGGGTTATGATTAGGGTTAGGGTGATGCTTAGGGTTAGGGTTAGGATTAGGGTTAGGGTTAGGATTAGGGTTAGAATTAGGGTTATGATTAGGGTTAGGGTTAGGGTTAGGATTAGGGTTAGGATTTACGGTTAGGGTTATGATTAGGGTTAGGGTTAGGATTAGGGTTAGGGTTAGGATTAGGGTTAGGGTTAGGATTAGGGTTAGGGTTAGGATTAGGGTTAGGGTTATGATTAGGATTAGGGTTAGGATTAGGGTTAGGGTGATGCTTAGGGTTAGGGTTAGGATTAGGGTTAGGGTTAGGATTAGGGTTAGAATTAGGGTTATGATTAGGGTTAGGGTTAGGGTTAGGATTAGGGTTAGGATTAGGTTTAGGATTAGGGTTAGGGTAGAACCAAGCAAACAAAACCGAACCAGACCAGAATCGAAATAGACCAGACCAGAACGAAACCAGACAAGAACCGAACCAGACCAGAACTGAACCAGTACCGAACCAGAACCGAAACAGAACCAAACAGAACCAGAACCAAACTCAAGCAAACATTCCCAGAACCAACCCTAATTATAACCCTGAATTGGTTCTGGTTCTGGTGCTTTAGTTTGGTTCTGGTGCTGGTTCTGTTTGGTTCTGACTCGGTTCTGGTTCGGTTCCGGATCCGTTCTGGTTCAGTTCTGATTCGTTTCTGGTTCTGTTCTAGTTCGGTTCTGGTCGGGTTCGGTTCTGGTCGGGTTCGGTTCTGGTCGGGTTCGGTTCTGGTCTGATTCGGTTCTGGTTCTGGTCTGGTTCTGGTGTGGTTCGGTTCTGGTGTGGTTCGGTTCTGGTCTGGTTCGGTTCTGGTCTGGTTCGGTAATGGTTCGGTTCCGGATTGGTTCTGGTTTGGTTCTGGTCGGGTTCGGTTCTGGTCTGGTTCGGATCTGGTTTGGTTCTGGTCGGGTTCGGTTCTGGTCTGGTTCGGATCTGGTCTGGTTCTGGTCTGGTTCGGTTCTGTTTGCTTTAGCTTCGTTCTGGTGCTGGTTCTGGTTCGGTTCCGGATCGATTCTGGTTCGGTTCTGGTTCCGTTCTGGTTCGGTTCTGGTCGGGTGCGGTTCTGGTCGGGTGCGGTTCTGGTCGGGTGCGGTTCTGATCGGGTGCGGTTCTGGTTTGGTACTGGTCTGGTTCGGTTCTGGTCTGGTTTGGTTCTGTTTGCTTCAGTTTGGTTCTGCTTGGTTCTGTTTGGTTCTGTTCGCATTAGTTTGGTTCTGGTTCTGTTTGCTTAAGTTTAGTTCTGGTTCTAACCCTAACCCTAATCATAACCCTAACCCTAACCCTAACCCTAACCCTAACCCTAATCACAACCCTAACCCTAACCCTAACCCTAACCCTAACCCTAACCCTAATCCTAACCCTAATCCTAACCCTAACCCTAACCCTAACCCTAACCCTAATCACAACCCTAACCCTAACCCTAACCCAAATCCTAACCCTAATCATAACCCTAACCCTAACCCTAACCCTAATCCTAACCCTAACCCTAACCCTAACCCTAATCCTAACCCTAACCCTAACCCTAACCCTAATCATAACCCTAACCCTAATCATAACCCTAATCATAACCCTAACCCTAACCCTAATCATAACCCTAACCCTAATCCTAACCCTAACCCTAATCCTAACCCTAACCCTAACCCTAATCCTAACCCTAACCATAACCCTAATCATAACCCTAACCCTAATCATAACCCTAACCCTAATCCTAACCCTAATCATAACCCTAACCCTAATCATAACCCTAACCCTAACCCTAACCCTAATCATAACCCTAACCCTAACCGTAATCATAACCCTAACCCTAACCCTAACCCTAATCCTAACCCTAACCCTAACCCTAACCCTAATCATAACCCTAACCCTAACCCTAATCCTAACCATAACCCTAATCATAACCCTAACCCTAATCATAACCCTAACCCTAATCCTAACCCTAATCATAACCCTAACCCTAATCATAACCCTAACCCTAACCCTAATCATAACCCTAACCCTAACCGTAATCATAACTCTAACCCTAACCCTAACCCTAACCCTAACCCTAATCCTAACCCTAACCCTAACCCTAACCCTAACCGTAATCATAACCCTAACCCTAACCCTAACCCTAATCCTAACCCTAACCCTAACCCTAACCCTAACCCTAACCCTAATCCTAACCCTAACCATAACCCTAACCCTAATCATAACCCTAACCCTAACCATAACCATAACCCTCATCATAACCCTAACCCTAATCATAACCCTAACCCTAATCCTAACCATAACCCTAACTCTAATCATAACCCTAACCCTAACCCTAACCCTAACCCTAACCCTAATCATAACCCTAACCCTAACCCTAACCATAACCCTAACCATAACCCTAACCCTAATCATAACCCTAACCCTAACCCTAACCATAACCCTCATCATAACCCTAACCCTAATCATAACCCTAACCCTAACCCTAACCATAACCCTAACTCTAATCACAACCCTAACATTTATCCTAACCCTAACCCTAACCATAACTCTAACCCTAACCCTAGATTTAGGGTAAGAATGGATTTGTAACAGAATAAATGCACAAAATTGGTGAATTATAAGGCTTCTCATAAAAACACCGTATGTAAAAGGGTTTTCAACACACAAACCATTAGGTTTTGTAAAGTTAAGGTAAAATATACGTCTACAAAAGATCCAAAATAAGAGCCGTTCGGGAGTCGAAAGAGCCAGCTCTTCTTTGGGAGCAGAGTTAAAAAAGCCTGCTCTCTGAAAAGAGCCGAGCTTCCCATCACTAAAGCACATGCTTACTACCATTTGCACTCTTAGATGCCCTTGCTTGGAACTATTTGTATTGTAAAACGTATCAATGTAAATACTTCAGACCTGTGCCATAGTGATAAACAGATAACACTTAAATTTGAATCAAGTAAATACCACTTGTATACTTTAAAACAGAGGGTCATTTCATTCCTTGTGGACTCAACATGACAGCATTTATACTTTTCAGGTAATTGATCTTAAACGCTTTCAGAAAATTAAAAGTAGCAAGACTCACATATCCCTTAGAGCCACTAAATGGTATCATAACAATGGTGTATATGCTGTTTTGTAATGACACAGCAGTATTTTATAATTTATTAGAATGTATTAAAATTATTTCACGGACCCCCACACTATGGTTCCCTGACCCCCAGGGGTCCCAGGACCCCACTTTGAGAACAACTGCTTTAAGGGACTGGTACTGAAAGTTTTTAGTACCATAGTACTAAATGAAGGATGGTGCGTCATTGTGAAACCAACCTTCTCATCTTGTGTTCCTTTTCATTCCACAAAGCCAAACCATACATGTTTTAAAATGCAAGCCTCCAAAGGTTAAGTCAATTGCAGAGCAGTCTAAAGAAAATGCACAGGAGATGTAAATTGAAGTTATTACTGATCCTGACCTCACATGGGGCCACTTTTTACCTGTAGATGAAAAATCTTTCCAAGAAGAGTAAGATTACAACTAGCGACCTAGCCTTAGGAAAAGATGAAACCTCTTTTTAGAGTTAAGAAGAATGTGTTCAAGGTTACCTGAACACATCCACATGAGAGCACAGAGAAGTACACAAAGCTGTTTTTATCTAGTGTGCAGACTTTCTGATTCACCAAACCTCAGATTTCACTTTTTTCTTGAACCACCCACCTTTTTGTCTCTTTATTCTCAGTGAGCTATCTCCCAGAAACATACTGTACAACAGCTGAAGAAAAGGCTCAAAGCAGACGGTAACAGTAAACAAAAAAACACTTCAAAGGAGTTTCAAACTTAAAAGAAAAAACAGTTTTGACTCAGAAAAAGAAAAGCAAAAATATGTTTTAAGCCCTTACTGTGTCTCTTGTTGCAATCAGGCACAAGTAAAAAAAGTAATTGGGTTCAGATTATTCTCCGTAAAGCAAACATAATTTGTCCCGCACTACAAATCAGCAGGGCAAAGCTCAGAACTGTGTGCAAATTTGATTTCGTGTGCTTCAGGGGAATTGAATTAAGGCTGTTGATGGAAGTGCTGCAGAAGGGGACGGGAGGAGACGTCGAGGCGGAGGTCTGTTGCGAGAGAAGCCGGCCACAGTTTCTTGGAGGGGTTACAATTTAGAGGGCGGAGCAGATGGACGACTAACAATCAAACAGCTGCTGTAATCAATTCAGCAGGAGAGTTCATCATGAGTCTGACTGAGAGGGAGAGAGGGAGTGAGGGAGAGAGAGTCTGACAGGAGGTTTACTCCAAACAGATCAGCTTTTCTGTTGAATTTTATACATTTGATATAAAACAATATCAGATATTGTAGCTGGTATATAGGTAAGCACATTATGGCATGGCAACATCAGTTTGGTGGTGTAATATTAGAAAAACTTTTGTATGGATTGCATTAAAGGTCTGTCATGTTCCCAGTTTGGTATTCCCATAACCTTTCTCTAGAGCCAACGTGAGTTTATTTTTCTCTCTGCAGAAGAAAAGTTTGGTGAAATACATGTTTGTATTTCTCCAGAATAATGTGAACCAAGCCTAGGTAACAGCTGCATCATTATGTAGTCAAAACTTTCAAAATTTTCCCTTCACTTGGAACCAAATAACTTCAAAACTAACAATCTCTTCACCTACATTTGTGCTTTGTTTTATGTTGGCATGGAAATTTTCTCTAAAAAAGGTTGGCAATGGTTGAGATCAGTTTGACAAAGGACCCCAGGCTCTTAGGCACAAGTTGTTGGTGAGCAATACCGATTTTAAATAAATGTTAGATTTTTACATGAATTTATTTTATTTGATTATTTTAACAAAAGTCTCATAAAATAGTTGTATTTCTTTTTGCATTGTATTGAGTTAAGTTATGTCATTTAAAATGCATATTTCTTTCTTTGAAAAAATGCTATATAATTCAAGGTTATAATTATTATTATTTATATAATAATTATACTAGTACTACTACAAATATAAGAGTTAAAATAAAAAATAAATAATACAAAAAGTTATTATGATCAATTATTATTATTCTTATCATCATCATTCTTCTTCTTCTTCTTCTTCTTCTTCTTCTTCTTCTTCTTCTTCTTCTTCTTCTTCTTCTTCTTCTTCTTCTTCTTCTTCTTCTTCTTCTTCATCTTCTTCATCCTCCTGTTCTTCTTCTTCTTCTTCTCCATCTTCTTCTTCTTCTTCTTCTTCTTCTTCTCCTCCTCCATCTTCTTCTTCTCCATCTTCTTCTCCTGCATCTTCTTCTTCTTCTGCTGTTCTGGTCATAATCTGTTTTAAAAAAATTAGGGCTTAGAATATCTGGCTAACTCAGAACAATATATGATACAGTAGCTAGGATATAATACCACATTGAAAATATTTATTAGGAATAACCCCTTGAGATGTATCATCAACATGATAGCTACTGTACAAAACAATATGATACACAACATATAATAACTGGGCCACTATAACCACAATATCACAAAACAGGGATTCTGTAATATCTGATGAAGTGAAGACAATAATAAAGTAAAACATCAAGATTTCTGTTCAGTTAAAGAATAAAAGATGCCTCTAAAGTTAAAATGCACGATAAATGTCATTAGTGCCTTTGTGAGTAATCATTAAGTAGTTATGTGTTGTGTCAAACTGGAAGGGAGCCATGTTATTTCTAAACTAGAATATCAACATTTGGCTCCAGCAGTACAGTAATTGGATCCTATGAGTCGATGACGGCGCTGTAAGGTTACGCAGTGGCTACTCTGGACTACAATGATTCTATATTTATGGTTTGCACATACCCTCTCGAGCCTGAGGCAATGGAAGAATCCAATCTTAACACCTAACCTCAGTGCCAAGATCACCCAACACCTATCTCCTTGAGAGACCACCTGCTGGAGAAGCTACACGTCTATGGTCTGCTCCGGAAGCCAAAGGCGGTGTGTTAGAAGACTTTGTGATATTGTCGATACTGGTATATATTCGGTCCCTTCTTTGTTCTCTTTATCCTCTGTTCTTTAAGTCCTCTCTGCAGCAGCTCTGTGTTCTGGTCTGTTATATTAACTGGCTAAACCATTTTTTCTGAAAGTCCACTCTGCTGCTGAAGGGTAAAGCACTATCACATCTCCATCTGAGTAGAAGTCTATGGCCTTTCTCTGAATACATTTCCTCTGCGGTGGACACAGAAGGCACACAGAAGACTGAGTGTCTACTATAAGGAGAGTTTTTTTGTCACTGGTGGGACTAGAGGGAAGAAAGTAGCTGTACAGTTCTGACTTTGGAGCACATTGTCTGCAACCATCGGGCAGCACTGACCTTTAGGATGGAAAAACCAAACAGGGAAACAACACAATTTCACTCCTGGCATTAATTGATTGGCCAGAGGGGTGAATGGGGCTTTATGCAGGAAAACAAAGCACTCAATGCCACTGGTTAAAGCTAGGATCTCCATTGTTTCTTGAACACAGAGACATGTCCATAATCTTATGAATAATTCTTTAGAGAAAGACAGTAATTACATGTTACATTGAGCACTCAATCCCCCTTTCAAATCAAAATGTATACTGACATATAATCAGTCAAAAAAGACACATAGTCACTTTTCTTTTAAAAGTCACATCTGCTCCAGAATAGCATTCTTTTATCTTTGAATCATCTTTCAGAGCTCTTTAATTTCCCAATCTTTAAAGACCTTTTTCTTTTTGGAACTGAATTATCTGCAAAGATCCACTAAATAAAATCTAAAAAACTAGAAATAGAATAGATTTGAAAATGAAAAAAGAAGTTTGGGGTTAAACAGGGTTCAACAGGGTTCAGCTTCTCTTTAACGCTCTGGAGGACTGATGGTGTTCAGTTTTAAGGTCTCCATTCAATTGCTGTTTATCACTCACAAGGTTTCTACCTCTTACCAGAATTCAACAACAGGCCAGGTAATGAAAGCAGCAAACCTGTGTCTCTTTGCTGTTCTACAGAACTCGCTTTCCTTTGAGATGAGCTGTTGCTAATGTTAGTTCACCAACTTATAAAACTCCATCTAATTAAATTATCCCCCAAAAAAGAAAAACAGTGAGACGATTGAAAAGTAAAAGAAAATAGTGCTTTAGAATAGAACGTACTTTATTCATCCCCAAAGGGGGAAATTCAGGATGAAGGTGATAAATTTAACAAATTGAAGAATTACAAGATTACAACATTAATCAGTGTTGGACTTGATTAACAGCAGTTTGTTGTGGGGAAAAAATAGTTGAAGCTCTTTATTGAACTGACTTATTTAATTTGACTGACAGAATTCTAAGTGAAAGTTCAAGCACACTGCCTTATAAGTCAAATTGAACCTACCACCAAAACCCCATCATGCAACGTATGAGGTATTTGCACAATGGTTGTTACACAAAGGACATTTTTAAGGCATATAAAATATTCAAGTGGCTTTTTCATACATGAAAGACGGACACTAAGTACTCACCAAGGATGCGCACGTGTAATCAACCAATGATGTAATGTTGTCGACCTTGCTAGTTGACAGTAGAATCACTAGTCACTTAAGCACACTATCAATATTTTTATTATTGTAGGACTGAAATGACGGCCATATGTTGTTTCTAAGCTGTAGTGCAGCCACCTGCCACAAGCTGAGGCTGTTAATAGCTACTACCATAATTCTGTAATGCTCTATGACCTGTATGTAAACAGAGACAGATGGCAGATGGCATTTTGTGGTGCAGCGCAGTTTGTTACTATTTTGATCAAGAAAATGGAGATAAAGTTGTATATCGGCTGTCTGGTCCAACTGGCATATGAGCATTTGGCCGTAGCGATGTGTATATAGCACAGGCATGTGGATGCTAGCTTGCAAGGATGACAGAAGGCTGGTGGTGCTAGCTCTGCTAACCTTAGACACACTGGAAACTAATTTGACACTGTTTACCCACAGACTCTGAGATTCTGTTTAGCTGTGTTAAATACATTCTGCAATTTTGGCTGTCTACTGAGTTTTTTTTTATTACCATTAGACTTGTCTTAGTTGGAATTTAAAGCTCTGTTTATACGACTGAAAAACTAGTCCCTCCAGAACATCCCAAATATTCACCCTTCGACCGCTGCCACCTGTGGAGTCTAGACGTCTCCAAAGAAGACCCATAAAGAAGTGAATGGCGACAGCAAAGACAGAGAGCAAATTCAATATTATGACAGAGGCTGGGAGAGTGGAACAGGCAGAGGAAGGGAGAAAAGAGAGAGGGGTATAGCAATGAACAAACAAGAAGAGTGATGTCTTCAGTTAGCATGCTTTATAGATGATATTCAAAGCATGACCCTGCATTTATCACTGCACTACTGCTGTGGGGCTGTCACAACAACACATCAGGTAATGGTGGGGAGGGCATAAGGGTGTAGAAGATGACAACTGGCAATGGATAAAAAGAAGAAGGAGGTGGGGTAAATGTATGAGGAAGTGTGCATTCAAGTAAAAGAAGATGATAAACGTGAATTTTATGGAAAGATGGATGTCTAAAGTGAGGGGAGCGACAAGAGCTATCTTCTCTCAACCACACTCTCACACTCTGTTAGTGTATGCCAACTCGCTGATACACAAGAGGCGCTGTTAATCCACCATATTCAAACGGTGGCCATTATCCTCTGATGTCATGCTCAGGGTGGCTAAAATCAGGATATCTGGTTATACTTCAACATGAAAACAACACATCAGATTGCCTATTAGCTATAAGACAACAGCTAATGTTAGCATCCAGTCCTTTACCTCTGTAACTATTAGCAATGAAGCTAATGTTTGCTTACAAGAAAAAAAAAGAAAGCCATAAATTATTCGCCAACAGTGTTACTTATTAAATCAGTAAGTAATAACTTATTTGTTACAAACTAACATAGTACAAGCTAACCTACTTTAATCCAGGAAGAGCTTAAATGT
The DNA here is from genome assembly GCF_009762535.1 of Notolabrus celidotus. Classification (NCBI taxonomy): domain Eukaryota; kingdom Metazoa; phylum Chordata; class Actinopteri; order Labriformes; family Labridae; genus Notolabrus; species Notolabrus celidotus. Next base: position 25,061,933 of record NC_048289.1, read on the forward strand.
TAGCATTAGCTGTTTTTTAAAAGTGTAGTTTTCTTTTTTTATACCAAACAACAGGAACTCCAAGCTAGAATAGTGTCAGCTCGTATCAAATATAGTACAAACTTACTAGCTAACATTGTGAAGCTAACAAATGTACTTTAATAGAAGTGCTTTAATGCTAGCATAAGCTGTCTGTAGATTGGTGAATTTATGTCGTTATCTTTTTCTGCCATAATCTTTGTTTCAGACAAATTGAAATTGCATGTTCTCATAAACTAACGTGGCGTTAGCTAACAGAATGTTTTCTAGTAGGGGTTCTAATTAGAGCATTAACCATTTTCTGAAAGATGTAAATTTATAATCAGATATGATTTATTTCCAAAAATGTCCCCTCAGGAATCTTTCTGTTGGTTCAGTTGCTTATTGATCAAAAAGTAATACAATTTAAACAATTGTCAACTCAAAACCTGGAATTAGGTAGTATACTTTCATGCCTTTGATTGATTATGGTGATGTTTTATACATGCATGCATCCACTCATTGCCTTCACTCTCTGGACACCGACATGGAGCTCTGAGGTTCATTACAGGTTTTAAATCTCTAACCCATCACTGCTCCCTGTATGCTCGAGTTGGCTGGACTGCATTGTCTACCCGTTGGCTACATCACTGGCATGTCCTTGTTTATAAGGCAATTCTTAACTTGCTTCCCTCGTGTTTATACAATTGTATTCATTTAAAAAATACTGGAAGCTACAGTCTCTGCTCTGTGACTCAGTCACAAAACTTGGTTTTGCTTTCAGTCCCCAGAGTGCGTCTTGAAATGGATAAAAAGAGTTTTAGATACGCTGCTCCTGCAGCCTGGAACCTGCTGCAGGAGACCCTGGGTTTGAGTGAGCTTGTCTCTTTAAATGTTTTTAAAAGAAGAATGAAGGCTCTTGAGGAAGATGCTTCAGTTTGCAGATGCTTTGACTGATGACTTTTGTTCTGAAACCCATGATATGTTGTCATGTTTTTTGAATTATGTGTTTGTCTGTAACTTTTCCGGAATGTGCTGCTGCTGATCTTGGCCAGGACACACTTGAAAAAGATATTTTTAATCTCAATGTGGTTTTCTCCTGGTAAAATAAAAATAAAAGTGAACATACAAAATTAAATATATAAGATTATACTAGCAATGGAGCTTCTGATCCTTAGCATGGCATCAGATGAAAATGGATGCTGGAATTAACACTTTGGACTTCCACAGTAAGCATGTCTTTGCTTCTTGTCCCCTAGAGGATGAGCCAAGGAACGATGTGTCAGAAGTGGTAATGATATGAGTACCTGTTAGGAAGAGGTGAAAAGCTGCCTGATCCACAGGGTACAAATGACACAAGTGTACAAGTAGCAGCTCTGGGAGCCTTACTGTATACGGCATCAGAGCTGGCGCTGTGGGAGGTGAGTGTCGTGCATAGACACACATTATGGTATGGTGATGATGAGTCATGCTCTTCAGATGGGCTGTCATTTACACTGGAGCTGAGGGACTTGGAGACAATGTACAAACACATGTGATTAGCATTTAAGAGGTTTCAGGACTATCGACACTTACTGTGGAGAGCCAACAGTCTTATTTGTGGGTGGCTTTACTGCCAGTCTGGTCTGTCTTATTTTTAACATTCATTATCTGCATCATTATATCATCACAGCCTGCATCAGGGGCCAACTTGGATAATAATTCAGGCTGGTAGTTTGACTTAATCCCAGGCTGCCCTGTCAACATTAATCCCTTATCGTGTAAGCTAATTGTGTCCTTAGTTCTACAGTGTGTATGTACTTTTATTAGCTTTGGCTAGTTTTGACTGGTGGAACACACTGTCTTCATTGTTATATGATTGCTCTGTTGCAGTCATTATTGCTTAATGACTTAATTCCTCCACAGAGAGACATGCTCACTTTCTTCCTTTGCATTTCAGTCGCGGGAGATGTCTGTCTAACATGAGTCTGGTCCTGCTGGAGGTTTCTGCCTGTTAAAGGAAGTTTGTCCTTGCTAAATGCTGCAAAGTGCTCTGCTCATGGTGGATTAAGATGAGATCAGACTGGTCCTGTCTGTAAGACAGGACTGGATCTTTCCCTGTCTTGATGTCTAGTCTTTGTAAATAATATAACATAGAGTACGGTGTAGACTTGCTCTGTTTGTAAAAGCATTTGTTAGGATTTGGCGCTATACAAATGAAGATTGATTGATGATTGATTTCACCTGATGATAATGCCGTCTTATGCCAATTAAAGCAGTGAGCGGATGGTTGCCATGTGCGCTGCAATGGACGTATGACGTCATAATTTGCAGACAGCAGTTTGGACACTATGGTAACTGGCTGAGCACAAACCAACCCAGAGTCGAAATTGCATATGATGGTGCATGCATTTAGAGAGGGCTAAGCACTCATTCTTGCTCTTTACACTGGCTGCTCATTTCTGTCTTCCCCTCTGTGTCAGCTCAGTCTTCTTCAGCAGAAAGTTTCATGTTGCTCCACTTTGGAACATCCTGGTTACGCCTCGGAAGCAGCTGGTAAATGAATGATGCACCCGCGCACACCGAGTAAGGAGGTTTAACAGCAGGAAACATCGCTTCATGAGTTTAGTTTGCTTAAAGTGGAATGAATGAATAAGTTGGTTTATGGTTAATTTAAGACAGATGATCATAATCAAACACTAAATCTGATTGAAAAGTACGATTTAATGAGGTCGAGCACAGCAGGCCTGCACAGCGGCGGAAGCAATGTGCAAAAGTAAGAGGAGATGAGGTTCTCTGCACAATTCCTCTATTTCTTCACACAAATTTGCAAATTGTTTTGTTTTTCTCTACAATGGCCCTAATACATGGTCACGCTTCCACCTTGAAAATGTAAGGGTTTGACACTCCCTGTTTTCTGACACCCATCACAAATGTTTGTCCTCAACAATGTTAAATTGTGAAATACACCTTTAGTGTCGATCCTGCTTGTGACGTGTATGCAGTAGGTTAAAGGAGGTGAGTCCTTACGTATACTTATCTATTTCGGATGATGGTTTTTCCTCTTGGAGGCTGTAAAAAAGTTAAATTGGTCGACAAATATATGACAGATAATAAACTCAGGCAGCCCACCCAAGTGAAGTCAGTGTGGGGAAACTACCGTATGATTAAAAATATCTTGTAAACCCTGGTTTCACGGCAGCCAGCTTTCCATACAACTCTCATTAAACAGTCACTTGATTTTACGAGCAGTTTTATCCATGCCTCTGAGGTGCCATCAAAGTGGCATATATTGCTGGCTCATAAGATATTAATGTGCCTCCTGGCTTTGGTTTCCAGCGAGAAGTAGTGTATGTTTGCTTAATTGATCCAATCAAGAAGCAAAGCCTGCGTTAGTAGATCTCTGGAGGGAGTCCTGTGTTGGTTTACATTTGATTGACTGGGCCTGTGTCTTCTATTGGCTCTAACAGCAGCCCTGCAGCTCACATGTAGAGTCTCACTGGATTTACAGCTGCAGTCAGACATGTTCTGCAAACATGAGATCATCCTATGCTGTCACTCAAACTGACAGCCAACAGTATGCCATGCCCATATCAAGCAGCAGAGGAGTTCGCACACAACAGTTGCCTCCCCCTTGTGCTAAACACATAGCAGGCCCCCATTTGATTCTCCAGCCTTGACTCTACTATCCATGACATACAGCAATTATTATCAGTCACAGCTTTTTGCCTGTTCCTCACTGTTAAGCCCCCCAAAAACACAACGTGTCATTTTCATGCTTAAAACAACACAGCATATGCAGAATGCATAAATTTTGCAGTAACAGCTGCAGCTTGGTTATCTCAGCTGTGAGTGTTTGCAGATCCATGTGGTTCCGTTTGTCGAAGATGGTTGTCTCTAATTTCCTCCTCCTTCATGAGCGGATACTTAGAGTGGTTTGCAAACAGTCTGAAGATGGTTCTTTGGTTCTTTTTGTAACAATGTGTAAAAAGGGAAATTTTTCACATTGATTTATGTGGCTGGAGACTGGGCATGTGGAAATTTCATTGGGTTGCAGAGGGTTATATTAAAACCTTTTTCATAAACCAATCAAAATGTAAATGGTCCCATGCTGTGTTCCTTCTGTGCATGCACAAAGTCTCCACTTACATACAGTACGTAGTGACATACTGTTCTTCTCCACTTACAGAAAATGGAAGATGGCTTTAATCTTTGTATTTCCAAATTCACCAAATCGTGCAGGACTATAACTGATAGTTACATTTTTTCCCTCCCTGTTCGCCAGTGTTCACCTTGCAACTGCTTGCCCTGGCTTTGTCACATGGGGTAGTACAAAAGAGGAGAAGGAACCTCAGTGAAGACAGACAGGGAAGACAGCACTTAATAAACAAAATGTGCAAAAAGTACAAACAAAAATTACTAAAATGTCATGAAATATACAATCCAAAACGTCTAAATGAAAACACGAGGGGGAGTGGGAGAAGGTAAACAATGAAGAACACTGGAATCCTGCAAACACAGGGAATGATCCAACATCACAAAGAAGGCTGTTTTTGAAACCGCTGCTACGTACTACCTACGAATGTAGTATGCAGTGTGTACTGCATACTACATGCTGCATTTGAAGGTAGTATGTTATAACCTGATCTGTTGGATCTGCAGTATGCTGGGCCAGGCATCACTTGATTTCCAGTTTTGGAAAGCGGAAGTATACAACGATCAAGCTGATAACGAAACTGCTTCTTTAGCATCACTTATGATTTAAAAAGTTAAGAAGCAGTTTGTACGATATTTGATAATTTTCACATCACCTAAAAACAAAGTGCCCCCGTCATATACGGGAAAAAAAGAAGCGGAGCGTTAGCGCTGTGCATTGTGGGAAAAAGTACACGATGGAGATTGGACCGATTCATACTGAGAAATGTTCCCAAATCAGTACGACATCCAGGTAGTTTTGGCATACTGCAGAGTTTGCTCACGTTCACGTACTACATACTGAATTTTGCCCAAATCAGGATGCACTACGAGTATAGTAAGAAGTTTAAAAAAAACAGCCAGAGACTAAATACCTATTAGACAATGAGCAACAGGTGTGGACACTGGACACAGGTGAAACTAATCAGGGTAATCAAAGTGGAGGGAAACACACAAGGGCAGGAAGTAGAACTAAACCAGACACACAGGGATCAAGAACTACAAAATAAAACAGGAAACACAATATATTTGATTGATAAATACAAGAGGAAATATACATACAAATGGGCAGTAGCTCAGTTCATAGGGACTTGTCTTGGGAACCGAAGGGTCGCCGGTTTGAGTCCCAGTATGGACGAAGTTTGGCAAGTGGACTGGTGGCTGGAGAGGTGCTGGTTCACTTGCCTGGGCACTGCCGATGTGCCCTTGAGCAAGGCACCGAACTCCCAACTGCTTGGGCTGCGCTGGTTGATGGCAGTATCCTCACCCTGACATCATCAAGTGCATGTCCACTGCATGTGTGTGTGCATTGTATATATATGCCATAAAACTGTGCATGTAGCATGACCGAAAAACAACATGAGTGAAAACATTTAATTTCCCCCCCTGGGGATTAATAAAGTACATTTCTTTCTGAATAAAACACAAGACATGGATCACTAATAAACAACACAAGGAAGACATAAGGATAACTCAGGGAAAAACAGGAAATTTAAGATGGATTACAACACAAAGAAAATACATACAATTTAAAATATGACCTGAAGATTATCTCACAAACATGTTAATTTCATTCCCTGGTCTTTGAGTAGGCAGATGGTGCCCGCTCTGTTTGCTTTGACTGCTGGTTAGTGACCTCTTCCTTGATACGACCCTGACTCCAGGACATTGCCAACATGCCAGCATGTGTAATCTATGTGCTGTGCAGTATCCACACCGCATGCTATGCAACTGAGAGTGATGTTTCGAGCTGTGTTTCATGGTAACATTACATTTTTGTGTGGCTGTTGAAAAATTAAGGTAATGGGTTTTTGGAATTTGTCACTACTGATTAACATGCCCATCACATAAAAACACAACGTGCCCTCTGATCCTCATTCAGTTTGCGAATACTGCTATCTCCCAGAATGCCAGTTTCAATTATTGCCATTTGAATTGCCCAGTAACCAAGCATGCTCTTTTACAACCTACCCTATAAATTTAAAAAAGAAAAATCATAAAATTCATATCATGAGACCTGAACAGGGGCAGGAAGCTGATCGTGACATTTCAATCGCAGGTTCATCATCATTTTTTAACAGCTATGTTTAAATGTGCAGGAGTGAGGTTTATTTCAACACTATTCTCTCAGTTTAAAAACAGCCCCTGTTTGCTAGTCATCCATTTCTAGTGACACCAACCTCACAGTTCACAGCTATTGTCTGATGATATCGTATTCCCCCAGGAATGATGTCTGGTCCGGCGTAGCCAGTGGCTGGCAGTGAGTGACTTACAGCCAACACGTCAGAAGTGACCCTTTCCAGTATTGCTCAGATATTGCCAATAATCTTTTGATTACATTTATAGATATTCCCTCCATGTGCTCCCGCGATGTCACAAGAATGGGTCAGTTATAATGGCCAGACAGATGTTTTCTTGGACAGAAAATTTGATATTTTCTGTTAATATTTTCAACACCTCATAGTTTTATCCAGGTTTGTGTCGTCAAAACAAATATTCTGTCATCATCTGATGACAACATTTGCCTCTGGGAAAGGACGCCAAACTTCACAGTCATCCATTGTAGCTTGTATTAAGCATCACAGAGCATCTAGCTGAAAGTTGTGTGCAGTTCTGTTACATCTGCAAATTCAATGCTGTTGTTTCTGTCATATATTCCCCTAAGTCATGATTTTTAATTGTTTCTGGTGAGTCTCAGTTTCACTGTAATTGTTAAGTTACACAATGGCTTCACTCTGGCATACTGGAGTGCCAGGAGCCCAATCGTGAAACCAATTGGCTTGTGATTAACTTTTGATTCACACACACGCACAAAAAAACAGAATTCATCTGTTTCTGGTAAGTCTCAGTTTCATTGTAATTGTTAAGTTACACTGGGCTGCACTGTGGCTTATTACAGTGCCGTGGACCAAACAGAGAGACCAATTTTCTTGTGATAAAGTTATTATTATTGGGTCGTTGCTATACCACACACACACACACACACAAAAAGAAAATATATATCTGTTTCTGGTAAGTCCCGGTTTCACAGTAAATTGTAAGTTCCAGTGAGGTTTCACTTTGGCTTACTGAACTACCATGAACCCAATAGTGAGACCAAATATCCTTGTGACTACTTTTTGATTAATGGGCCTTGGGTATACCAAAAAAGAAAACATCATGATGTTTGTCTGTTTCTGGTGAGTCTCAGTTTCACAGTAATTGTTCAGTTACACAAAGGCGTCACTCTGGCTTACTGGAGTGACAGGAACCCAATTGTGAAACCAATTGGCTTGTGATCAACTTTCAATTCACACACACAAACATAATTCATCTGTTTGTGGTAAGTCTCAGTTTCATTGTAATTGTTAAGTTACACTGGGCTGCACTGTGGTTTATTACAGTGCCATGGACCAAATAGAGAGACCAATTTTCTTGTGATAAAGTTTTGATTATTGGGTCTTGGGTATACCACACACACACACACACACACACACCCACACACACACAAAGAAAATATATCTGTTTCTGGTAAGTCCCAGTTTCACAGTAAATTGACCTCGGTGAGGTCTCACTTTGGCTTACTGAAGTGCCATGAACCCAATAGAGAAACCGATTGTCTTGTGATTTACTTTTCAATTAATGAATTTTGTTTATTGAGTACGCAAGGGTCAAACTACATAAGTACATTCAGTGCAGTGGTTCAGTGGGTAGCGCTGTTGCCTCACAGCTAATAGGTTCCTGGATTCGAATCCCTTGCCAGGCAGGTGCCTTTCTGTGTGGAGTTTGCATGTTCTCCCCGTGAATGCGTGGATTCTCTCCGGGTACTCCGGCTTCCTCCCACAGTCCAAAAACATGCTCACCAGGTTGATTGATCACTCTAAATTGCCCGTAGGTGTGAGTGTGTGTTTAAATGGTTGTCTGTCTCTCTGTTTTAGCCCTGTGATAGGTTGGCGACCTGTCCAGGATGTAACCTGCCTTCCGCCAGAAGTCAGCTGGGATAGGCTTCAGCCCCCGTGACCCCTAACGGGATAAGCGGTCAAGATAATGGATGGATGGAGTATGCAAGGATCAAACTACATAAGTACATTCAGTGTTTCAACATAAATAATCATCATAATTTTAAAAAAGGGGGAAAAAAAACAACAAACAAAGAAAATCAGATTTCATTTCATCGATCCTATTTGCCTTATTCATTCACAATTACAGTGACATTAAATTGTTCTTACAGGTAATATTTTATCCCTTACCCACAATAATTTTTCATTACTTAAATGTAAGAAAAACAACTTTATGATCCAGATTTGTCAAAAGTAACAATGCAAGCTCCGTTGAGAAAACAACTTCAGTACTTGTTTGTTTAATGGATCAGATTGATCATTTGTGATGCATTGTGGGGCATCAGGAAATTTAAGCTTTGATTTGTTTTCACAACGCAGTCTCAAGCAGATTTGTTGCTCAAGTTGAAAGTTTTTATCATGAACAGATTACCACACTTCCTTGCATATATCTGTCTATAAAGATAAATAAATTGCCGTCACTATGGTAGATTGCTTCCTGCCAGCCACAGACTGTTTTTCTCACAAGCACCAAATCCTGCTGATACATAATTAGTCAATGCTACTGAGTACAAAGGTAATACAAAAAAAATACCAGAACACTCCCATACTTAAAATCTGGACAACACTCCCTCCACACAGATTCTGCAGTGATATAGTGCCTTTTTATTTAAATTGTTACCTTGTGCATAATATGCATTTATAATGAAGGTGCACCAAGACCCACTTCTGTCTCTATCAGAGATGAAACCCCTGGGGAACAGCAGCTGACAGCCAGAGAACAAAAAACATGTTTGGGTTTGGAGTCAAAATTCACTCTTGAAGATGAATTTAGATCACATCTGAGAGAGGAAAAAATCATGCACTCACACACACACATGTCCTTTTTCTTTTTCTAATCTATTCCATTGTTTGTAGTTTGCTTAAATTCATATTCCCTGGCTTGGATCCATCTCGGTACAGCTGCAGTTTATCTTAACCTATGACCAAGGGAGCAGGAAGAGCGATTACCACGTCCCCCTACCTCACTACCACCTGTGTATCATGCCAGCTTGCAGGTGACAAAGTAGTGTGTGCCTGATGGTGCGGTAACAGACAGATGCAGTGTGAGCTGTGAGTCTGTGTGAGAGTCACATAAATTTGCTTCTTTTTCAGACCAGTTGCTGCCACCATCCCCGCCCTGACAGCTCCATAGATTAAGTCTGTTTAGTATTCAGCATGACCCGTCTGAGCCGCCTGGGCTCCACCAAACGGAGACAGTAGCTCAGGTGTTTGCCACCGAAATGAAGAAAAATGTGCTCAAGCTGTTTTTTAGTTCGGTGCGCAATTAAAGTAATGAGAAGTGCTCTTTGTTCCTTTGCCCCGGATAAGTTGTTTAAAAGTTCTCAAAGTTGTTTAAAAGAAAAAAATAAGTATTCAGCTTTAGCTTTCGGTGCTGAAGCCTTAATTTACATTTAAAATGAACTGCTTTTATGCATGTTGATAAGTAACATCTAGGATTTTCTTCAACTTGTTTATAATGTAGAGAAAACACAACCCAAACTACCTCAGTTCAAACATGGCTCTTTCTGTTTAACATGATTATGTCAGACCAACACAGATACCACATACAGTACCTGCCTCGTCGTGTCAACCCCTCCTGTAAATATGTCAGACTTCAAGGCCCAATGTCTTTGCCCTTGAGCAAAAGCAACATGTGTTCCATTCTGGTTCCTATGTTGCCCTCAGTGATGCTTGTCGCCCAGTTTTGAGATGCAGACCCACTGACAAGCTTCCAATTTGCTTAGAGATACACGCCCACCTCTGCTCCTTCACTTGTTGTCTTAAACTGAGTCTTTCAGATGAAACCAGCACTCTGCAAGATTTCTGTAGTAGTACTTAACCGTTTTGTTTTTGCTGTAATGAGGGAGAAACGTTTTTATACAGCGGTGCTGCCAACAAACTCTGCCAGGTATCTCAGAATGATTTGCTCAGGCAAGCGAATGGTTGCAATACATGATGAATGATTGTTGCTTAGCGCCACTCCAGTGGCTGCTTGTTGCAGCAGTTCTCTCTTCGTTGTTCTTTTTTCATATCTGTTTAGTTATCTTTGTATTTGGAGCCTGTCATGACTTTTAATGACTCATTTGTTGGCCATGGACACCAAACTGGCTACGTTTGCAGTGGTGATTTTACTATTTTTGTTCCTGTGTGTGTCCGGAGATGCTGTGTAACCATGGTAGCATTGTATACATACGAGATCAGCTGTTAGCAGCCCGTAGCATGTCGATGCTAAACAATGCTAGGCTCGATGTTCCCTGTGAGCTGAGGAGAAGGAGGCAAGGACGACGTGCTGGTACTGAGGTGCAAGCTAAAAAGACGACATGGACCTGTCCTTCCACCCACCGTTATGGGGAATGTAAGATCTATCTACGATAAGGTGGACAAGCTAACCTAGCACCAGAGGGAATACTGGCAGTGTAGCATCATGCTAACAGAGCTAACACCGGACATGGACACCACATTGGAAGGATTTCACCTGCTGTGGACGGACAGGATATAGGAGAGCAAGACTGAAGTAACTGGTGAAGAAGGCCAGCTCAGTCCTGGACCCTGTGGAGGTGGTGTCTAACAGGAGAATTACGGCCAAGCTGTCATCTCTGATGAACATTTATTTTCTATATATTCTTGTTGAAATTCTTGTACTCTACACCTTCTTGTTTGCTGCTGTAACTCCATGAATTTCCCCCTTGTGGGACGAATAAAGGAGTATCTTATCTTATGAGAGAAAACCATTGACGTGCCGCATCCCACTACAATGTACTCGTCTATCAGTCAAGGCAGCCACGCCCCCAAATATCCAAAACTCTAAACCTTAATATCTACAACACTAATCAGTTGTAACCCTTTACCCTCATACTGTGTCCACAAATAGAGAAATGGGCTACAGGGTCTATGCACGCATCGATTCCACTTTTGATATAAGTCCACGCCTTGACTTCAGGTCAGGAGATTTAAAGTGGAAGAAATCCCGGCAGAGTCGTCGTGATTTAATCGCTGTTTGCTGGAATTGCCAACGGTGACTGTCGATGATAAGCTTATTTGCAGAAATAATAGCATCATAATTGTAGTTGCATTTTCATGTAAAAAAAAAAATAGCATAAAGCTTAATACTAGCATTTACATAATAAATAAATCCTACCCTGTTTAGAGTCTGGTGTCATCATCAGAGGCAGCTAAATTCTTCAAACCAAACTTGCGGCAGATAGCCATTTCTATTTGTTGTGGTAGCCTTGAGATCTCTGCACTGAGAGCGTCAGTCTGGTCTAGGGTCAGATCAAGTGCAGCAGGCTCAGTCGTGGAGCATAGTCTGAATATTCTACATCCACAGAGGGGCCTTGGTTTTATAATGTATGTAAGGTCGCTCTGTCCTTTGCCAAACTTTGGACCATGGGGCATTTTTCAGACATCTGCTTCTGACTGGAGTTGGAGGCTAGATCAGGGCTGTACTTTGAAAACGTCGGCTGCAGACTCTTGAGTGGTTCACAAACAAACGTAGAGCAAGTTTTTGAAGTGGAAAGTGAAAGGATAAAGCGATAGAAAATATAAGAAAGGGTTTGACATTTATGACATCTTTAAGTACAGGAAGTCAGTCTTTCAGTCACTCATACCCTTAAACCTTTCATAACCATGGTCACCACCATGATAACTGGATTGTGGGGTTTCGTAGGAACATATCCACACTCAGAAAAGTTACATATTTTTTTATATTAAAGGATGATTTGTTGAACCACATCTTGTATATAGAAGGTTATTGAATATAAGCAACAGTGCCGAGCAGTAAATAACATCTTCAAAGGTAAAAGAGGAGGCAGGTGCAAACTTATTGATTTCAGCCTTTCAGAGTGAAAACAGACTATTTTGTGTGTCTTCCTCTGTGGACACTGATGAGGAAACCGAAGAATATAAATCAATAAGTAAAAGTTTTGTGAGCTACTTTAACCTTACATGAATGTTTCAGACCAACTCATAAAACCAAGGTCACCAACACCTTGCTTTGGGAGTTTGAACAGAATGAGCACAAACAACCTGTTGTCAATACTTGTTATCAGTCTTAGCACAAGATTTGTACATCACTTCTGATATGCGCATCAAAAGTCCATTTTTAATGAATAAATACTGCTGGTGAACTTTGTTCTGACCTTCCCATGGCTGCTTTTTATCTTTTTATCAAGTGTAGAGCAAAGCAGAAGAAGAGAGAAAACAAGTGCGTTTGAAGGTGAGTGTGAAGTGTCATGTCTCTACTTAAATCAAAAAGGGCAAAGAAAAGGAACTTTTAATAGGTTTTATTTTTTAAGTGGTGTATCTCTCATGATCAGAAGGTTACAGACCCTGTGGGTTATGCTGAAATTCTCTCAGGATTCAAAATAAGAAACAGTTCAGCATCCAGATTTGAACTGAAAACAGTATTAAGCTTCCTTTAGCAACCAGACCAGAGCATTTGTTTGCTTGAATAGTGAGCTTTATCTGATTGTTTGCCTTCTTACATAAGCTTTAAAGACGTAGGGAGTAATTGCAGGGCTAGGTAGCTAACATATGTAGCTATCAAGTATGAAAATGCTAAAACTAGTAAGTGATAGTAATGTTAGCTCTATGGTTTGGCAATTGGGGTTGGATATTATCCACTTTTTAAAAAAAAATGAACAAGGTGGAAAAGAGATGTGTGCTCACAAGCTATCATGTTTGCTCAGTCAAGACACAGCATAGCCTTAATTCACAGTTTCTTAAAAGAAGTAGGCTCTTTTGTGTGACCACATTCTGTATCATGCTGACAAGCTAACCACTAAGTAGCTAGCAAGTATGAAAATGCCAGCACTAGTAAGTGACAGTCATATGTGTACTAACTAGCTAGCATGTTGGCTCAGTTAGGACCATAGACTGTATAAAGTATGGACGTCATATCCGTGACGTCACCTATCTGTTCCTGAGCGCTGTTTTGAAGCCAATCGGCGGTGGCAGCCATATTGCTGCTGTCGAGTGATTGTGACATAAAGAGGCGGGCTTTGAGCCTCCTAGCCAACAGCTACAGTGTTCCCGCCTGTCAATCAAGTCAGCTGTGCCTCTAATTGGAAGACTTGTAATCTAAATATCTTCGAAATTGCTGCGTTAGAAAAAAATTCACCCCCCCTACAGTGTTTGCCGATCAAGAAATGAGCTATCCAGACTATACTTGTCTTTTGTACCAGGCTGTAAACGTGTTTATTTAAAGATCGGCTTTTTTGAATTGGTGTGTATGTGGTTTCCGGTACTTCTGGAACCAGCCTCAAGAGGATCCTTGATGAACTGCAGTTTGTAGCACTTTCGCATTGGACTCATATTTTTCGAACGGAGGTTGCCGCTTGGTTAGGACATAGTGTAGCCTATATTCATATTTCTGTAGAAATACAACTCTTCTAACTGGTTCATCTGTGCTGCTGGCACAATGGAACAGGCCTCTGGAGGGCTAGCCAATCAGAGGAAAGTGGATTTGTGGAGGGGGGGCTTTAAAGAGACAGCAGCTAAACGAAGCAGAGAAATTAGGTTTTTCTAAGAAACCAGTGTGAGAAAAAAAGGGATTTTTTGGGGTTTGTAAATCATGTAACATTACAACAGAGGTACCAGAGGGACAGTTAAATGCCTGAATGAAAGCACAACACCCTCTAATTATTTTATTTATTTTTTCATTTAAAAGGATCATGCATATTAATTGACACTTCTGTAATTATGCCAGAATAAGCTAAAAGGCTAGTTTACATCTGTAGTCCCTTGCCAGATGTTAAAAAGGCTCCCTAAAAAGATCCAGATTAAACAAAAACAAAAAAATTAAATAAAGTAAGATAAAATCAAAATAAATTATCACCCCCCGGTGGAAAGATGAGGCTTGAGCTAGAAATAACATCACATGGAATATGAACTGGCACATTAACGGCTAGAAATGGTGTCCAGAATCCATGCTGCATCCAATCCAAAGGCACTTTGATTTTATGAAGGTTTCTTTGACAACAGAGTCCATCATCCTTGAGACATTCAGAGACAAAAGGAAAGCAATCGAAAACATTATGCTTGTATTGTAAATAATGCCTCTATATGCAACCAAACCACATGTATCCAACATTCTCTCTCTCTTTGTATCTGTTTAGATCCTGGGTTGAGTTGGAGTATGGTATATCACATATTGCTCATATGTGCCCTCTTCTGCAGGCTGTTGGGGAAAAGTCTATAGATATATACATTTTTATATATGGTGTGTGGAATCTCATGTAGAATGAACAATGAGGCCTGGAACAAAGTATAGAAAGATAAGTAAGAGGCTTTGTACTGCATACATGTGGATCAGTGTGTGTGTGTTTGTGTGGGCGTACCAAAAAGTGTGTTCAGATGTTCGGTGTGTGTGTGTGTATGAGTGTATAAGGTGGTAAATTGTAACATGTTTTTTTTTCTCTCTATGGAATGGTTGAGCCTCAGCAGCAGCAGCTCTCATCAGCGTGCTGTATGTGTGGCGGCGTAATGGGGTCACGGTATGTGATGTGCAGGGGCTCTATTTCACAGGCTGAGAGATGGAATGTGCGAGGCGGTGGAGCCGGAGCAGGCCGCAGAAGGGTCTGAATAATGAATTCCCGTTCTCTGCCGCGCCGGTCTGCAATGTGCCGCGTCGTGTCACAGCACAGCCAGTGGTCATCCACAGATACTGTGACAGTGCCGAGGAGAGGTGTGAAGAAGTGAAAGGGGACAGGCTGAGATGAAGACTGACAGACTGATATGAGAAGCCAAGTGTTTCAGCGATTACTTGCCAAACACGGGGAGTTCTGATTTGCGCAATTATGGCGGTGCTCTCCTGATGGGGAATGGCAGGATGGGACATGTTTGTAGAAGACAACATGCGGGGAGAAACCAGGTTGGACGCAAGCGTTAGAATGAGATGGTGAGAATCCTGCTGTGTCTACACACTGAGACCACACAACGGCAAATTCGGCTCCTGTTGTTTCAGGTGACAGCTGAGGAGTGTACTAAGCAGATTAGATACAGAAACAGTGTTCACAAAGCTGGTATTTTTTACCTGGGGGAAATCTGTTCAGCAGTTCTCCCTATATAAGCACAAAAATTACTTTGCTTCTCAGTGCCTCTCGTACTGCTATGTATTCCAAAGCATGAGCAGCTGGTGGTAGAAGTGTACGCATTCTTTTCTCAAGTAGGAATACCGATACTTTGGTTGGAATGAAAAAGAAAGTGGTAAAAGCAGAAGTGTGATTCAAACACTGTATTGAGGATAAAGTGAAAAAGTAGAGGCTCTGAAATGTGATCATGTTAGAGGAAAAAAAAGGAAAACAGTTGAGGTGCTGGTTAAGATCAAGAGTTGAAATGTCATCAAAGTGAGCAGCCTGGGATTCATTCCCTTTTCCATCTTTTGCTGCACGTCATCACAACTATCTCTTCCCAGTTTCTCACTCTGTCTTTTGTCTGATCTTCTCAATAAAGGTACTAAAATTACAAAGAACAATCTTTAAGAAGAGATAAAATGTGTCTTCTGAGCACATTTTCTAGATTTTTGTGCAAAGCTAAATTAACTTCCTTATATTTGGGAGAACTTGAACTTAAAAAAACAAAGAAACAGAATCACTAGGGTGATGTTTTGTTATTCTGCCATCATTTTGATTACTTACTGACGTCCAGTGATCTCTGGTTAATGCATCAGCATTAGCACTTTTCAGGAGTTCCAGTTCAGTTGCTTTGTCTGTTTCTTCAATTGAGCTTCTCTGCTGACTTTTGTGGTTTCATTGCAGTCTGATTAGCTGCACCTGTATGCTAAGCACGTAGGTGACAGCTCAAACTCAGTGATTTTTGATTTCTGTTTGACACAAAGTGCATTTCACCTTTGACTTATCAACTGAGCCATCTAGGAGTTTCTTTAAAGTGTAGTGTGCCATTCAAAAGTGTAGTGGTGGTGTTATTTTCTATCACAGTGGCAGCAAGAAGATGCTCCAGAGGCTTAACTACAGTGTGCCAATAGCATGTTATTTTAAAGAAATGAACCCATCAACACTGACAGACCGAAAAAAAATGGCAATAATGCATGTTAACATCCATATGGGAACAGCTTCATGGGGAATGCTTTGTGCCGTGAATCTGCTCCTACATTAATCGCAGTTTTCAACTTCATCTCTGGCTTTCTGATGTCACGGACATCACATTAAATAGGCATTTCTTCCCACCCATGGTGTTTCTTCATTAACATAGTTCTGCGTCGTCATTAGCTCCAGTGGATTGTTTTGCAATAGCCTTCTCTAGGACTCATCGTCCCTCAATTTAGGTTGTCATAATGTCGGGAAGGCAGCGTCTCATGATGCGAAATACTAGATTTTTCCACTTGGATTAGAGCCTGTTTTGAAAAATGTTCAAGGTAGAAAGTACAGTGTCAAAATCATACACTGTACACAACATGGACACAGCCATGGTTTATTAAGAGGCATTTTGAACTCACTTTTGATGGCAGCTGCCATATTGGAAATGCTATCCCACTCTGACTTTTCGACCTTCTGCTGCCCGGTAAACAGCTACAACATGCCCACTAGTCAAATTTGTTGTGCAAATTTAAAATTTGAATTTAAATGCATGAATCCATGCCTTTAATATAATCAAAATGGATGAGTTATATGAAATATTCACCTCCCAAAACTTTGTGTAAATAAAGGGAATTGGTACTCAGAACAAAACTGTTGATAGTGAACGCTGCTGTAAAAGTTGTTTTTTAAACACAGCTGTTGATGGGGATTCCTTGTCCTTTGGAGCCACCCTCAAATGGACACTAGTGAAAGTGCAGTTTTTTTGCTTCATTTTTCAGCACCAGGCTAACTTGGTGAAACCACATGGGGTAGAAGTAAAATTTGGATTATAAAAAAGGTAATTATCCAAGTATTATCCAAGTCCATAAACCCCCAAAAATCCTCTTAAGAGCAGTTATTGGATGCCGTGTTGGTAGATGCCACAGCCTTGGTAAACATATTTGTTGTTAAGGAGGCATGAATTAATAATTCCCCACAAGCTTCAGAGCCACAAAACAAATTGGGTATTGAAAACAAACATTGAGAAGCACATTATTTTAATTAAAGTTTTATGCACCATGATAATAAGCACATCCACGGGTACCATAGCCTGCAGCCTCTATATAAAGTCAATTTGAAGAGCAGATATGAGGGACAGTTCACTCTCGCTGTTTTACTGAAATATTAGTGCATAACTGCTGCATATAAATGTGTGTGTAGAAGTGTGTATGTTGTGTTTGTGAGTGATAAGAAAGGGCAAGGTGGATGGGGACAACCAGGAAAGAGACTTCAGGCGGTGCTGCATCATTAGTCCACCAACCAGCCTGAGTACAGCTGAGAACTTGCATTATTTACAGGTCTGTAATATTTCCAACTCACTTGTGAGGTCTTTCCTTTTCTTTTTGTGACAATACTGGATTGTTCAACCATCCATACATCCATTGTTTTTCTGTCTGTCTGACCAGCCCATTTCACAAAAATCACTTGTGCTCAAGCATGAACTGAATAGATTTTTGTGGAAAAAGGGCAATGGTCAAGGTGTGACCGTACATCTTTGGTGAAAACAAAATTTCAGCTATGCCCAAAAGGCATGGCTTCACATTTGGCCCAAACAGTCACTTGAACTGAAGGAAACACTGGTAATGTTTTAAAGGTCGAAAGGTCAACGGTTCAGCTTCTTCAATAATTCATTGACTTTTAAGGATAAAGTTGTACCACAAGGTCAAACAGAATAAAATAATATAGTGTAGATTTTTTTTCCCAAAAAGGAAAAAGTCAACTTTATACCAACATTATTAACAGTATTTTCTCTGGATCTAATGACAGTGATATCAGAGGAACACCTGGAGGTAATGTCTTCAAAAAAGACTCCAATTCCAATTCAAAGTTCCTTTCTTGCAACAACTCTACCTCCCCGTTAATCTAATTACATCATAGACAAATCATATCTATCCATCCATCCATCCATCCATCCATCCATCCATCCATCCATCCATCCATCCATCCATCCATCCATCCATCCATCCATCCATCCATCCATCCATCCATCCATCCTTCAACCTTCCATCCATCCCTCTAGCAATTCATCCATGTTTTCTTATTCCTCCCTCCCTTATTCCATCCATCCATTCTTCTATTTATCCTTTCAACCTTTCATCTATCCATCCATCCATCCATCCATCCTTGCTTTCATTCGTGCCTCCCTCCCTCCATCCTTTTATTTATCTATTCAACCGTTCATCAATGCATTCCTGTTTCCATTCATCCAGCTTTCCTTTCATTCCTCCATCTATCCATCCTTTTATTTATCCATTCAATCTTTCATCATCAATCTATCAATCCATTCCTGTTGCCATTCATCCAGCTTTCCTTTCACTCCTCTATCCATCTATGCATCCATCCCTCCATCCATCCATCTTTCCTTTCATCAAACCATTAAACCATCCATCCCTCCCTCTGGACATTCATCCACCCTTCTTTTCATTCCTCTCTCCCTCTCTCCCTCTCTCCCTCTCTCCATCCATCCATCCATCCATCCATCCATCCATCCATCCATCCATCCATCCATCCATCCATCCATCCATCCATCCATCCATCCATCCACCCAGTCATCAATCCATACATCCATACTTCCATACATCCATACATCCATACTTCTATTTATCTATTCAACCTTTAACACATCCATCCATCCTCTGGCCATTCATACATCCACCCATCCATTTAATCTTTTGTCCATCCCTCTGGCCATTCATCCACCCTTCCTTTCATTCCTCTCTCAATCATCCATCCATTGAACCATTCGACCATCCATCCATCCATCCCGTATTTTATCCGCATTGATTAACTGGTGTCTGTAGACTGCAATGTGACTGGCTGATAAAGTCATTGAACAAAGAGAAGATTATTCCAGTTTGTCTTTCACTTTGAAACTCCAGCGGCCTCTGTGAATGGTGCATGGCTGAGTTTTAAGCGTTCTTCTTTTCTGACGGAACAAGTGAAGCAGAAATGACAGTCGAAAGGCCAAATGTTTCCAGAACATCACAACAGAATGTGCTGTTAATGAAAGCCCCTAATTGTGAATGAACCTCTGTGGCAACAAAACCTGTCATGAATATGCAGCGCTGCAGTCAGCCCAGTTTATTTAGCATACTAACAGGAGGACAGCTACTTGGAGCGGCTCGTGGCTGCGCTCAATAAGGACAAATGTTTGGTGGGTGCACAAATGTACCGCAGCCTTTTTTTACAGGCTGGGTGTAATGTGGATTTGTTGCTTCATCCATGTACTGATGTGTAGTGAGAGTAGAGTTTCTGTGTAGTGTATTAACCAGCTACTTAAAATGAGAACTGTAATTAAAAGGATGACAGCTTTATTAACACATGCAGAGGAGTGGAGTACTTGATTAGCAGAGAGCAGCTGATTTGCATTCTTGTGTGTGAGTGTGTGTGAGTGTGTGTCTGATCTGTGTGTGTGTGGCCTACCTCGCTCTTTAAAATTGGAAGTTTTGGATCTGTTTTCCCAGGACACATCATCCACAGCTGTTAACAGCTGTTATATTATTTTGTGCCTTTCTTAAAAATGTTTTCTTGTTGATGGAAATGAAAGTTGTTTCAAGTTAGTGGGTGGCCAGCAGTTTATGGTTATTGTACCTGGGGATAGAATGTTTTTTAGGGTGAGTTTATAATACCCTGTTAAATATTTCCTCAATGTTTCCCAATGTGGAATATCTTTAAAGTATTTCATCATCATGGGATGCTGAAAAGGTCTGTTTCTGTTCGCATGTAGCACAAAGGAAAACTGATTTTTCTTCCAACAAAGACTGGCTTCATTCATGTAATTCCAGATAAAATTTGATTTGTAGTTGCATTACCAAACGAAGATATGATATTATTTTAATTGAGAGAAGGGAACCCAAAGGACCTCGCTATTCTTGGCATGGTGACATTCAGCTAACATTCAGGTACTATTTTGATATAAATGAAATTGCAAAACCGCCTTTTATTTGCACAGGAATTCAGCCTCACATGTTTTTACATCTTAACAAACAGACGCTAATGGATTTTGGACTGTAGCGTCAATAAAGATATTCAAGGAGATTGTTTCAATCCATCCCAATATGGCCACTAATTGAGTGAAAGTTTTCACAATGACACCGGTGCAGTTGTTGTACAATCAATGTGTAAAAGGCCTTCATTCATTCCAACTTAAAAGACATAAAAGAATCAGTCACATTTTTATTAACCTTAACCAATTCTACCACTATCTCCTAAGCTGTGATGCTCTGATAAATGTGCTTCAGACAGTGCTAAAAGTGTTAACTATTAGTCAAAGTGTGCCCTGCTGGACAAATAAACCATTCCCACCTTTTTTTTCTCTGGAAGATTTGTTCAAAACAAGCAGTGACCTTCAGTGTTGAAAAATGAAGCTAATGCCAAAGAGAAAGCAGCTGTATTTTAACTGTATTTTATTATTATTTTATTGTATTTTATATTAAAAATTTTCACGTTGAAGAGTTGGAAGAGAGAAGCAGCATCTCGATTTTCCTGTATGTCTTAGTATATATAGTGAAAATTGACAATAAAAACCTTTGAATCTCGGATCTTGCAGTACCTTCAGCGTCCACTTGAGGCTGGCTCCAAAAGTAAAGGAATCCTCATTTACACCCTTATTAAATTGCCCATTTTTACAGCAGAATTACACATGTTTACAGCCTGGTTCAAAAATAGTTTTGACCTGGATAGCTGATTTCTTTATTTTAATAACACATCTGTTTTGAAGATATAACCACAGAGTTATGCTTATATTTGCATAATTAGTTGCAAGGCTAATTTGAGTAACAGGCAAGTGCAATGTAAATGTTTGCTAGAAGGCTTACTACCTGCCTCAGCCCCACCTTTATGTCTGTTTCTAGCTTGACTTAAAGTTAGGTTGAGTAAGCATTTTCAATATTGTGACCTCCAGGGTTTGATTTTAAAACACGCTTTTGAATTGAAAATACCCCAAGACAAAAGACCAATATGGATATATCGTGGTGGACCAATATCAGCCAAATAATATCGGCAAACTAATATATCTGTCTAGCTCTATTAGAAACACCTAATCCTTACTGGAAGTAAATAAAAGACCATTCAAAAAGCACTAAAACTTTTACTGGGCTTGTTAAACACTTCACTGCAAGGATCAATAGATCCCAACAAACAACATGAGCCTCAGTTTTCAAGGGTTGGGTCTTTTTCCGCCTCGTAAAATGCCATCAGCCGTACTTAGTAGATTGAAAGGTGCAAAATCGAACACACAAAGGAGTCAGACGGCTCCTTTGCGTTCCCTTCTCTCATTAATGTCTAAATGGTATAGCTGATGGGCTGGAGTGTGTGGAGCTTGGCAGGGCCCTGCTCTCTGGGACTCACAGCCATCACTTGGGCAGATGGCTAGAGGAAGCAGCTGTGACTAAGGGATATACAAAGGAGCCCAAGAGCTAGCTACTGCTGCAGTGCTGTGGCATCGACTCAACTTCATGACAGGTTGAGTGAAGTAAGCATTAGAACAATGAAAATATGGGGATGTAATTGCAAGAGTGTTTCCTTATTGTACCATACATAAAATGTTTCTGAAGTCACTGTTATGCAAACGATCAATACTGTGATTGTGAGAGTTAGAGCACTTTGTGTTCTGTTGGGGCTTTGTGAGAGCTACAAATGTGACTGAGATCAGAACATGAAGCAGAACGGAGCAGACACACACATCGTGCAAGATGAGGCGTGCAAAAAGGACTGTAAACAAACAAAACCTTACACCTTTGCATGTTTGTGTGAGGTTGTGGATAGCTTAACAAGTTCATTAAAGTTTAACTGCCATGAAAGTTACAAAACAAAGTCTTATTTCTCAGTTTTACCAATATTTTTACCCACAACACACTCTCTCTTCCCTTACTCTTTAAATCAATCAGGTTAAAGCTGCTCACTTTCCTTTGCTTGCCGCAGCTTTAAATTGAAAATATGAGTGTAGACCTGTGTTGTTGTTTTATTTAAGTTGTGGTGCTTTTTTGATCCTATCAAATGTAAAAAAAATAATGGATATTTTATTGTTTTAAAGCAAGTTGTATTGAAAAATATCAATTGACTTTAGAAAACATGGACATAATATCAGAGATATCACTTTTTGGTTTCTCAAGAGGCTTTATGCAGGCGATCAATGTCACCACGCTTACCCAACATAACTTTCTGTCAACATAGAAACTGACAAAGAGGTGGAGTTTAGGCTTTTAGCCGCCTGGCAAACTTCTACAATACACCCACCTGTTTGTCAAGTCAGCCTCACTCCTAAGTATGCCTTATTATGCCACTTTTTTAACCAGGCTATAAACATGTTTATTTATACTGAAAATTTGACATTTTAACATTAGTGTTGATGGGATCTCTTTTGCTTTTGGAGGCAGCCTCAAGTGGACATTTAGGGAACTGCCATTTTCACACTTCTGCATTGGCTTCATTCCTTAAAGCTAGGGTTGGTAGTCATGGAAAACTAGCATGAATTTGAATGCAGCATTTCCTCAATACTCAGTCTAACCCCTCCCCCCTCCCCTCGGAGCCACTCGGAGCTCCTCCAAAACGATGTACGCGCAGGAGGCGGGCAGAACGGCAGGACAGGATTTGATTGGTTTCATAAATTGGACCCTAAAGGCGGTGATTGGTTGGTGTTTTCCCAGGTTTACTCCGGCTGTAACACATTATGTATTGATTGCCATCAGGACATGAAGATAATTTTAACCAGTATAACAAAAAGTGTATCTAAATCTGACTACCAACCCCAGCTTTAAGACCTGAGGTTGTTGCTCAAGCTATAGTAGAATAAGGATAACGTGGCGAAGTCAGAAGCAATCAATGTCAGGCTATCAGACTACTTTGCAGATCACAGATGAACTCTTCAAACTAAACAACAAACAAAGACATACACCTACATGAAAAAATACTTTGACATTGGAACTCTTTAAAGCATATAACAGGTTTTGTGTTTTCTAAGGATTTGAAGTCTTTGTCAATCCTCATGAGTGTATGTTCTTTTTAACCTGAACACAGATTTGAGTTTTGTTCCAGAAAATGTATCTACAATGCTTTGTAACTTTTATCAGACTCTGAGTGTATTACCTTTTAACTTCTCACAAAAGTAAGATGAAAAACTATACAGACGCCCTGTGTCAAATACACCAGCTGTTCCACACCAACACATTGCAGGGCTTCAATCGCTCGCTTCTCCTTTCTTCTTATTTCATTCATTGAAGTCTTCAGAGACCCTCCCCCCAAAAAACCAATCCAAAATCTCCCGTCCATAAAAACTAACTTAACTAGCTTCCTCTGATATCTCCAAGCACCACAAATATAATCCGGGAAAACTTTAGGCTCCCTCCTCATCCCGGTTGATGTGCCGTTTGGCAGGAGCGATGCATAAGAATGAGCACTTAGCAGCGTTTGGAGTCCAACTGGGGGGGCCCAGCTTGAGAAATGAGCTGGCATTTGGAGATAGGCAGGCATAGACTGATGGAGTCACTCTGGGGGGTTCTGAGGGAGGTTTTCATTGCTTTTCTTGGGGGGTAAATCAAGCTGGATGGTAACTGGCTGGAGTATCGAGGGCTGGGAGTTCTGGGAGGTCTGGATTGGCATTAAGTTCTTCTTATCGGTAGCCTTCATTTTGGTTCTTGCTCTAATTTGTGTAACCATGGACGTCTGCATTGTTTTAGTTAGAGGGGTAAGATGCTGTAGCTCTCTTCATGGTTGACCACCATTTATTCTGATAAATGAAGTGAGACTGAACCTCCTAATTCCTGTAATGAGCACTACAGCTCCCTAACCAAACAGGCCTCAAACAAGCTAGCTCAGTTTGTTGTAACTTTGAGCTACCAGCAAGTACCAATCAGCTGTTTTTCTATGCTAGTTCAGTGAAATAAAAACTCAAAGGTTGTGACAAAGTTATAGCATTGTGGGAAATCAATAAATACACAAAATAATATGATGCATAACAGAATGGATAAAAATAGGTTTGATTATTTAGCATATATTAGCTTACCTGGTAAACATATAATGTAACAGAAATCAGTGTTGATTGTAATGCCCTCTCACTTCTACACAAATAAGATAAATAGTTAGCATTGTTTGCAGTAACTTTAAGTTGGCAGCAATGTCACAAAAGACAATGGTTATCACATAAAATGATCAAATACAATTCTGTATGGAAGTTAGCTTAGTCTGATAAAACTTTAAGCTAGCAGCAGCAGCAGATTAAAAAGAAGTGTTTTTTTATGCTAGTTTTTTGTCATAAACAGACTGTGACATGCATCATAACTTTATATAAAACAAAAATATACACAAAATAGTATAACTACTAGATGGATAAGGAAAGTTAGCCTTTTAAAAAAGACTAGCTTCATTGTTTAGCATGAATTAGCCTAAATTAATGGTATCTTACCTGTCCCACAGGTTAAGGCATCAAAAGAGCAATGGAGTCAAAACTTTAAGCGTAGAATGAAATCAAACAAACGTGAAGTAGACCTGATACACACATAGTGAAAAAGAACCTCTGTGTTGGTTCAACTGATGGCTACAGCTCTAATGTAGACAACATGCAAGTTAGCTTACTTTGCCATAACTTCAAGCTAGCAGCCGTGACACAGCTAGTTTGTTTGTTAGTTTTATTAAAATAAAAATATATACACAAGTTTTGACAGACATTCTGACAATGTGGGGAATACAAATGTTTACCCAGAATATGAAAAATAACACAACGGACAAAGTTAATGAATCTATTACAAATGATTAGCCCAAAAGGTAGCTGAAAGTAGCGCAAATACATGATGCATACCAAGGGCATAAAATTAACACCCGCCAAACACCAGTGGTGGGTACAAAAGTTGTTTGGCGTGTAAAAAAAAAACACACACCCTCCAGTGGCCGATCAAAAATTTTGTATTGCATGTGAGGTTTTGTTTTCATACTTTCGCCCATTTCTGCTGACTGTCAGGCTATTTTGACCCTCGCGGCGTGCTGTACTCGGGTTGTGATTTGGTACGTCGGGAACGGCGTGACGTCAGCTACTGGAGCTGTATTCATTCCCTTTGCTTGAAGAAGCATGGCAGGAAGAGCGTTTCGAGGAAGATGTGGTGACACATTCCCGGATTGAAGCCACCACGAACAAAAAGGATAAACAAAGAGGCAGGAGACGATCAAGAAGAGGAACAGCTAAAGCTAAGGCATGATTTTTTTATTTGGCTGGTGAAAAAATATTCTTGGCCGGTACGTTTTTGGAGGTCACTTGCCATATGAGGTAAAAAGTTAATTTTATGCCCTGCACATACCTCTCCAGCAAGGTAATTGAATAAAATGGCCCTGAGTGAAAAATATTCATTTGCCTTAAAGCATACCTGCATCATGGATATGGAGGATAAATCAGCTTAGATAAATGACAACCCAAAGAGGAAGAGGAAGAGGGAAGTCTCAGGCAGGAAACAGAAGAAAGTACCACAGAAGAAGAAATACAGGGAAGATGCCTTTTGGCTACAAAAGTAGAACATTATAAAGTTTGAAGGTCCTTGTTACATAGAAACTATGACAGTGAAAAGTAAAGCTACGTTTATAACCCTGAAGCATATTGATGCTGGATGATTTTCTACCTTAAAGTTCTGTCAATTTTCATGAAGTCCTCAGAGACGGAAATAGACATTCTGTTTGTATTTTCATGCTCAGGTATTCTGTTTGATTTAAAGATATACGGCTGAACAGAAGGAGAAACGGAAATAAGCAACAAACCTCCAAACTCCCTCAACAACACACATCACTTCTTTTATTTTACTTCCTCCTCTTTGTTGAAAGCGCAGCAGATGTTCCCCAAAAACACGATTGAAGTTCTTTTGGGGCCTTTTAGGATGACAGCGAGAGTTGCTCTGCTTGAAAAACAGCCATTTCTAATTAAGCATGCTTTCCAAATGAAGGGGTAAACAGAACCGGCTCCAAATGGTCGTCATTAGGGGGCTCGTGTTAGAACTCACAGGTTACGCCCCTCACTCTCATTAAAGCTGGTCTGCTCTCCACATACACAAATAATCAGACAAAACAAACCAGAGACTAGTGTTTATTTGTTGGCGTGTGTGTGTGTGAGAGCATTTATGCATGCATGTGTGTACATTGTTTTGTTTATGTGCTTGTGTGTGTGTGTGCCTGCCTCAGAGAAAAGCCTGAATCTCATTTACAGTCCGTGGGGTCACTTATTGACTGAATCAAACCCCCCTGACAGGGCCCAGACCGAATGGAGGCTTAACAAGATTACTGTTATATATAGCAGCGGTAATGGGAACCTCTCAGGAGATTCTGGTACTGCTGATTTGTGCCCCGCTACCCAGATTTGAGCATAAATGCCGACCATTCTGCACACATTCTGGCTCTCTCCACCGGGAAACTCCTGATGCATTACGGCTGCAACGGATCAATCAATCTACCTACTCCCAGCCCTCCCATCTCTCCATCTGACGCCTGCCAGGACAGCCATTCCTCCGAGGACAGAGCCTGAGGCTGTGATGCCCATGCATGCTTGTCCACCTCCAACACCAGTTAAGGAAATCACCATCTTTCTCCTGCACCGTGCACACAGAGTTTAAATCCAATCATGCAACATATTGTCGCTCTCCAGCGTCCCACTAGTCATGCCAGTTTAGGCAGAGGAGCTAAACAGAGGGGAGGAAGGAGGCTCGTGTACGAAAATGCGGCGCTGCCACGCTTGTTTTGATTAATGGACCTCTCTGTGCCCGTGAGTGACGAATTATCAGAAGGCTGGATGGCTCGTTCATCACTGTCAGCCGGTTCCTGCTGGTGTGGCGTCTGTAGTCCACCAGCCATACCTGTTACCATCTCGGCCTTATCGCTCCCACCTGGAACTGGAGATTCGCAAGAGAGGATGCTGGAGGAGGAGGCCTGAGGGAGCTCCAGGAGGTTATGGTGTAGCGGAGACGGTGTTGCAGTTATTGTAGAAACAGACCTTCACTTATCCTGAGATTTACTGCACGTTCATTCAGATAACTTGTGCTAAATGCCGACAAAGAGACATGATTATACAGCTTATCACATGGCTGCAGTTCATTTGGAGAAAGACAAGGGGGGGTGATAAGAGTCCTTCTGTCAAACAATTAACAGTACATGGGGGGTGGTGGGGGGCTGGGGGGTTTGGTAGCACATATCTCAATCAGAGTGGATGTCTGGGCTTCTTTAACCCTCCTGTTATGTTCGTTTATTTGGAACAGCAATAATGTTCCTGGGTCAATTTGACCCCGGGCATAATCAATTATCCAAAAGTGTCAGAATCCCAAAAAATCCCAATAAACATTTTTTTAATCTAATTTTTTACTCCATTACTAACCATTTAAATCAAGATTTAGTCCATTGGTGTTCTTTAATTCTCACAGATCATGGTTCAATGAGGATAACTCACTTGATTTTCATTTAAATTAATGTTAAAACTTTTTTTTAATGTACATTGGAAAGCCCTAAATATAAATACAATAGTTTTACATGACATTGATTTTTGTTTATTTTATTTTAAATTTTGAATTTTTTTATTTTTATGAAGTGATGTTGATAAATTAACATGAGACTCCTCTTCTGTCACACGCTGCCCAGATTTTTCTGCTGCATTTAGCTGGTTTGGAAGGCATGTATTACCTAAAATAGACTAAAAAGGGTCAATTTGACCCGCAACATAACAGTAGGGTTAAGTGAACAAGGTCCTGGATCCAATGAAGTGCTTGGCAAATATAAGTCAGAACTCCAACTCCGGGCACTTAAATAGAAAGACAACAAACAAACAACATGTTTGAAAGAGCAGTTGGTTGTGTAATTCCACTTTTAATGAATATACAATCTATCGCAATCAATCATTTTTATATCTGTAGACCTGGTGACTACAGATGAAAATGTGCCTTATGGCTAACTCTGGCATATTTACATGGATGCTATGCTGACATGTTCATTAATATGCACTGCCCCTTTAAAATAAAAAATGGAATGTTTAAAATTCAAATGTTTAGCATTTCTAAACAGTTTTAAGTCTATATTCACAACGTTAAGGAATTTTTAGCAGTGTTGATTTGTGAATCAAATTCATGCAATAAAATGTTTTATCTGATCTTGATTTTCACATTTATTGTAGTTCAATTTTATTTTTTTTATTGCATTTATATTGCACCTTTAGTTCTGCACAAGGTGCTTCACAAGAACAGACATCTTCTAAACACAGACAGCATAAAAACAGACATTGTACAGTTCAGAGGAAACGTTATTGAAAGGGAAAATAATACACTATTGGAATAGTAAGGTTAAGGTTAAGGCTAAACACAAATGTAGCTCTAGCGAAAGTTCAGACAGGAAGACTATAAAAGCAATCAAAATAGTTGTTTAACTCTCCTCTCCCTCGTTCAGTAGCTCACCCGCTTCCATCTGCATGCTCCGGAGCTGTCATTGGTTAATCAGTGGCGGCTGTCATCCAATAGCTCAGCGGCACGCCCTTATCGTCAGCCTATCAACTTTCTGCTGTCTTTTTAAATGTGTCTCTCTCTCCAGCTAGTTCCTTCTTGCATTGATGGTGCGCACCCCTCCATCTCCCCATCTCCACCTGGTCTCTGCAAGTCTTCAATTCCTAGAATTCATCAACCACCACGACCAGTCTGGACTCTAGGGGTTTTTTATCCCCAAATTATTCCATAGAGTCCTTACGCCAAAGATTTCTCTCAAGTTTCATTATTCAGTAAGTTGTAATACATAACCTTTAATTTTCAAACTGTGCCTCTCCTGATTGAATTAAAAGTAAGGGAATAAAAGTAGTAAGATAATAAAGATAAGTAGTTTAAAATAAATAAAACAAAACATTAGAATAGTATAAAACATTAAAGTAATAACATTATTAAACCCAATATAAAAGCCAGATTATAGTAATAATTCCAGGTGGTTTCACTCAGTTAGGAACCTTCCTCACCTAAAAGGACTCTTGGAGTGGACCCTCAGTCTCACAGCCTGAGGCAGAGCTCGGCCTCTTCTTAAGCAGGAAGAGAGTGCTTCAGCAACGGGGATCTTATCTCTGCTTTTGCCCGGCGACACTCAGAGCATAAACACCAATTAATAACCGAGACTGACAGAGAGCTTCTCTGCCTCTGTGTGTAGTGACGAGGCGTATAGAGATACAGATGGAGACAGACGCTATAGACACACACACACACACAACAAAAAGTAAAGAAAATCTATTTTCCATTTCCACGATCTGTCTCTTTGTCATATTTCCTCTCCCTCGTCTCTGTCTCTTGCATCCTCTCCCACCTGGTAAAGTAATTGTTGTTGCTTTTTCGAGTGAGGTTCAATCTTTTGACCGAAGCCGAGCCGATGATGGATGGGGAGTGGACAGCTGTCGACAGGCAGGAGGGACAACGGGGCAGCAGGCACCCCGACGGAGACACACCTAATTCCCAGGTCTTATTTTGTCAATAAACAGCAGCCAGTGGCACTCAATTAGAGCGCTTTATTGACTATGCTGCCTGGCCTGTGTCAGATGTCAGCCGTTGACACAGCAGGAAGCCCAACTCTGACACTTTCTCTAAGATTACAGGAAACAGAAAAAAAATCAAAAGAAGAAGCAGCAGCAGAGGAAATAAATAAAAGAGGAAGGAGGGGAGAGACAGGTGAGATTAGAGGAGATAAAGTGGGTGAATGAGGGCAACACTGCTCTTTAAAGCGCTCAGGTTGTTCTGTCTCGTCGGGGGCCGGCTCAACGTGTGCTCAAAATGTAAAAATAAAATAAGAATCACATATGCAAATACTCGCAATAATTGGCAGCCTTCACTTTGTTGTCTTTCATGTTTATTCTCGCCACAACACAAGTCAGGATGAAAAAAGAACTATCCTCCTCCTCATCTCTTTCCTGAGAGCGAACAAAATCCTCTAACCGGTGTTTGTTTTCACTCGTCTCTGCTGCAGTCTGTCGTCTTTTGTTTCACTTCAAACGCCGCAGCATTGTGTGTGTGTGTGTGTGTGTTTTTTTACCTTCCTTCCATACCGGCGGAAACAAACAGAAACAGCAGCTTAGCCGGCTTTCCAAAGTAATTGGTTTGGAGTCATTCCTTGAAGAGGCTGCATTTTTTGACACCCTGATGCTTATTTATTCCGGCTCTCTATCTACAGTCTTTAAAACAATCGAAGAGAATAAGACAAGTGTCTCTTTAACCTGCAGGTAAACAAACTGGTGGCACTGGAACTTAAATCCTGTGGATTTTGAACAGAGGAAAGTGAAACGACCCGACATGGTGCTGGAAATTGTTGAGTTCATGAGCATTTTAAGGAACATTTTGGTACATTAATCTCTTCTTGTTCCATCAGAACTTTCACGAAAGTTTGAAGTATTAAGTTAGGGAAAAAACAACGGGCCTCATTCGCCAACATCTGTTATAGATTTTATTTTAAGTTTGCTCTTCGGAAGGTTTCGAAGAGAGGTGTAAATGCCGATGTCAGACTAAAGGATCTTTCTGTCTCAGATTAAGTGATCACAGAGCCGTAAATCCGTTCTGTGACTTGACTGACAGACATGACAGACTACATGATGGTACACGAGCAATCATCATAATCATAGAGATGACTTTGGAAGGCAGAGGTGCTGGACTGCCAGACCCAGAAATCCAAAAGGCAGGGTTTCTTCCCACCTCAGGCTCAGGGGCATGTCCAGAACTTTTTGACTGGGGTGGCCCAACTGAGGCTCTCACATAGGCAGGGGTGGCCAGTGCATTTACAAATAGATAACATTTACCCTTTCTGTCTCCACAACCTACTTTCATTCAAGTATTAAACAGTTGTTGTATTCCTTTTGACTTAAAAGAAAAACATGACAAAGTGGCATAAATCTTCTAATCTTAATTCTTTAAGGGCTTACAAAAGACGTTTTTCAAAGTCACATTTGAGGGCACTAATAAAGAAATCTACTGTCAGCCTTTTAACTCATCCCAAATTATAGATTTTAACAGAAATCCCACCTCTGACAAGGGAAACAGCCAATCATAGTTTAGGATTTTGGGGTGGCGCCTGGGGTGGCCAATTGGATTTCAAGGGGTGCCAGTGCCACCATTGGCCACCCCTCTGGACACATCACTGCTTAGGCTTCGGTATTCCACTAACGCTCATGGAAGGGCATGGAGCTCCCAGAACAGTATTTTTTGCTGTTTCCTGCTCTGTTCTATATTTGCTGATGCTCCCCCTGCCAGGTTGCTGAAGTGCGTCATGATTAAGTTTTGTTTCTGGCCTTTATTTCTCTTCATTCAGTCTGTCGTGGTAGTTCTTTTGACGACACATCATTAAAGCAGGGATGTTGTTGCCAGAGCACAACAAACTTTTCCTCTGACTTCATCATTCTTTTTTTGCTTCACCATTTTGTTTGTTTATGCTAGCATCTTTTAAAACTACACAAGATAAAGCGATTGATTTTTAGGTGATCTGGCTGACAGGTCCCGACACACCCCACAGCTGCCAGATCAGGCTATAACTGCTTAAAACATGTAGTCCGACCTCTTATAAGAGACATCTAATGACTACAGAATATGTTTTAAGCATGATTGTTGCCTGATCCGGCAGATGACGTGTCTGCTCTGTAGTGTGTTAGTGAACAATCAAAGCCACATCTGGGACGATTCACAACCTCCCAAGAGGAAGTCTATCATGTTTGATGTTTCTGTCTTCTGCAACCTTTTCTGTCACGAATAAGTGAAGGTCACGAGTGTAAAACTAAAAATGGTGAAGCGGAAGAAGTATGATGAAATCGGTGCCGCAAGATGGAGCAATCAGACGTAGGAAAAGTTTGTCAAGCTCTGAAACAACATCCCTGCCTTCATGTGTTGTCTGGAAACTGTGACATGAGAAGTAGCAGATGAATCGGCAACCTGGTGAGTAAGTGGTGTTGGTATTTTACAGGTGTTGTCTCACCCAGCCCCCCAACCTTCCAGCATCATCATGTCAAATGTGAAGATTAGCAATCTGTCATGTCTGTCTGCATTATTTGTGCAAATTGTAGCCTATATTATTGTTCCATGTTTCAAACGTATACCCAAAGGAAAAATTTTACTGCTCAAGGCTTTCTCTTCTAAGTCTCAGGAGACAAAATTGAGATTCTCACTTCAGCCTCATTGTATCCACCCCTTTAATTGTAATAATCGGGCTAAATCTGGTCAGCTCTTTTTGCGGCCCATACTTTAAATAAATGGTCTGTCATACCTGGTATGAAATCTCTATCTTTTGCAATTTCTCTCAAATCTACTAAATCTTTGTGAAGTGGTTTTGTTCTCAAACAGACTTGTAAAGGAAGGACCATATTGTGAAGTCAAAGACGAGATCATTTGACATCTAAATAGCTGATCTTGCAAGTGGTTCAAATGTTTTAATGAGAATTGCAAGTTTGTGGACAATTACATTGAAATCTTAATTTTGCAGGGCACTATAAATGTTCATGAAAAGATGAGCTCAGGCTCTTTCTTTGCTCCATCTGAGCTCAACTTGAGACACAAAAACTGAGTCTGACAAAAACAAATGGATGAGGTTAGATTGAGACAATTGAGAGAGCTCCCTGATTTCTCCACCTGAGCTCAAAAGGAGTCACAACACTTGAGAAATACCTGAGAGTCATTTCAGGTTTTGACCAGATCTCCTTTTGAACTAAAGGGAGACTAAGCTGATACTTTTTGAAACTTTTTTTCTGGAGGCAAGAATGAGAAACAGGAGACATAAGCTTTAAGGCTGATTTATACTTCTGCGTTGAATCAACGGCGTACCCTACGCCGGAGGTCCATGTAGCTCCCGTACCTACGCCGAGGCCTACGCACGTAGCTGACGTGCACCTCCTCCAAAATGTAACTCCCCGTAGAGCCGATGCGGACCGCAAGCTCTGTGATTGGTCCGCTCAGCGGCTTTGTATTTCCCACGTTTACAACACTTCCGGGATCCCGGACATCGGCCGCACATCGGCCGTGTATTTCATTTCCTCCTCTCTATTCTTCATGTAATCATGTCTGTATGATAAACAGCAACATGTATCAGCTGTAGATTAACAGAACACGCTCTGAATCTCTGTGGAAAAGTAAACAGAGATCGTAGCGGGACCGGAAGGAGGCGACCGGCTATCAGAGAGACCACACTGCCCTCTAGTGTTTCGCCGGAGAATTGCTGCGCGACACAGACACACCGACGCACAAGTATGTGGGGCTCATGTCTGCGTCAGCCCCTGCTGCGTAGGGGAGACGCAGAAGTATAAATCAGCCTTTAGTCTCATTTTGCTTTCAAACAGATCTCATTGTTGTCTAGGAGACATAAATAAAACACTTTTGAGATCTCCTCTCTAAATCTCTTTACCTCTGGGTAGGGCTACATACATGGTCAATAAAACTTGTTCTGATCTGATTGGGATGTTTTTTAAATTTCTGAATGTTAAATTAGGCATCAAACTTATAATGTCAGGTCTCCAAGGCGCTATATTCATATATCATACATCACAAATAGAAAACAGGCACAGCTTACACCAACTGGTCACTAAAATGAGAGTCCTCTCTCGGTCAATTCGTAACAACAACTACGGTCTCAGAGAGTAGCAACTTGTCTGTATAATGAGACCAAAACAGTGACACCTCCCTGTGGTGCTACCTGGTAATGCAGAAGTATTACAACAGCCAGACTGACTGTTACACACTGCATGATCAAACAAAAAGTTGACTACGATAAAAGCACATAAAGTGTCTTTTAATAACATGCCTAACGTGCCTATGAAGCACCTTTTCCTCGACATTCAACTTCTTAAATTCAACTTTGCAACATAAGGTCAATCAGTACTTTAACAGTGGATCTAGTTAGAGCATAAGTGTTGAAGGAAAAGTTTGAGTAATAGCAGATTTGTGGCTCAGACCGGCTGTATCACAGAATATTGATGAGTGTAGTAATTGGACTGTTTTTAAAAAAAAATAATTTTCGTATTATAACTTTTAAAGAAAAGGGTAGCTGAGCCATTTTGCTAAATGTTACCCCTGTAATTTGCAAAGGGGAATGGACTTAATGGTAATAGGTTTGGCATTTTAAGGCTACTACTTATAAAAGAAGGGAAACAGGACCACGAGAAAAACATGTTGTGCAGACAGAATCAGGCCTTTCATTTCTGAATCAAAGCTATGCTGGGGGACTATATATTATTAGAATATTGGATTATCGCTAATAATGTTGAATTTAAATTTTCCTTTAAAGCTCCCATGTGGAGATTTAAGCTAGTTGGGACAGACCAAAATGTATATCTCTTCATGTCCTATGAAAGCAAAAAAGACAGCTGAAAAGGAGAGTGACTACTTCTATATTGTTATTTTGAATGTTGGAAACCACTGGTGGGGGGTAGGTGTCAGACCAAGTGATGAACTCCACACTGCTGACACAGCCTTTTCCACATGTTCCAGCAAAGATTCTCAATGAATGATACGCTTGACATTTTACACTAACAGAACCAAAGCAACAAAGACTGCTTTGTCCACAGGGGGCGCCAAAATCAACACTAACTGAAAGTTCCTTACTGGAGCTTTAAATAGGTATGTGCCTGCTCTGTATCTGTGAGCTCTTAACCCTTTGGAACCTCTAATTTCCCTTACTTACACTTTGATTCTTGAGAGTGAAGACTGTGAGGTCTAACTTCTTTGCTACTCTGAGGATGAGATATCCTTACTAAAGGCTCAAAACATAAACTGTTGTTGTACCAATGGAAAAAAAATGTCCCAATGCTCCCACAAGCACAACACCAGGTGTTCCATCACTCCATATTTCATCCACTAATTTATCCTTTTTTGTCTGTATTTTTTCAGCTTCTTTTCATGTCTTTGGAATGAGAAACAGTTGATCATCATGCACATCTACTACATCTGGTGGTCCTTTTTTAATTCCTGCATTTATGCCTGCTTTTTCTATATGGATTGTCGAGAGTATTTGTGTTGCTGCTCTTAGGACATCTTGATATAAAGAGCTATTATATTATCTATGAGATGTCTGCTGAAAAAATAACATGTCATCCCATACTAAGCAATATGTTATACAATCCACACTTTTCTACCACGAGGGCCACATCTCTAAACTTGTGCAGGATTCCCATACTTAACTCTCCCTTAAAGCAACATTTGCATTGTGTTTTAATTATGACTATTAAAAATGCATCTATCACAGGGAATGATATGAAGGTGATAAAACATGATGAGGTGTCCCAAAGATAATGGATGCAGCAGAGGCGGAGCCACTCCTCTTCATCATCTCCTCCACTGAGCTCATTATTTCTTCATGTAGCGACTCGGGACATTGCACCTCTTGTGCACATTTAATAAGCACTTAGAAAACTTCAGTTTCTTTTTCTGTAACTTTGCAAATTTGGGTTCTTATTTTTTTAACCACTGCAACTCATTTAAGTAAGAAAGTAAATATCTATTTGTTTATTTGTATTTATTCATTAACATAGTTAATCTGTTAAAGTTTGGGGATTTTAAAGAAGCCTCTTTGAAAACGTTTCCTTGTGTAACTTTGCACAATTTAAAATGCATAAAGACTTTGAATTCAGGCCATAACTGTTATTGATATTTTTAAACTCATCTCTTTTTTTTCGACTGAGTAAAGGAAAAGGGAAAAAAAAAACATGAGCTCTCAAAAATGGCTCAGCTGGTCTCCACTTAACTCAACAGGGATCTAGTAGCTTTCATGATCTCATTAGGATCATTAGCACACAGCATGAAAAGCTGCATCTGCACAGACACCCAACAGATGGTTCTGCTCCAAATGCCAAAACTGGCCAGTGGTTCTTGTTTCCAGCAGGTGTGTGGCCTCATTTGCAGCCTCTCACTCACCTGTTGGATGCATAGAGGACAGAAATACCATAACATGTGGTGACTTACTCAAATTGTATTAAGATTGCAGTTTAAAAAAAGAAAAGACATGAACAATGGGAAAAATAATTGACAATTTTTATCCCTTAATATATGTATACTTCAAGTTACCTTTAGAATCTCCGGGACATATTTCCTTCATCAGTCTGCAGTTTGGAGAAACATTAAAGCTGCCCTAAGTTATATTTTTGGCCACTTGGATTAACTTCAATCTGAAAACCCAACTGTATGTAAAAATACCTCCCTACAAACTTCACACAAAAGTTTTCTACAAAAGTCAGAATTTAAACAAGTGCTGTCAAGGAATTAAAAAAAATCACATTATTAATTACTGGCCCTCTCATTTATAAGTCACAACTAATCACATAGATTATAAAATTCTGTGTCAGCAGCGCCACTTTTTAACACTTTTCTCCCCCACTGTGTCATAACTATGCATTTAGGGAAACAGCGGTTCACTATTAAGTAGATAAACCTTGTGGAGTGCTGGATCAATCTAAAATACTCTCAAATTTAAGAGGGGCTTGTGGGAGTCTCAGTGAATGGGTCCATCCCTACCTCACAGCTAAGTTACTGTAGGCTAAGCTTGTGGTTAGCACTTTGTTGTGTTTTTTTTAAGGATGGGGTTTTTTGGGGGGCATTTTTGCCTTTATTGGATAGGAAAGCTGGATAGAGAGACAGGAAATGTGGGGAGTAGAGAGTGGGGGAACACATGCAGCAAATGGTAGAGGCCAGGAGTCGAACCTGTGACCACTGCGACTATAGCCTCTGTACATGGGGCGCCCCGGTTAGCAGTTTGGTTTAAAAAATGGTACTAGATAGAGCTACACACCTGCACAGGAACTCAACATTGCTGGACGCAGTAGAAGTCTTCACACAGGAAGACAGTGAAAGCCCTTTCCCTTTCCAGGCCCCCTAAATTAGTCAACTTCTGCATCTTTTATTTCAGATTTTACAGTATTTATAATGTGAGAAGCATTGCTTTATAGGCAGATATATTGGATTACTCTATTTCTAGATGGTAGTTACTAACTTCTACATTTTAATTATTCTCTATTTTCACCTTATTGAAAGATGTATGATCAGGGATTTATAATGACAAAGTGTGGTTGATCTCTATTATTATTTTTTTATATATCATTCTTTAACTGTGATGGATTGATCAAAACTAACACACTGATTTGACACCCCTATGTAATAGAGTATAGGAACATCAATTTCAGTTTTTGCAGCCATCAAATGCAAGCAAAATACCCCCCTTTTTTTCTTTTACCTCTGTTTTGGTCTCCACCACCTCCAAAGTATCTTTTCAGCTTCTAGATGCTCGACTCCCTGCTTCAGTTATTGATTCAACTTCGTTGTCCTGCTATTTATAGCTTTTTGAAACAAAATAAAGGACATGTAAGAGGCCAAAAAGGCTCAATGGAGCTGAGGAAGATGTAGAATTGTGTCAATCTTTTCAATGTGTTTGATTTGAAATTAATTTGAAAAGTATTTATTTATCCCCCTTGAGATGTACCATCTCATTTTCAAGGGGGTTGACCCACTCTCTTGAAAGATGGTGGTAGTCTGAAGGCAGTATCAGGTTGAAGGAGCTGCAAATTTGGATGAATGTGTACCGTCTGATTGTGTTACTGAATTATTTATTGTAAAAAGCAGTGCGATGGGCATTTGCAACAATGCAGGTGTTGAGTTTAAACTATATTCAGAGATTGTCTCCCACCAGCTGAAGATGTGTTAAAAAGGCTGGATTTTTATGGCTTGTGAAGTTGTACTCATTTTATTAGGGATAAAATTCATGGTCAGGGTGAGGCAGTAATTACAGTCACTGGACCGTCTTTGCAAACACTGCTGCTCAGAGTCGCCTTTAGAGCCAATACTTTATCCCCAAATATTGTCACTGCATCTGAGTTAAGATAGA
Source organism: Notolabrus celidotus (assembly GCF_009762535.1). Taxonomy (NCBI): domain Eukaryota; kingdom Metazoa; phylum Chordata; class Actinopteri; order Labriformes; family Labridae; genus Notolabrus; species Notolabrus celidotus. The sequence continues at coordinate 25,100,070 of NC_048289.1, forward strand.
ACAAAGCCCTGTGGCTTTCAAACACTGTTCCAAACTGGGAGATGTCCAGGCGTACAGGTTGGGACTTGCATGGGGAGTAATTCTTTGAGAGTATTAGGCAAACAATTTAACTGGGAGCCATGTGCCAAAGTCACAAATGAGCATCAGCTGCAGCCAAGTGGACATACTCTTTGCCAAGCTGGACTAATTATAGGGCGAGTTTGGCCAGCATGTTCAAATGATTTATGATAATGAGGATGACAATAAACCTGCTATTTTCAAACTGAGGGTCTGACCGTGGTGTGTCAATTTCATCTGCCCTTTCTGTAACATGGCTGGAGAGAGAGCGGTGGATACAGGAGGGTGCAGGATACTTTGTGTTAGCTCTAAAGTTCACTCCTCACACACCCACTCGAGGGTTTGTCTCCGGAGGCCCTTTCAAGTATAATACGGCAGAATACGCCTCATGAGAAGTCGTGTCTACCTTGTGTTTCTAAGAGTCGAATCCTCTACTGGTGCCTGTCTGCTACTCACAATACTAGTGTAAGAAGCACTGACAGAGTTCTCGCCTCATCACCTCTGCCAATTAGGCACCAGGTGAAGACTGGAGTGGATACAGGGGAGAAAAGAAGTGGGGGAGGAGAAGGGAACAGAGAAAATCAAAGACAAATCCCTGTTCCTGATTAGCACTGGAAGTCAGGGACGAAAGTGCAGCCAATTAGAATCCTAATACATGAAAATTAGAGCTGTCAGTTATTCATTCTTTTAAATTGTGATGAATCACATGACTGTCCATAGTTAAGTCACCATTAATCGCACACTATTCACATGTTTTAAATGTAACTTATCATGTTTTTAATACGATTATCAACATGGGAATAGACAAATATGCTTACTCTTTGAAAATGTATGATTTTTTTGATGTGATTGCAACAGTCCAACACAATGTATATACTGTACTGCATGTTAAAAAATATGCTACAAGCATAGCATAGCATGGCAAACTCAAACCAAGCAAGCTATAACAGATGAGCATATTGACCAGAGTGTAACATAACTTAGTAATACTTACACAATGTAGTGTCCAACTTTATCATTTTAAAGGTTAACTAAACTTACCATGTTTTTTTAAGCATCTCAACACAAAATGATGAACCTTATGCATCACAACAGACACATAATACAACAAGTAGATTGGTCAGTTAAATTTACCAGTCCTCAAAAATCATTCCCTGGATCCTTAAAACAACTAATCTCACACAGTGTAATTGTGTCTCACCACACATGGGGAAATTAAGGCCACACTGGATAGCTTGTTAGGTTGACGCCTGGACAGCTTTGGGAAGAGGCTCTTTCATCAGATGTGTGCTTGTCCAGCAAATGGTATCTGAGACATCTACAGTAAATGCAAATAACTTTTGTCTTGTGGAGAGAACTATCTGGCAGGGCTTTAAAGCTGAATTTTCCATTCCAAAGACCCATTTCTTTATCCATTTCTACTCAAGGAGGTTTGTTTCTGCTCACCATCCACAACTGCTTTATTACAAGTTGTTAGCAGAAGCCCTCCAATGATAGCAGGTTAGCATCAGAGAGTTACAGTCAACATGGAGAAGATTTCCACAGTTTATTCTATAGAACTCAGCATTGGCCATACAAAGCCTGGTCTTGTAGAGTCTTTTTATACAAGGTTCGAACCCAGTCCAGGGCCAGATGTGGACTAAGTCCGCATCCTAAAGGCTACAACACTTTAATATTTCCAATCTATCAGTGTTGTTTTGTTCTCAGTTGAAGTCTTAGAGTCTACAAGATTATCTTCAGGAAACACATCAAGGCCTGCATAGTTGAATCAGAGAGCTTTATTCTTCTTCATATTGTTCTTCTCATGTGCATCATCTAACCTAGGTCCAACATTCCCTACTATCCCACAAGCAACCCTGTACCTTTTGTTTCTAGTCAGTGAAGCCTTCCCTTGACCTCTGCTCTAGTAAGTTCTTTCTTTAGTAAGACTGCAATTACTTTAATTCACTGAAACATTCCAACATAGCCACAGTCTCAACAGCGCTAATGTTCACTAATCATACACGAGCAGTAGAACATACTGTATGTTTAACATGCACCAACTCGTCACAGATGAGAGTCAGAAAATAACAACATGGGGTCTCATGAGAACAAAACAGAATAGAGGCTCCCCTGTGGTGCCGGTTGGTACTGCAGTTAAAATACAACTGCCAGATTTTGAGGGTCATATCAGAGACATACAATGCTTATTAAAGATCACATAATTTGTGTGCGTTAATCGAGCATCAGTGGCTTAAGAAGAAATTTGCGTCAATGTGTGACTAACGCATTAGCTTTGACTTATGTAGAATGAATGTGGCTGATGTTACCTTATCTGGACACAAACTGTTAAAACCTCAAACCACAAAAACAGATTATTTCCATCTTTATGCTGAACTGATAACTTTCCCCCAAGTTTCAAAACATGTAGTTATAACATTGTTAGCATGAACCATTTTGACCACAATGACCGTGACGTGACATTCTTGTATGTGACCGCCTTAAGCCCAACATATCCTGTTTTTAAATGTTCATCACACTTATGATGCTTTTATTTTCATTATTCCGAGACATCATTTCAAAGTTACATCATTTCAAAGTTATGGTGTGGATATGATAGGTTGCATTTACAGCTGATGTGAACTCTATAAGAACCTGCTGTTCCTTCAACAGTGTTGGGGAAATGAGAAAACTTGATTACCAAATCAAAGCTGGAATAAAAGTTGCAGGACAGATTGTTGAGTGTCTGTTGTTCTGAGGATGTTACGTCCTGGAAATCATTTCATGTCATCCAATTTGGGTGGTGGATGAAATCAAATTGGAACGGGAGGCAGAGGAGAGAAACAGAGGGTAACATAACTATAACAAGTTAATGTAACATTGCACACAAGGAGTCTAAATCCTCTTTTCTATTCAACTCATTATCAATAACCAAATCTTGTAAACATGCTGTATAATTTGACTCAGTGTGTCTCTAGAAGCTGTATTTATGTGGCCTTAAGGTTTGGAACTATTTTGCTTTGCTAACCTCGTGACCCTTCCTCGCTGCAGACCAATTGAAACACTATTGCAATTCTTTCCAGTCAGCCATTGCCACTTGTTTCCACTTCATTGTTAGGACGATGGGTCAGAGCTGTGTTGCAGATTAACTCTGCAAACAAATAAGAAAAGGCAAGTGTGCGGTAGCCGGGGTTGGGGCAAATCGATAGGGTCAAACGAGGATGGAAAGCAACAAGAGCGTCGCAGAGAGAGAGAGAGAGAGAGAGAGAGAGAGAGAGAGAGAGAGAGAGAGAGAGAGAGAGAGAGAGTGAGTGGAGGGAAACAGCAGGACGGAAGTGAAGAGAGCTGGAGGTAATCAAGTGAGCCATCAGCTGCATGTTAAACCCAAAGAAACCGTTTTTCCCCTCCGGGAAATGATTGTTCAGGAGCGCAGCGAGGGCTCATCTCCTCTGACTGAAGCCTGTTTTATGTGTCCCTCCCCGGTCCTGCACGCCAGACCTGAGGGGGAAGAGAAGAAGAAGAAGGAGAAGCTCAGAAGTTGTGATTTATTGATTCAGCTGCTCTGGTTGTTATGTTGGTTCTTCTTAAGCTCATTTACTTACTGTAAAAGTACAAACTGGCATCAAACTGATTGTTTTTCCTTTCTTATGCTTTGAAGCACCTCACTGAGCCAAATAAAGTAAGATAGTATTCTCTAAGACTGTGATAGCTCTGAAATGTCAGCCTTTTTACAAGAAAAACAACATATCTTTCACAAAATTACCCCAAAGGACCCATTGGAATACATGCAATTTGCTTGAAACTATTATGAAATACAATTGCACATATTTTCTCTTTTGAAAATCCAAATATTTTCCTTTAATTTCTATCACTTCTCTGCAATGTTACAGCTTCAAACAATCAAACACTACAGTGAGAATTGGAAGACTGAGCAGGGTGTCGTTTCTGCAAAAGCCCAGAGCAGAGGCATAAATTCAATTGAGGTGAAATTCTGTTTGTGGCCTAAAAAACAATGAGATGGGCCTTATTAAGTGAAAATGGGGGAAACAGTGAGAGTGGAAAAGCTCTTCCAATTGCATTAGGTCCGGATCTGGGAGGGCTGGTGCAATAATGGCACAGAAGGCCGGGTCAGATTACAACAGAGTGCTAAAGGGTTTAGCAGGCAAGGAAGGGGCCCAGAGAGAGCAGGGAAGGTGGAGACGGGGAGGCTAAACAAAAATTATGAAAGATAGTGGAGGGATAAAAATTGAGTGAATGGGAAATAAAGGTAGAAATGGGAGTAGTTAGAAAAGTTGCGAGTTTGAACTACAGAGTGATGTTGGAAAGTGTTATGGAGAATACTGCCAGGCTTTCTGTTTGGCCTGCAAATGTCACATCAACACCCCCGTTTAATTAACAGCTCTTTAAATATCCACAATAGTACTGTTGTCATTTCAGACTTCACATTCAGGGTTTGATAATTAAATCTTGTTATAATGCTGCACTGCAATGTATAACGCAATATATTTGAAGTAACATATTGTGACAAATGAGTGCTATTTCTCAGCTTCTCAAATGATAAGGAACTTCAACTTCAATGGATGGTAATCCAGTTGTACATTAGGTCATACTTCATATCCAAACATTTCATAGCCTGTTAACTACCATCAACAACTAACATCAGCATTCCACTTATTCTCAGCTGACATTATCATCAGCAAAACATAATGAAAATGCGTAATTATAGCCTGAATGCTAATGTAAGACAACAGTAAGCCTAGCTAACTCACCTATTACCTGTCAAATTGTGTTGTATAAAACTCTCAGAATGTAATTTTAGCTAGCTAAATACAACTGTTAGATAATAGCTAGCTGGCAATTGGCATTCAACCTAATCCCATAGCTTACTGTTCTTCCGGCTATATCGTGTAACATTATTAAAACGCTTTGTTAGCTAGCAACAGACAACAGCTAGCTGACCTATAGCATGAATTATATCTACCTCTGCTAATAACAAGAAAACTATATTGTGTATCAGTTTTCAAAAGGTAATGTTAGCTAGCAAGCTTGACTACCACTGTTAGACACATAGGCTACAGTTGAGCCTTAGAAGTCAACCAAATTCTAGCTAGCTCCTCTGTCACCAAGTTAATTCTATCATGTAATACTAGCTAACAATAGCTTAAATGCCAATTTTAAGACAACAGCTAGCTAACCTTTAAAAATTCAATTAAATCCTAGCCTCTGCTTCAGGCTAGGGGATATCATGTAACATTTTCAAAAAGCAATGTTAGCTAGCAACAGCTGGAATGTCACTGGTTAACAAAAGCTAGCTAACATTGAATTATCAACATTATCCTAACTCACTCTACTGAAAGCAGGCATTTTGTTTTGAATAAGGCTATCAAATGTCATGTTAGCTAGCAAAGTACTGAGTTATATTACAGGGTTGTGATAGCTAACCCTTCTTTCAGCAAGGAATTGTATCATGTAACAATTTGAAAAGTTAATGTTTGCTAGCAAAATTCTGAATCTGAAAATGGCTAGCCTTATACTAGCTAACTCCACTGAAAGTGGGCAAAATATATGTACGTTACACCATAAAAGGAACTAGCAAGATATTTAAATGCACGGTTGCACAAGAGGTATATCTCCCTCGTGATTAAATCTAGTTCTGCCTTACTTGTTGCAAGGCTCTCAATTTTTTAACTCAGTTCAGAGTGAGATTTTAAAGCTCTCATTATGTTATTTAAGTTATTGTATATAGACTGTATTTTGTTCCTTTACCTTAACAACTTTGACCACCCTCTCTCTAACTCTCTCCCTAGCTCTCTTTATTTTTTATGAAAAAGTAATATATTTTTTTTGATTAGCTGGTGCATGGCGAGCTCATTCTAAACTCTCCGGGAAACCCACTTGATTCCTACCTGTTCCACAATTTAAAGAAAAGCGGCGCAACTTGGTGGATGTTGTCCTAGTAATCATTCTGCATGAGAAATACAAGGTGTGGTGCGTGAGCATGTGAACAGGTTGAAATACATGTGTCTAACGCCCAATGCATGAGACTTGAGAGCCCTGTGGTTGATAGACTTGTAAATTATATTCTGTTGTTCATTAGAAATGTAATGTTAGCTGAATGCTAAAGTTAGCTGTTGAGTTATGAAATATGTAATAATCCCACGGGATTTTCACATTTTTCATCTTTAAAATGTTGTTCCATCAGAAATCAGTCATATTGTTGTTTGATGTTGGTATGATTTGCAACGTCCAACACTGGTTTGGTTGGAGGTTATGGTGCTCAAGCGCCTTTAACCTCTCAGTGTACTCACTGATACAAATGCTGGATGTGGTAGAGGTTGCAACAAACTTGGATCCTTGAATAGAAGTGAAACTTTGCTTCTTCATTGTGTATTAAGTTACTCTTTAAGTGCCCATTCCGTCTGGTCTTGAACTCAGAAATAAATGGTATAACTTCAAACATTTGGCACAGGACAAGCTGAGTGAACGTGGGGAAATTTGATATGTGCGGCAAATAGGTCGAGAGAAAATGTCACCCAAGGTTAACATAATTCAGTGAAATATATTTATTAAATATTCAAGCTATTGACAAGCAGAGACAGTTAGGTGCACCCGCTTAGTAATCCAAGGAGACTGCAGACTCATTAAGCTGTACTATACGGAGGACCTTGAAAGCACAAAATGGCTCCATCGATGGAGTGAATCAGCCACAACGATGCATCCCTGTAGGATGACTCTGGTTTCTCAATAGCATCCTGACGTCTGACTCGCTGCCTGGCTGTCTGCTCTCTGACCGTCCCTGACAGTGGAAGTGTCTAAGAGCCACTCACTCAGTGCCCTTGCGTCTGCAGGGGCGCGACACACACTCATCGATAGGTGGAAAGATACTCTGTAACGCCGGGGGATAAAATTGAACTGATTTAATCAAGACGTTCGATACTCAACTCACCTTCTGCCAAATGCCAATGTGATTGAGGACATTAAACAGCAATAACAGAGTGCCACTGTGTGAAGATGAACTCCCAGACAGCTGTTTTCAAATTGCAATCTTCATCTCTTGAGAGTTGTAGCGATGAAAAAACAACACATTGCCATTGTTGTTGATATAAGCAATGGAATAATTTCCATGGTGTAGGTACAAAGGGCTAAGAATAATGATCAATGTTTGCATTGTTTGGGTTTTGAAAACATCTTGTCTTCACAGTTGTTGCTTTGGGAATTGATTGTTTTTCCAGACGTGACAAATTCAATTGTCCTTCAGAAAAAACATTCTTTATAATTAGTCTGTCATTGCAATTAATGTTAAATGTTTACCATCTTAGCTTAAAGGAAACATCTCTCAAGGTTGTTCTGGTTAAGTTTCTTGCTGTGAGCTATAGAAAAGTTTCTAAAGGAGGACTATCTGAAGAATGATTCGAGTTTTGCTCTTCTGGGCTTTTATCCGACTTGTGGATCTAAACTTATTCCGTCTCCAAACAACATTGATTTCCCCTTTTTCTATTTCACAACATCTTCCTCACTTGCAGGATGTTGTTTCGTGGGCGGCGGCTATTATAGGTTGTTTGGTGCCGACCCGTGGGGTTGTGTGGTCTCTCATACTCCCAGCTCTTATCCAAAGTGATTCCGACAGGCACATTAAAATGCAAATTCTTGCCCGTGCACTCCTTGCCATTTTGTCACTTCCTTTCTCCTTGTGTGGCATGTTGAGGGGAAAGGAATTAAGAGTGTTGGCCCTGGGGTTGCATATTCAAATGGCCACCTGATTTCCCAACAGAGCAGCACCAGCCAGGTTTCCATTTACATAGCGCTGCTTCCCCATTTACGGCCCATCAACGCTTACCGACTCAACCGCGACTGTCTACGAAATCATCCAGAGAACTTCCAACTCTGTGAGGAAAAATTCAAACCGTAAACTACACCTTGCTTGATCAACCACGTAGCTCTTCTTGAAACAGCACCACTCACAAAACTTTAAGCAGCCAAAAGGGCACAAAAAAGAGTCATCATTAGGATAATGCTGCAGCTCATTACCACTACTGGGTGTGTATCGTTGTTGGTAGAGGTCAATGCTTTCATGTAGCACTGGAGGGGTTACTGGGGTTTGACTGGCCAATTAGACATAATTAGTATATAATGCTGAATATGAGCACAATAGCATAATATAGGTAATCAAGGCTGTAATGAACCGGAGCTGACTGGGAGAAAGACGGCCATCATGTTGCTGAACTTCTGTCTCCTTGAAAGTACAAAAAGGCTGTAATTACTGCAGACTGATATCCTTTCACCTCAAAGATTTGTTTTGAGTTGCAGACCAATGTGGTTTGATGCATTCAGGAAAAAGACAGCCAGCAGCATCCCATGAGCATACATAGTACGGTAAACATGACTCCACTAAGAATACATAAGCAGGTAAACATACTGATACGCTTTTTATATTGGAGTTCTTGTAAAAAATAAACATCAAATGCAAAGTATTGCAAAAAACAATGTGAGACTTTTTGCAGAAGCCACAAAATGTGGGTTTATAAACTTTCATGAAAATATCGAACATAGATGAGGCATTTCAAGAAGTCTGCGCTGGCCTCAGTGATATGTTGACCATCGCTTTCCAAAGGTCAAAAAACATCTCATATTTCAAAATCACTTCCAAGCCTTGACCTCACTCTGAGGGCCTGAGGCAGCAGTTAGAAGGCATAGCAACTCTTACAGCAGAGTACCCCACAGACTTAGCATCGTATCAGTGTTGGACTCATGACCGACAGCTAACAAGAAAAAGAGGAGCACAACTGATGCAGGAGGACCAGGGATATTTTTGCCAGGCCCAATGAGGTTAGGATTTTAGTGCTGTATATTCTTTCTATTCGTAAGAAGGAGTAGAGAAAAACTGCTAAGCCAACTTCCATGAAACTCTGGGACAGGGTGAGGCATGGGCAAAGGAAGAGCCCATTCAATTTTTGGAGTGAGATAAAACTGCAACACTAACTTTTGGTGTTGGAGTAGGTCTGCACTCTTTGACAGCCTTGCTAGTTTGATTTCATAAAATCTTGCCGCCTACAAAACCAAAACTCAAACTGGACCTCTTACAGTGCTGGTAGTTGTTGAACTAACACTATTTAGATTATATTTTTACATGTGGCCAAAAAAAAAACCATCCCAAAATTACTCTGAAATACACTTCATGAATAAAGGTCAGATATTTAACTCTAAGGGCTTATCAAAACTGCAATGAAGGGGGATTTTTCAGTAGCATGATTACATATTTTTTCAAATTGAGAGAAATTTGCTAGATGCTCCGTCATGAAAGTTCAATAGCTTTAAGATTCTCCTTAACTCAAAGCAGGATTGCTGATAACCTCACTTGTATGGCGGCTGTGGTTCAGTAGTAGTGTAGTGGAGATAATGATAATAACTATGTCTGGACGCTAGTTCGGGAAGTTTTACCAGGTTCACACAGGGGGTGTCGGCCAGAACACCACTTAAGGCCAAGTTCTCAAGAGCATGAAAAACACAGAGAGTTGGAAGTTGGTTGATTTGGTCTTTACTCCGTGAGGGGCTGTGTGTGTGTGTGTGTGTGTGAGTGGTTTTTCTACAAAGAAAAGGAACAGCAAATATATCTTAGACAGGTAAAGCAATGAACGCATACTTCTTTACACTACTGCAATAGCTTAGCAAGAGAGCTGTTCGGTGCCGGGATGTCTGCAAATCCACACACGGTGAACATCCCATCTCCAAACTGTGGCCCAACAACAGTTAGCAATGCAACATCAAAATAAATCAACTTTACTAATACAATCATCCTTGTAGATTAATACACACTCTTTCATTCACGCACATCCAGCTTCTTATCACTTGACTGTCACTGCACTCGTCACCGCATGGCATCACTCACTCACAGTCAATCACCAGCTGGGGGAGCCCCTTCAATATTAAAAGAGACAGCACCAAATTAAACAGAACAGAAATCGAACAGGATTTAACATAACTTTGGGGCCTTTTCTACAAGTAGAGTCGTTCATCTCTCAATTGGGTCAAGTCTTCGAAGACACCTAATACCCAACCGCGTCCATCGGTGTGTAAATGGGTGAATGTGACTGGTCTTGTAAAAGTGCTTTGAATGGTCAGAAAACTAGAGTAAGTACTTTATAAACACAGTCCATTTACTTGCTAAGGCCTATACCTTAGTTAAAAAAAAAGCTTGTCTTCAATAAGAGGCCAGTTTTTCCATTGTAGTCTGCCAACAGTCTTCATATGGCCATTTTTTGGTTCTTCGATTTTTTTACTTGCTTATTAAGATGTAACTGGTTAGCTTATCTGCTAATGCCTTCGTTTTCTGGCCACACCCAAACACAGAGAAGCCAATTAGCTCACCTGGTAAAGAGCATGTTTAGTCTCACATTGGATGGGCCAATTTTGCCATTCTGGATTGTTTTGCAGGTTTTATGCTGCAGAGGTATTCACTTAATTTTCACTTACAGCATTTAAAGGATAGATTGATGTTTTGAAGTGGGGTTTCATGAGGTACTTGTCAATGGTAAGTGTAATGCCAACAGGATCTCGATTAACTTAGCCTCTTTTAAAGAAAGTGGCCGGAGAACCAGCAAGGAAGCTAGGCCATCAACTGCTTCAGATGGGGTCAACCCTACCATGTAACTTAGCTGGACCCAAACTTCAAAGCCAGTGTACACCATATTTACATTTTGTTTTCAGTGCTGTATGTTGCTGTTAGAAAGCCTCTTTACTTTACCACTCTTCTTAAACGCAGCACATACAGGTATTGCTTACTCCACCTTCAGACCTCAAATCAGCAGTTCAGGTCTTCAGGTTTCGAAGGAGAAAAAAGTACCACCAAACTAATATATTAGTGATTCTAAAAGCGGCGATGGCATGCCTTCTAAGAGAGAGAGGAGAAACTTCTGTGCTAACTTGGGGAGCAGGAGAGATCCCAAGATACCTGGTGGTGCAGGTGTGTCTACTGTGACCCAAAGCCCATACGTTCAGAGAGCTACTTGCTGTCATGAGTGGGATTTGCTGAATGAAGAATGATGAATGCTCTTTTAACTTCAAATAAGTCATTTCAACTTTAAAATCATGATAATAACAAACAGAACCATGCTTTACAGAATGTATTTGACATGTATTTAACTTACTAGTTTTACCCATGTTCTATCTGTTAACATGGAGGAGGCAGGCTTTGTACTGCAACCTGTCAGTAGGGGGAGCTCCAAATGTTTTGGCTTCACAGTCAGTGAACACTAGTGGGGTCCTTTTAATATACAGTCTATGTTTTAACATATCTGAAAAGGTAAATAATGAGGGGCTGTGATTATTGGTTACAAAGAAACAAACTCGTCCCCTTGGTCGACCTTGTGATGCACAAACTCACTCCACATTGGGACTGTGCTCACTGTAACACCACTCTAAAAATGGAATATGTAGCTGTGTTTTTAACAGAAGCCTTCTAGTAGAGCATGCAGTGACACACTCAGGGATATACCAATAAGAAGTGTACTGAAATAATGTCCCCACTGCAAACCTGTCTTCATTATAGCTGTCTCTGTCAATGACTGCCCTCTCCTCCTGCGTGCTCGAGCTGAATGGCTAATTACCTGGATAAGGTGCAAGGGGAGCAGTCGACCACAGCAGCCACCTGTCTGCTGGATCGCCTCCAAATGACAAACGCCCGCGGGGCTGTGCTGCCCAGGTTGAGTCTGTGTTTTCCACTCTGTCGCCTTGCACCGCACCTCAGCATGGCAGCGTCAACCTGGGGAGCAACTGTTGTCTTTACTAATTTACCCAAAATAGCTGCCTGCCTCAGGCTCTTCCATGCTGCCAGTGCCGGTGAAGAGCATCTGTTTTGAACTGCAGGGGCAAGCGTAATCACACTCTGTGGTGGCTCTGGGCGTTAGCCGGACTCCTGGCTAATAATACCTCATGTCTGGCTGTACCTGACACATCACACTTCCTGAAAAGACTCCACATAACACACAGTGAATCAAGGAAAAGAACCAGAATGAATAAAATCCATTTTTACTATCTGCTGCCTCGCTGAAAAACCTTTAACCTGTCATTGTGGCCGGCGTTTTTATAGTCATCAATAAATAACGATGTGGTATAAGTATTGATGGACCGCAGGTCAAGGAATGTGAAACATTTCAGAGCCCCAAATTAAACTTTAGAGTACAACCTGTAAATGGATATAAAGTCTTTTATGACTGGTGAGCTATGAGCTTGTGTGCATGTGGTTATATTTTGTGTCTTCTTTCAAGCAGAGGACACTCGGCTGAGGTTGGAGGGAGTTCTGTGGAGACTGACATAGAAAACAGAGCAAATCACTCCTTGAGAGACTGTTTTGGTGGATGTGTGACTGGCTGCAAACTGGAGGAAATCAATATCATTCTTAAGAGTGTGTACAGCCTGTCTCTAGCATTTTGTAATGGAGAGGAGGAATGTAGCCTAAATCCAGTCTTTTGTATAACTGAGAAAAGTTTATTTCATTTTTAACCTTTGAGCTCTCACTCTGTCAGCACCTCACTGGTTTGTTTGCTTCCAGTGTTGCATCCTTTTGGGTTATATTAAAGCTCCTGTAAGTGACTTTTAACTGGTTATGAAACAGACCAACAGCACCAATGCTGATATCTCTTTGTGATCTAATAAAGGAAACTGGACTATAGGCTACAAGATGTATTAATATATTCAGATTTTTCCCATTAATACCTGAAACCCCTGGGTGTGAAGTGCTGTGTTAGGTTTTGTTGCATTGATTGATGTTGACACACAGTAAACAGTCTCAAAGATGAAGTGTTTGTCAGTTTAAAGAATTACGTTTAAAAAAAAACAACAAAAAAAATAGTACATAAAAAAATGACAAAGACCAAAGTCATACTTCCTTTGCCACAGGGGGTGCCAAATTCAACTTTAAAAAAAAAAAATTTTAAGTTATATTTTTTGGCCTTTTTGCCTTTATTGGATAGGGCAGCTGAAGAGAAACAGGAAATGTGGGGAGTAGAGAGTGAGGGAAGACATGCAGGAAAGGGTCAACTGGCCGGGAATCGAACCGGCGACCCCTGCGACGAGGACTGTAGCCTCTGTACGTGGGGCGCTTAGATCGCTAGGCCACCAGCGCCCCACCATATTCAACTTTAACTGAAAGATCCTCACAGGAGCTTTAACATGCCTTATAAGTCTAGAATCTAAAAGGTTGTTAAAATGGAATCAGTGTCTTGAAATCTCACACATATGACTGTAGAAAGACATTAAAACAGTTCAGAATCAATTAAAAAAATTCACCTTTCTCAGTTTTTATAGGACTGGCTTCTTAAGGCTTATTTTGGGGGCTGTCCTTGCCTTTATTGAGAGTACAGGGCATTGAGTAGAGTAAGAAAGTGGGAGGAGAGAGTGGGAAATAACATGCAGCAAAGGGCAAAAGGTTGGAATCTAATCAGGGCTGCCAATCCACGGACTATAGCCTCTGTACATGGGACGCATGATTTAACCTCTGGCAATCTAGCGCCCAAGATAGGCTCGTTGTTGCAAACAGAGTGCAAAGGCCTTTTCATAATTAATCTGCAACTGAACAACAGGTCATATGTCATTGTAATAGCCTTTGCAATGTATTTTCTTGGAGTATCTTGTAGAACACTGCATGTAATGTAACATAATACTGTCATCAACGAATGTATAGAGCATGAAGAAGGAGAGATTGAAGTCAAAGCTTTCTGCTGTAAGACACTGAAGCCTTTTACAGTAGTTTAAGTATTGATTCTAACAATAATGTCAAATATGATATCAAGCTGCTATTTTGGGACGCCCATTTGCCTTGTCCCGACCTGTGCCCACTCCAGCAAATGCTCATGTTTCCATCGCTCTGCTCTGCTCCGCTACAGATACACCCTGAGTCTGTTTTCAAAGGAGTCCACGTCCACCTCCTGTCAAGCTGAGAAGAGCAGATTGACCTGGACAGGAAGTCAGACACGAGAGTAGCATCAAGAGACCAGTTAATGAAAAATAAAGCACAAAGCAGACTCCTGACCTCGTATCAGATCGTGTAGGATGTACTTATCGGTGACAAATGTATCCCACATGATCTTGTTGAGTTTCCACATGGTTCTGTGATCTCGCGAGTCTCGACGTTTGAAGCTGTGTAGGAATGATCCAGTGGGTTATGGTGGACGCCTTTGCTGTGGAATCAGAAGCTTATTGTCTGACTTTTACAGCTGCAGTATTTAGCCTTTAAAGGTGCTTTAAGTTCCAGGAACTACTCTTCCAGGAACTTCCTGTTGCCTTATTGTTGTCTGTGTTTGGAGCTCAGGCCCTGCCCCCCATAATTCCTGGACCTCTGACAAGTACTTACCCCCAAGTAGGGGCTTTCAAGGGGATGATTAACTACCCCGGAACTAAATTTAGACCCTGGTTCCTGTGGTCGAAAAGCACATAGTTCCTGGGGTAAGTTTAGAGCTTGGGCCCTGCCCTCCCCATAGTTCCTGGAACTCTGAAAAGTACTACCCCCCAAGCAGGGGCTGTTCAGGGGGAGATTAACTACCCCAGAACTTAAAACCTGGTGCATGTGGTTGGTGTTCCTGGGGAAAGTCTGTAGTTCTGGGGTAAAGTTCCTGCGGTTGAAAAGCACATAGTTCCTGGGGAAAGTCCTTAGTTCTGCGATTAAAGTTCCTGTGGTTGAAAAGCACATAGTTCCTGGGGAAAGTCCTTCGTCCTGGGGTAAAGTTCCTGTGGTTGAAAAGCACATAGTTCCTAGGGAAAGTCCTTCGTTCTGGGGTAAAGTTCCTGTGGTTGAAAAGCACCTTAAGGAGGCCTTACTACTGATTTCTTCACATGTCAGATCATAAGTCTCAAACAGACCTAGTGGTGAATGTTTTTGGAGCATTTGGTCTTTTGTCATAGTTTTGCCCAAGCCACAGGATATACTGTCCTCCACTTTGACATTTCACAAAGAGGAAAAGGGTAATTTGAGAAGGTTATCACAGTGTTAATGTGTTTTTGGTCAGGCAAGAGAATAACGGCTTAAAATCTGCCTCTTGAAGGTACTGTGATGCTACCAAAGTGTAGCTTTATTGTTTTGTTATGAAACCTAATTGCATAATGTGAGGCTGAAACATAACAGCAGTGAAACAAAATTACCCCACCATTATCTCTAAAGCGCACACGGATCATTTCAGTCTGGATGGGATGAGGGAAAACATCAGGACTTTAGAGAGAGATAAGTGTTTGGAGAGCCTTAATAAGTGTTAGAGTGCAAACATTCGCACACATGTCCAATATGACTCTGATGGCCTGAGCTTCTGAGACCCACACCTCTTCGGTTAATGCACACACACACACACACACACACACACACACACACACACACACACACACTCACAGATACGATGCAGTGGAGTCCGGCAGGGAGGCCTCAGCAGATCACGAGTGGAGGGATTTTGGAAGCAGGTTGATGGCAGAGGGGAGCACTGCTTAATGTGGCATCTGTCGAGCAACGGTGTGTTCCAGCTGGAACAGAGGACCGCGGAGCCCCGAGGGCCTGGTGTAAAATATACTGTGGAGAAGGTCACTTTCCACAGCTCTACTGAACCAGGCCGCCAACCAGACTGCTGCGAGTGCTGGCTCACAGTGCCGCGCCTACAAACACAAATAACAGCATGCTAAGTCTCTAAGGTAATGATGCACACCAGGAAACAAGAGGAATGATGCCACAAATAACAGAGAGATGTTTATCAACTCACAAACGCACTGGCATGGAATGCACACTGTGCAATCCTGATGTGATTGTACTCGAAGCAGTGGCTCATTTGAAATTCATTAAAATGTCTTTTCTGATTTAATTTTTCAAATTTATTATTATTATTTTAGCTTCTGAATTATATAGAGAAATATTATGCTGCTGTTAATCTCTGTCATTAAAAGTTGAGCTGTATTGGAAGTGCTTACATTTTTGGCTTATATTGAATTCTACAGAACCCCTGGAGTCCTGCAAAGGAGATTCATTTTTGTCTTATGCACAAGTTCTTATCTTAAACGCACAACATCATTTTCCTGTGCATGTTACTTTTGTGCACAAGACATAATCATCATCTTCTTAGCACTGTCTTTAACCCAGAGGTTATCATACATATTTGTTCCATGCACATTAGTCATTATCTTTCTTGCACAAGGTATTATCTTATGTACAGAAGATTATCAGTTGTGCATGCTTTCTATCACCATATGCAATTAACTAGACATTTAATTTTGTATATTTTTGTGTAAATCATTGCCTCCTGTGAGTGAGGTATTGTCTTGTTTGCTCCAGTCATTATCACGTACACACACAGCATCATTTCCATGTGTGCACAAGTTCTTAACTTGTAGGCACAAGACATTTACTTTGAGAAGTGTCTATGTATACTGTTGCCTGTCATATGCAGTGTTGCCAACTCCTCAGTAAGGAAAGTAGCTATTGGCTGTCCTAAAAGTTGCTAGAAGTCGCTAAATGACGTCATTGCCTAATTTGCATAATCTGAATTGTAATAGACGCCGCCAGAGAGATGTTTAATGCTGAGGGAGAGACTTAAAGAGGTTAAAAAACATCCTAAATATGTTTATAACAACACTTAGGAGCCTACAACAAATCAAAGTAAAACATACAATTTTTTCAACAATATCATTTTCAAGATAGTTATTGTATACAATCTACACTAACAATCTGAATGGGTCAGCCAGCGGTGTCTTTGTACATGCGTGATACATTTACAGTCTGGATGCTGAGGGATGAATGCCTCCTGCTCTGAATGCAGCTAGGGGGGACACAGTAGCATCCACTGCTCGTTGAGTAGAGTAAGAACAATACATGCTTTCACGTCAGTCTCCAAAAGTCTCCATTTAAGATAAGATAAGATATTACTTTATTGATCCCCCGGGGGGGAGAAATTCAGTTGTTACAGCAACTCAGACATAAGTACAATCAAGAAAGAAGTTTCAATAAGTACAAAATAAGTAAAAAATCAAATAAAATCAAATAAAAATTAGTGAAATAAAATAGATAAATAGAAAAAATAGCTAGAATACAATTTAGATATATACAAAATGGAATTTAAATTAAATAGAAGTAATTACAGTCAGTATTAAAAAATGTTTCAGTAGTGACAGGTTGACATGGTGTGATTATGGTTGGTAATGACAAATTAAACAATAAATAGAAATAATATTTGTATGTAATATGACCATGGTTTGTAGTTAGAATAGTAATGTAATATAACATAATATAATATAGCAAATCTCCATTTAAGATAAGATAAGATATTACTTTATTGATCCTGGGGGGGAAATTCAGTTGTTACAGCAACCCAGACATAAGTACAATCAAGAAAGAAGTTTCAATAAGTACAAAATAAGTAAAAAATAGAATAAAATATAATAAAATAAAATAAAATAAAATAAAATAAAATAAAATAAAATAAAATAAAATAAAAATTAGTAAAATAAAATAGATAAATAAAGCTAGAATACAATTTAGATATTTACTATGTTACAAAATGGAATTTAAATTAAATAGAAGTAATTACAGGCAGTATTAAAAAATGTTTCAGTAGTGACAGGCTGACATGGTGTGATTATGGTTGGTAATGACAAATTAAACAATAAATAGAAATAATATTTGTATGTAAAATGACCATTGGTTGTAGTTAGAATAGTAATGTAATATAACATAATATAATATAGCAAGATAATTAAATATTACAGTATATTATTTTTTCTTGCACCGTGGTGGAATTAAAACAGCAGAAAAAGTCGCTACATCTGTCGCTAGTCGCCAATTGAAAAAGAGTTGCTAGAGGGGTCTGAAAACTCGCTCAATATAGCAACAAAGTCACTAAGTTGGCAACACTGGTCATATGTGATGAAGCGGACATTTACTTTTGACTTCAGCACGTTGTTTTTTTCTGACAACAGCAGAATAGAAGATCTTTCACAGCCATCTTTGTCGTAGTTATGAGCTAAATAAAATGATTAAACACAGAAAGCTGTCATGAGTTGCTTTTTGCTTGTTTCCTCCTTGTTTGGTACCCTGTTTGTCATTTCCTGTGTCATTTTCTAATCTTTCATCCTCTGTGCCATGTCTTGTTCTTGTGTTCCTTGTGTGTGTATTTTCATCCATGTTTCTAAGTTAAGTCTACATGGTTTCTACATGGTTGCCCCCCCACTGTGTGTCACGTCTAGTTTTACTTCTGAGTTTCCCCGCTTCTTTGATTGTGAGCCCCGCCCTGAATAATTTCACCTGCTGTGTCTCTCAGTCACACCTGTGCTTGATTACCTCTGGTGTATTTAGCCTCTGTGATTCATCCCCCTCTGGTTTAGTTAGTTGAGTCTTTCCAGTGTTTGCTCCAGTGTCTCCTCCCCAGTGTGGATTTAGCTTTTTGGATTCTTGTGTTTTTCCACATTTGTGTTGGAGGTGGATTTCCAGTTGAACATCTTGCAGAAAGTAAGTTTTGTTTGACCTTTTGCACCTTTTCTTTGTTAAATCTAAGTTTTTTGAAGTCTGCCTGTGAAGCTCTCTCAAACATACGCCATGGATAAACAGCCCACCAAGAACAACAGACTAAACTAAGGCGTATAAATCTCAGCATTACAGGCTACTTTGACTATCCGTTTCCTCATCTTCCCTTAACTTTATTAGAATGATTTTGACACTCGCATAATAAATCATTATCATCACATCATCTCCGTGAAGAATTAATTACGCTAAAGTAATTCTGTCACATTGAGGCAGACGGCCTGTTGTTTGCACTTTATCCGTCTCCATCAGTGATTGTATCACTGGAGCTCATTTTTTACTCTGACTGTGTTTTGGCAGAATATGCATACCTCTTGATCTCAACACAACTCCCCCATTGGTTTCATTTGCTTGTTATTACTTGGATGCTTCTGACCTCAGTTGGGAACTAGCTTGCGAGAAGCTCCGTGCGCAACAGCTAATCTGAAATCTAATCCTCAATTATGAATGCACAAGCCACTGCATGCAAAACAATTTTACCAGCCGTCGTCCTGCTCTGGTCGTGGACTGTCGAGTAATGAAGCTCTGTACGTTCAGGTGTTTATGCCTCTGTGTTTATTTGTGGATTGATTAGATATATGGTTGCTCATGTCACAGCTGATGGCCTTGTTTTTCATAACCCAGAATTGAATAAAATGTGAAAACGACGACAGTAAGTGAAACACTTTGTGGCGTATTACTGAAATGTACATTATATTAGAGCTACCTGTTTATCTAAAGAACCTGCACGTCTTCATTCATTTGTCCACCAGTTACAGTTTTCAGGGTTATGGCAGTGCAATATAAATCAGAGGAAAACAACATTTTTTAAAACACATGATAGTTAGAGCAGTTAAAGGAATACACATCTAAGCAATTTTGCAGTTATTTCTGAAGGTCTACATTTTCTTGGAATTAATACAACTAATTGGCCTTAGCCCTTCTGATTTCCTTGAAGGGTAAACATTGAAAGAAAGTGCATCACAAAAATCTGACTATTCTTTAGATACAAAGATATTGTAGAGGTTTCAGTTCCACTCTTACAGGATATAAAATGACTGCATTTGTTAGGAGTTCCACTTAAGTATCAATTTAGTGAGGGAGTCTGCAAGCAGAGTAAAAGCTACATAGATAGATCTTTATTTGTCTTTAATAAGGAAATAACTGTCTGTACAAAAAAAAACATTTAAAAAAACGAAATAAACAATTAACATCCACCTAGCCCAGCAACAATGGTGCACATCATCCCATATATATACACACCGGACACATATATGTACACACCAGACACACACATATGTATGTATATATGTATGTTTGTATATATATATATATATATATATATATATATATACACACATACACACACACACCCAACACATATATATATACACACCAGACACATATATACACACACACCGGACACGTATACAGTAAATACACACCGGACATATATATATACACACACCGGACACACACACACACACACATATATATATATATATACACATACACACCGGACATATATATATATATATATATATATATATATATATATATATATATATATATATATATATATATATATATATATATGGCAAGCCGTTCAGGAAATAATATATTGAATGAAAGTCTGAATATATTGAATGAAACTCGATATATATGGAATGAAGTCTGAATATATTGAATGAAACTCGATATATATGGAATGAAGTCTGAATATATGGAATGAAACTCGATATATATGGAATGAAGTCTGAATATATTGAATGAAACTCGATATATATGGAATGAAAGTCTGAATATATGGAATGAAACTCGATATATATGGAATGAAAGTCTGAATATATGGAATGAAACTCGATATATATGGAATGAAAGTCTGAATATATGGAATGAAACTCGATATATATGGAATGAAAGTCTGAATATATGGAATGAAACTTGATATATATGGAATGAAAGTCTGAATATATGGAATGAAACTTGATATATATGGAATGAAAGTCTGAATATATGGAATGAAACTTGATATATATGGAATGAAAGTCTGAATATATGGAATGAAACTTGATATATATGGAATGAAAGTCTGAATATATGGAATGAAACTTGATATATATGGAATGAAAGTCTGAATATATGGAATGAAACTCGATATATATGGAATGAAGTCTGAATATATTGAATGAAAGCTTAAATAAGTACTCTGAACACCACTTATAATCGTATTGTTTTATTGTCATCAAAGAGAACTCATCTTTTATTAATGTCTCTCTGAAAATAACCTTTTGCACTTCTTTTTAGTGTTTCTGAGGGGACACATTTTCCTCTACCTCTGTAACCTGTGGTAATTTGGTCGTACTTTTTCATTACACTCACTCACTGTCAGATGATGCACACAGGTATGAGCTCCACCTGTTAACATTGAACAGGATGCTACATTATCACAAGTCATAACAAAAGTTAGCTAGCGAACTAGAGGACTGAACCACCTGAATAAAGAAGGGGCAATATCTTTAGCCTTTGTAGAAGTGTGTACAACCTGTGATATTTAATATTTTCGTATTTTCACTTGTTTACTACCCTCCTAAATGCTTCTGCAGACCACTGCTTCGTGTTCCTCTCGTCTCTCTGTGCAGACGGTCCGATCATCACTTTTGGATGAAACCAACTTAATAGAGAGGAGGGGTGGGTTCCTTTTTCCTATACGGATTGACTTAACAGCACAAGCATTACCCAAGGGGTTGATAACCCCTTCATTAATTAAAATTGCAGTGAAAACATCTCGTGCCTCCCTCATGGTTGCATTAATAAAAGCTACGTCTAACCGGAAAACAAAATCACACCCCTATGATCACACCCCAGAAAGACAAGATGGCGCAGGCCATACATGACGTGATTTTTCATTCCATATATTCCGAGTTTCATTCCATATATATCGAGTTTCATTCCATATATATCAAGTTTCATTCAATATATTCAGACTTCATTCCATATATATCGAGTTTCATTCCATATATATCAAGTTTCATTCAATATATTCAGACTTCATTCCATATATATCGAGTTTCATTCCATATATATCGAGTTTCATTCAATATATTCAGACTTCATTCCATATATATCGAGTTTCATTCCATATATATCAAGTTTCATTCAATATATTCAGACTTCATTCCATATATATCGAGTTTCATTCAATATATTCAGACTTCATTCCATATATATCGAGTTTCATTCAATATATATCGAGTTTCATTCAATATATTCAGACTTCATTCCATATATATCGAGTTTCATTCAATATATTCAGACTTCATTCCATATATATCGAGTTTCATTCCATATATATCAAGTTTCATTCAATATATTCAGACTTCATTCCATATATATCGAGTTTCATTCAATATATTCAGACTTCATTCCATATATATCAAGTTTCATTCCATATATTCAGACTTCATTCCATATATATCAAGTTTCATTCCATATATTCAGACTTCATTCCATATATATCAAGTTTCATTCAATATATTCAGACTTCATTCCATATATATCGAGTTTCATTCCATATATATCAAGTTTCATTCAATATATTCAGACTTTCAATCCATATATTCAGACTTCATTCCATATATATTAATTTCCTGAACGGCTTGCCATATATATATATATATATATATATATATATATATATATATATATATATATATATATATTGGTGGTATATATATACCACCAATATATGGTATATATATACCGTATATATTGGTGGTATATATATACCGCTAGGCCACCGCTGGTGGCCTAGCGGTATATAGAGGCTATAGAGGCATATAGAGGCTATAGTCCTCGTCGCAGGGGTTGCCGGTTCGATTCCCGGCTGGTCGACCATTTTCCTGCATGTCTTCCCCCCTCTCTGCTCCCCACATTTCCTTTCTCTCTTCACTATCCTATCAAATAAAGGCAAAAAGTCCCAAAAAAAAATATAACTTTAAAAAAAAAAAATAAAAAAAAAAAAAAATATATATATATATATATATACACACCAGACACATATACAATATACACACACCGGACACATATGTAAACCCACCGGACACATTACATGGGCATTTTGTTTAGCAGCTCTATAGCCGACGGGACAAAGCTTCTGTCAAACCAGGCTCGCCCAAAGTGTGTATGCTTATGTTTAATTCTGTTGGCTGAAGAGCTTAGTGATGTCACCCATTAGTTTCTGAAGCAGTATTTTGAAGCCCTACAAAGGCAGTAGCCATATTTGGAACGCCATCTCTACCCAACTTTTGATCTACGTAGAAACAGACAAAGAAGTGGATGAAAATTCACACTCCATAAAGTATCTACTGATTAAGGAATGAACTATTGGGACCAGAACCACTTTTTGCATTAGGCTGTGAGCATGTTTTGTTCTGCTGCAAAAACAGACATGTGACTTAAAGAGGAATCCCTACCCAAGCTCTGCACTCACAGACTCACTGACTTCAAGGTGCATTCCTGGTAAGTGTGTGAGAGCTGTCCTACCGTCACATCATCAACACTCTAGCACTCTAGCACTCTGATGCAGAGTTTACAACACTGAATTATACACTTCTCATGAGACCACATTTCCGTAGGACTCACCCAGACCTGGTTGCATACTTGATGGTGTGAGGGTCATGAGTTTGTAAGTTACTAAATGTAGTTGAATCCCTTTTGCTGTTGTTCATTACACGTGTCATTTGGGGTTTTTATTAGTTTGCTTAAAGCTCTGTGAGGAGTTTCTCACTGGTTGTAAAGCAGACACGGCTTCCACATTGTCATTTTCTATGCCTGACACTGCTGCCAGGAGAGGAAGGTGTGGGACCAGATGATTGACAGCCTAACTGTACCCTTTCCACAGCAAAGATCCACAATGAGCGACAGATTTAACTGTGAAAGCGGGGTGAGTTTTTTTTTTTTTGTCTGGCAGATTTGACAAGGGCAGATGATCTGCAGGGCCGAACACTCTTAATCTGGAGCAACTCACCATCTCTCTACTCTTTGCGCTGTATACTTGTGTGTGCCCTTCCCTGCTGCACACCCACCTTTGAGGATGACAGCTTGTTAGTCTACCATGTTCCCACTGTGGTGGATTTGGAGAAACAGCGAGCTGGGTTTTTGGTGAGCAATGGCAGAGTTGGGCTAAAGCAGTCCCACATATGCTCCTCTTATTTCCCCCAGGACTGGTTCACCAACTTTGCCCAGAAAGCTCAGAGCTTAGCCAAACAGCTTCATCTGGCACTCTGAGCTGTGGCTGGCCTTACTGCATTAATCACATGTCCTGAACGTGAAGACTTCACATTAACAAAAGTAATGATGTCAAAAGTGTTTTATAAGTCAGCACTCAGAGACTATTTGAAATGAATCATTACACAAACATGTACGACTGGACTTCACTCTCTCTGTGTTGCTCCATATTGCATTGTAATTGTTGCCATTAGCTGCCACGCCTACAGTCCTGAGAAATGGTCATAACTGGAAAATAAGCTGATTTTGAACACATTTTTCTGACTGTTTATTTTAACTGGGATTTGGTTTCATGCTTGATTAGAATTTCAATACTCTATACAAATTTTTTAAATTCTAAATCATGTTCCCCGAGGCTTTAAGAGAGTGAAATGCTGCTCTTACAATTTAAACATGCGGTACAACCTTGATATTTCTGAAAGAATTAATTAGTTTACAGGGAGAAAATGTTTGGACTAAAGTCGTGAATAAAATGCAATTACTTTGTATTGATAAACTAAGAATGTCACGAAAATTCTTCTTTTTCTGAAGTCAGGTTAAGTCAACTTTATTTATATAGCACATTTAAAAACAAGCAATGTTGGCCAAAGTGCTTAACAAAGTAAAAAGTACACAAGTACAACCATAAACATCACAACATATTTATATAATGGTAAAATCAAGTAAAATCTGTCAGGATATTAATGTTCTCATCTCAAGGAGAAGGCCTAAGAGAAGAAATGGGTCTTCAATAATGATTAAAAAAATTCAATAGTTGGAGCAGATCTTATTTTATGTCCATCAATCAATCAATCTTTATTTGCATAGCGCCAAATCACAACAAATGTTTTCCTAAGATTCTTTACAAACAGAGCAGGTCTAGACCGTACTCCATGTTAAATTATTAAAAAAAAGACCCAACATCAAGACAGGATAAGATCCAGTCCCATCTTGCAGGCAAGACTCAGTCTGATCTCATCTTAATCCACCTCGAGCAGAACCAGACTCTTGTTAGACACACATCTGACTAGACAGTGTTGGAGTTCGAAAGAGGGATAGAGATGATAGTGGTGAGACGGATAGTAACAGTTTTAACAGCTGAAGTCTGGCACGTCCAGAACAGCAGGACATCTACGGCAGCAACTCAGAGGAACCCACGAGACAAGGGAGCTCAGGGACTTCAGGATGGTCTATGGTTAGTAACTTTAACGGGACAGGAAGAGTTAAAGTAAGTGATAGACAGACAGAGGAGAGAGAGGGGCCTGTTCCCCCGACAGTCTAAGCATATAGCAGCATAACTAACCTGAGCCAGTCCTAACTATACGCTTTATGAAAAAGGAACATTTTAAGCCTACTCTTACAAGTAGGGAAGTAGGGAAGGGTGTCTGCCTCCCAGACCCTGACTGATACATGACCTCACAGGAGACGTGCCTGTTAACTGAAGGCTCAATCTCCCATACTACTTTTAGAGACTTTAGGTACGTGGAAAGCTATTCCAGAGATGAGGGGCAGCTACTGCAAAGGCTTTTTAGGTCCATCCAGGAGCAGCTGATTGGTTGACCGCCTGTGCTCGAGCTGGAGTAGAAACATGAAGAAGATCAGCTAAGTGAGACGGTGCCAATCCATTGAGGAAGACTTAGACAGAATCTGAGACAGCTTACAGAAATCAACCCTTCCTTTCAAAGAAGTGGAAGCAGCAGTGGACAAATGATCTCCTCTAAGGAGCTCTTCTGAAGCTCTCTATTGTTTAACATCCTCTTCCTTAGCAGAATGACTTTTCCTTTTATGTTATTAAAATTGAAAGTCATTCTCGTTGCCATCGAAGACACAAACTAGTCTGAGACACAAATTATAGAGGGCTCCAACTGCTTAAATGAGCCTTGAGGTGAGCTGTTTTGTCATGTCATGAATAAGTCATTTTGGATTTCATGCTAGCTCCTGCTATGATTTCTAACTCTCCACAGATGACATCACACGAGCTAGCTTATTAAACATTATTGTAAACATAAATGTGATGCTTTTATACCTAGTTTTCCAGTACTCTCAAAGATCAAACTCAGAATAGCCTTTTTATTGTAGGTAGCATTATGATGCGCTTGAAGAATGTGAAACTCTGCCTATAATTGCTGGAAAGCTTTTAGTGTGTCATATCTGATTTAATAGTCTTTGATGTTCCACTTATTCGGGGATCTTTATTTTTAGCCTCGGTTACATAATGCCATTAAATTGCCGTATCAGGAGGCTCACAATACCAAGTAACAAATGATGCTTGTGAAGAAGCAATAACCTTGGTTGCGGTTATAACTATTCCCAAATGGTGTCACTCCTTCAACGGGCAGAGAGGCAGAGGAATAAAGTTCACAAACTCCTGCACCTTTTCAAGATGTGTATGCTTGTAAAATATCCAGGAATCCTCGTTATCTTTAAAGTAAAAAAACATTTTAGACCCAGAATCATCCAAAACACACGTTGTGATTCATAATTTCTGATCCATGCGGGCGTTAATGAAGAAGACAGATCATTAAACGTCCAAAAAATTGTCTCCAACCAATCATTTTCTTTCCTCTTTAATTGAATTGACACGATCATACTGAGCATCACGGGTCAATTTTAAAAAACAAGCAATAAAAAGGCAAAAACTAACAAGCAACTTTGAGTAATGCTGCTTTGCTGTGAGCCCCCGAAGCTGCATTAATCAGATTTCACCTCAAGTGGAATCCATCATCTGTTGGAGGAGTGCTGGACACACTCGCCTCTGATTGGAATCTCTCATATTTTTGCTCAGCAAATTAAACCAGAACAGCTGGCCTCGTTTTCACGATTTCCAAATGATGCTGGAGGAGTGGAGTTTATGCAGCTGACCACCATGTTTGTTTTTTTTTAATGGGTCTTTGATTTACACTGTCATTACAACGCAGTTGGATTTTGATGCTTCCTGAAGTCTTCCAAACACACTAAATTCTGCAGCCAGGAGAGCGCTAGTTGACTTATCTCAGTGGACGCTGACTGAATACAGAAAGGATGTGCTGCTTTTAATGGGTTTGGACTGAATTGTGTTCTTTTGTTTGCACAGTTTGAGTCAAGGTTTGACTTCTTTGTTTTGTTGTGCCAGATTAAGAGTCAAGAAAAGATCCACACCGTGTGCA